>NW_027395727.1:0-577565 GCF_047715665.1 Aspergillus karnatakaensis | reverse complement strand
TCCTCCTCAACTCTCCTCCTCAACTCTCCTCCTCAACTCTCCTCCTCAACTCTCCTCCTCAACTCTCCTCCTCAACTCTCCTCCTCAACTCTCCTGCTCCTCCTCCTATTCAATTCTCCCAGCTTTGGTCTCCATTCGCCAACATGCTATCTGATTTCATGCAGAGTAGCTATGCCCGCTACAAAACCGATACCAACACATTGGCAACATGGCTACTTGACACTGCCTGTCAATGTGGCTATCAGCCATCTATCCTCTCTACCCCTGTGCTCCCCACGAAAAAGGGTAAAAAGAAAGGCAAACGGGACGCTTCCGACACAAGTCCAGTTTCTTACAATGTAACCACCAAAGATTTACAAAACCTCGCCAGAGTCGTGGCCGATTCCACTCTCACTGTACCCAAGTCCGTCTTCGTGATCGCGAAACGCGCTATCAAATTGCGGAAATCAATTACTGCGTGGTTCTTGGGCCAGGGCGATTCTGCAGACAACAAGCGTCATGCTCACTTCATCACTGTGCTAGAGCAGATCTGCGAAACCTTGGAATGGAAGGTCAAGCAGGCCTCGAAACCAGACGTTAAGGAACCGCCGACCCCAATTAGTGCCAACGATCAGAGTGACGACGCTGACGCTGACACTGACACCTTCCTCAACAAATTTGCTGTCCTCACGGTGGAGGAGCCTCAAGACGATGGGCAGGCTCAACCTGCAGCCGTTGGAAATAGAAAGATCGCCAAGGTGACTGTCGTCGAGGAGGACGACAATGAAGCAGCAGATCCATATCTTGGTCACTTGTTCTTCAAGACCTACTGCTTACTTCAAGACCTGAACTATATGCGAAAGTTCCTTTCCAATACCTGGTCGGAGTATCGGGATGGAAAAATCGACCTAATGAACGCTGCTGTCGTGTCAGACAGTGCATTACAACTAGCCCGCGATCTCGTGAAGGATGTGGAAGCTGACTGGGGCTCTTCCCTTATCAATATGGGTGAAAATGTCCAATCTATTGTCTACAAACTCGCAGGTTTGAACCGCGGCATTTCTGGTGCTCCATCCAGTGAGATCGGCCTGCCATACAATAAGAACATGGCTGATGTAGCCGACTGGTGCTATGTGCCAACCAAGATTCTGCTTGAATCTTTCGCAGACGTTCTCCAGGACAATCATCTTCCAGTCTTCAAAAGAGGCTATTTTGGAACCTATAATCCCAAATCTGACAGAGAGCGGATGTCTCTAAGTCAGAAATTCAACGAAGACAAAATCATCCTTCTCTCGATTCTGCCCGAGTTTTGCATGCTCGATACCTTCAAAATCCAGATGCCGACTGCGGATGTCATAACTCGAGGCATCGCTGAATTTGCCAGGACGAAGAAAGTGACTTTGTGGCTTTGCTTCGCCTCTCAGATATTCCTCGACGTTCATCATATCATGCGACACAGCCCTTTGGGTGCATTTGGGGACCTCCGAATGTCTGGACTTCGCATCCAAAAAACTATCAACGATTACTTGAACCTTTCCAAAACGCACCCGCCACCCACGTTTTGGCCCAGAGAAGGGGACAAGGAGATTCAAAGTATAAGCACAGCTGTGGATTCATGGATCATCCAAGATCTGTTCCAAGAGATTCGACAGCGCTCTGGCATCGACAGGGTTGGCTCGCCGCCCGAAAAGCATATCCTCCTCTCGCAGCACTTTATTCTCTGCGGCTTGGTCTTATTCAACCTCAACCTTCGAATGCAGTTCGTCGGTCAGCAGCTCATTTCCCAATGGTACGACGTTCAACAATTGGCCTTCCTGCACAACCTTGTCATAGCTTCTCCCATGCAGAAATACCTCCCCTGGCCTGACATGGACGCTTTCATCAAAATCCATGGCGAATCACACATCTTCGTTGGTGCCCGGCCGAAAAACGCCACCGAATCGCTACAACGGCTCGAGCTGGCCACAGGCATCTCATCCCCGGTCGCGATTCCCGAAACAAAAGGGAATTTCACAAGCCCGACGGCAAAAATGCCCGAGTACTCAAGCCAACCACTGCTGTCGCAAACCTATTCTTCCCCCAGTACGTCAGCAGTGGTCCCGAAGGGGTGGACTCCAGCCACGTCGGTCTCGCGAGCTTCGACAAGATCCTGAACGAGCTTGTTCAGAAACGGGAACTTCAATCATCTTCCAGCAAAGAGCTCCAGAAAGCCAACCCGGAACTCACCATCGCCCGAGCATGGTCCACCACCCACAACATCGACACCCTGCACCTCCTCGCCCTCCTAAAGACCAAGCTTTTCGAGGAGGAGCCCATCATCTTATACAACTACTTCGGCATGCACAAGCGCGCCATCGAGCTCCTGCGATTAACTCGCGACAAAGAGCATGCCAAATTCTCCCAGTACTTCACGTCTGCATACCTCCCGGATGAATCCTTCATATCCAACATTGTCATTCTCATCCATCACGTCGCGCGAGGCTCGGCCCTGAACGCACGTCAATTTGGAATCGGCGGCGGCGGGGACTCGGTATGTAGCCGGATCGTCATGAGCGCTGCCGACGTGATGCGCGGGTACCTAGAGAAGAACGGCGCGGTGGCCGTCAAGGAGCTGCGGGTGTTCTGTAAGAACAAAACACCAATCCAGGACGATCATACGTATGATCAGGGTCAGGACAAAATGGTGTATTCGTGGTTTAGTCTGGAGGATGTTGTCGGTGCCAAAGGTGTCGCTTCGCTCATGACGGGGATTCCGATAGCATAGCGGCGTTGAGCAGACGCGACCTGGTTGGTTCCGGCTTGTTTCTATCCTCTTTTTGTTGTGGGAGGATTCTGAAAAGCAAGGTAGGTGCTTTCTGGTTTGTCTCCTTTTTCGTATCTATTTCGGTCCATACTCAAGATTGTCAGAGAACGTGATCTAAGATTCTCCTTCATGCTCATGCCTGGAAGTTTAACTTGAAAAGCATGCAGCCTTTGGGCTTAGCATGCATGCTGCGGTGAGTAAATTGAATGAGTCGGACCTTTGCATTCTAGATGATAAACCTTGGAAACATCAAGCTAGAAGAGTCGTCTTGTCAGTGAAGATCCCCATGTCGAATGGCATCTGCTGCAATTTATTGAGCTACCCTTTGCCGATGCCGATGCCGAATGGCCTTCTTTTCTATTAAATAGCGGTTGACATGGCTGGTGAAAAGAGTACACGTTGTCTGGCCAGTTTTAGAGAGAACCGTGAAGTCGGCGAGAAGACATAGTTATAAGTTGCATACAAATAATCCTTCCAGTCAAGCATCCCTCTACCAAAAACAACATAGCAAGTTTTGCTGGTCCTTTAGGTCGGGAGGAAGATGCCTTTGTCTCAGTAAAAACACAAAGTATTAGGCCAACATATCCACCCACTAGGAGGGTCACCCCAGAAGAATACCGCTGTCTCAAGTCCGCCATAATCTCGTCACGCAAGTCACAGACGTAGACGGACAACATGGCGCATGTAGATAATTTCCATCAGGCCATATTCGGCCATAATAAGGCTATTGATTTAGCGTGAAGTGTGTCAGCATTTGTAAGCTTTTGTGCCCTCGTACAAAAGGTTGGCGCCATCCGCGAGCGCCACGCATAGATTGTGCAGATGTACAGAAGCCTTGGGCTACAACAGTGTCATTGTTGCAGTGAAGAGCGCCAGAAAGAGATGCGCGCGCTTGTCACTGATGTCGCCTCGTTCTGCGTTTCGAGGCAATGCATGTCGAATCCGCTGCCCGTAATCTCGGATGGAAACGCTTACTCATTCCGTACCATCTTCAAAAGAGTCCAAGCCATGCTCCTACAAAAGACATTCTTCAATAAGAAGTCGGCATCAGGAACCAAAAGTCGATAAGGGCAGGGACGGCGGGCCAGCATTCTCGCATGCACGATGCAATGGGCGCCGCAATCAGCTGTACTTTGTGCCTGTTCCACAACGGCCAGACTGCTGTGGGTATGAGTGTAAGACGAAACAACGAAGTGGCGGTCATACTCGAGGAAGACTGGTCATGGATTCGACAACTCAAATAACTGCAGATCGTCCTGCTGTTCCAGTTCTAGTCCTGCCTCACGCTTGATCATTTCAAGCCATGCTGGATCGTCGGCATATGTTTGATCCAACCGATCAATGTTCCCGTACGCTAAAAGCCGAGCCGTATCTTGGATTTCCAAATCCGAGGGGTAGATGTTCGCAGCCAGCTGGTCCCGGATAAAGTCAACAAGGTCTCGCTGGAGGTCGCTGTATTTGCTGAGAGCATTGGGGATGTCTTCGTCTAGAGGAGATTCATTAACCCTCGAGTTCCCTTCGACCTCTGTCATCCTCCAAGGATCCATGGTGTTTCGTTCATAACCAAGGAGATAAGGAGGCATGGCATTCTGCACCTGGTCCATGATCTCAGGGTCGAATCCCCAGTCACCTTTCCACTTGGTCATGTCAGCGCCGGACTTGAAATGCTCCGCGACGTGCTCCACTCTCTCGTCCCAAGTTGTGAAGGTGCTGTCGCAGAAGCCACACCGCGAGGTAATGTCACTTCTCGTTCGCCGCCATTGAGTCATGGAGGGCAGCCAGCCGACATTGTGTGTTAGTTTCAAATGTTGCTTGAGATGATCCTTTCTGAAAAAGGTCCGTTCCTCAATTGGCTTGGTGTGACATGTGAGAAAATTATGACTCGCAAAATGTTCAGGATTTATCTCTTGGGCGTGACAGAAAGCACACACATCGATGTTATCAACGGTCTCCATGCCACCCTGAGGTGAGCAAACCCATCGGTCGATAGAAAGATGAAGGGCCTTTTCATGCCGCTGCCAATCATACTTGGTAATGAAAGAGTCGGCGCAGAACGTACACTGATACGCACGTCGTGTCTTGTCCTTTTCCTTCTTGAGCGGGCGAGCAATTCGACGTCGACGAGATCTTTTCCCAGGGATTGGAGTAGGCGGCCTTTGATACGGATGGTTCCTCTTCTTGAAGTTCAACTCTGAACCTGACGACTGACTGTGTTCGAAACTGCTGACAGACTGTGCCATAGGAATATAAGGGACACCCGAGCTATTACTCGAGCAAGTGCCCGGAGCAGATGGTCGAGCAATGGCATGACTCGAGGCATGTGGCTGCTCCTTCAACGCACGTATGATATCTTCCGTCGCCGCAGGTTCTGTTTCCGGTGGCGAATTCTTCCACCTCTCCAAAGGCGCCGAAAGCGAGCTGTCCCTCCAGTGACCTCCACGCTGGTTGGTATGGGATTTGTCTTTGGGTCGTCGCGCATTATTGAACCAGTTTGAGATCTGCGACACACTGAGACCAGTTTGTCGCGCAAGACCTTCCTTCTCAATATTGGACGGATAAGGGTCGTCGCTATGTTCGCGGAACCAAGATCGCAGTGTCTTCACTGCGTCAGGAGGCAGGCGGTTACGAGGATTGCGTCTCGAAGCTTTGGTAGCAGTGGCCGTCCCAGATGACTGTTTAAGCGACATGTGGTTGCTCTCGTCGAGCTCTGGGTGGAGAAAAGACAGCCAAGAGGCGCAGCTGTCACTCGACTCGACAACGCTGTAGGTGTCCCCCTCATGTTCTATCAACTGCGTTGTCAATACCAACGACGGCTGAACGGCAAGGTCGTCCAATACAGGAGGATCACCTAGCACATCCAGGTGGAAATCTTGATTGTAAATCCACGACAGGTTGGGATTCGAACGTTGGTACCGGACGATTCCTGGAGCTGGAGATGGCGAGGACAGATTGTCTTGACCGGCTCCAGGGTAGGTGCCATCCACGTTCTCCATGGACTACTCAAGAAGGAGTCGGCGCCTCAGTCCAGTTGATCTGACAGAGTCCTCCTCGCTCGAACAAAGGGCAGAAAGGGTCCCATCCTCTCAGAGATAAGAGATCGCTATAGGCAGGACCAGGACTCAGCTGCATCCGACGGTACCGGGCAGAGCGGATTGGAACCCTTTGCAGAATTAGCCGAGCGGGCGATGCTAACCCCTAAGCAGGCAAGGTGGGAGGGGTCAACTGAAGATTAAAGGTATTACAAAGAAACGGCCCCAATTGTGTCAGAACTATCAGCCTATCAAGCTTTGCCTCGCTTCGCATGATTATCATCGTTGTTATCAGGGGCTTTTGGGGGGAACCGGATCCCGAGCTGACCGTCTCTGACACCGTTATCGTTGGGCATTACGAGGGAGTGATGGCGTTTCTACAATGGGTAGAAGTAGAGAGTGATCTTCGGTGGTTCCCACAGCTAGAGAAGATCAAATTAAGTGGGTCGAATGGACAGAGTAGTAGAACGAGTTACGAACCTCGATGGTTCTATTCTTGGCTTTGTATACGAAGGATCCGTCAGTGTGGCATCACATGACCATCGAGGTCTTTGTAAGCGAGCTTTTAACTGCCTGAGGCATCAACACGCAGTCTACGGCCACGCCCTGTGCTGTAGAAGTTAAGACCATCCACGCCCTGTTGTAGAACACGCCTGATCCTTCCATTGAGTTGCCTAGCATCACTAATGGCTGACAATATGCCTCCTCTGCATATACATACCGATTCTACGGCCCCGTTTGTTCCCAGAAATTCTTCATCATCACCACCGCCATCATGACTGACGACTCTTATTTCACCTCACGACCTTCGAACCCTGTCTCGCCAACTACTAATCATCTATTTATACACACACATCCAGTCAATGCTGCGGTAAGCTTTGTTAACTTCTACTTCCAGGCCGAAGCTTATCATAGCCAAGAACTTCGCCGATGCCTATACCGGGTTTGACGCGGACTACATATACCCCAATATATCTGACCCATCACTTGCAACATTCCGAACAGAAGGACATTCAATTTTATATCATGACTTGAACAATGGACCTGCAATATTCCAACCAACCAATCAGAGCCTCAGCAACCCACCCTCGGAATCAGATTCCGAGTCCCACACAGACATGCACAGTCACAGTGTCACTATACTAGAGACCACACCCATAACAGCAAATAATTCCATGCTATGCGTACGCAACCACCCTCCTGCCACCACCCAGCCACTTTCTAAACTCATACTAACAAAACCAGGCCAAACGCCGCCTCCAAAACCGCGCCGCCCAGCGCCGCTTCCGGCAACGCAAAGAAGACCAGCAGAAGATCTTCGCGGCGCAGATCGACTCGCTTGAGCAAAAATGCCAAGAGGTCACTGACAGACTCGACGCCAAAGCAGAAGAAGCCGAGAAACTTCTTCTGGAGAAGAACACCCTTGAGTCTGAGGTACAGGATCTGCGCAGGCGGTGGCAGGTGATGAAGGTGCTCATGCAGAAGCCGAATGGGTTGCAGTCGCTATCTGCACTTTTTGCTGATGGCAAAACATCGAAGACGTCTTCTTCTAGCTCCACCTCTACCTCTAAAGAGATAGGGACACAGGCCGAGGCTGCTGGGGAGGAACTTTTGCGCTGCTTGGATGCGCTCTTGCCGAAGGCGAGCCGGGGGTCTGGGTCTGGGTCTGGGTGATGTATCTAGTTTCTATATTTGGCGTTATCATCTTCTTGTGCTTGGGGGCGTTTTGATACTTTCTAGTTTTTTGCTAGAGGTACAAGTCCTGGCGTTGGTTTGGTTTAGTATATCCTTCCGGGTGATATCCACGAACCCAGTCCTTACCTTATCAAGAACAGACTCAAGAGCTTCTTGTCTAACCCTTATACAGAAGTTACACTGTAGCATAGCAGTACATACTCTGTCGAATGTCACTATACATCACATGGTCGAGACTCTGATATAGTAATGCGAGACTTATCCATAGATGAATCAACTGTAAACATACGCTACGCCTTTTAATAGAAAACTAACAAAGTATCTATATAAGCTCTATATCCTAACCAGCACCGGGAAATCAAGCCAAACCCGTCCTATACAGCACGACCAAATCAAACAGTTTCATTCTCTGAAGAGCTAGAATCCCCATGATGGATTTAGAATGCCGTAGGTACCAACCTAGATTCAATTCAATCATTTATTTCGAAATCGACATCATTCTGCCAGGCAAGCTAGCTAAATCCTCCCCTCCGCCTCACCAGCTACTCTCCTAGTCTCAACAGACCCATCCTCATCTCTCGCAATCACCCCGAACCTCTCCCTCCAAAACACCCACCGTTCCTTACAAAATCCACTCTTCCCGTTCCATAACGGCTCGCTCGTCCCCAATACAATTCCCACCCCAGCCTCCCACTCCCACTCCTCCTCAGTCCAACCATAGATCTTCCCACCTAAAACCTCAATCCACCCCGCTGATGCCAGAATCCACGCTTTAGCATTTGGCCGATTCTCCTCTTTGCTGCCCGCTGTACTTGTGCTATGCCTATGTATGCTTGGTCTTTCTCTCTCTAACCCCTCATGGAGAGTAACAAGCGCATACGACGCGTAGCTGCTGAAGACCTCCTCGCGACTTGCAACCATCGCCGCTACAAAGCGATTCAGGTTCACCAGTTCGGATGAGATCTCATGGTCAGAATCATGACCAGCACTCTCGAGAAAGAAAGCCCACTGCTCAGCAAGATGCAACGACAACATCGGGAGGTCCTGCCAGAGAACCATATTGCAGCCGTGGGTATCTGAAGCCCCGGTAGTGCTCTCTGGGGTAGGACTTGGGTATGGAGCACCAGGCAGCCTAGAGAGCTGGATCAGGGTCTGAACCAGATTATCATGGATTTCGGCGTCAGGGGTCTTGCTTGCTAAAGTTGTGATCATGGCCCAGAGGTGCCAGATCCGGCCTTCGAGGTCTTCGATGTCGGCTGCGGTTAGTGTAGTGGATGCGAGGTTGCAGGCTGTTTTGTATGGGGTGGATTCGTTAGACAGGAGGGCGTGGAGAGTTGGAAGGATGCTGGGGTTGAGATATCTGGTTGGTTCAGGGAGTGCCATTTTGGAGGTGGGTGATGGTTAACCTTGGGAGATGGTGGTGAGTTTGCTATGGGTAGTGCTAAGAGCTGGAATCCCAACGGGGGGCGATGGTGACAGACAGCTAGTGGGCATAGAAGGGATAAGCTGAATTTATGGCTACTGTAGCTATTTTATGAGGCCGGCGGTGACGCTGAGCGGGGCTCAAACAGGAGACAAAGGTGATATCATTTTCAAGACAGAGGTTAAACGCTGACAACAAAGCATTTCTCACGGACAGAGAACAAGAGGGTGAGACAATCGCTGCGGAAAGAAAGGAGAACAGCCCGAGCTCGGGATATGGCATATTCTTGGGAACAATGAAAGTGTACTGGATTTGAACACAATACCAGACGGTAGGGTTCGTGCTGGATTTCTCATATGATATATCCATGCTAAACATGAAAGAGAGGATTATGAGTTGATGGACAAAAAGAATGACCAATCTCCTGCCTCGGTATGACTTGATACCACAACAACTCGCTGTTACATTCATTCAAGTTTTACACCTCTCTTCCCCCCGCAACAGCCTCCCCCTCCATCTGCACATCGGTAACATACCCCTTGAACTTCCTGGCCGGAACCCCCTTCGCGAACATCTCATCCAACTCCTGAAACGACCGCCCACTCGTCTCCGGCTGCCAAAGCCACAGATACACCAGACAGAAGAAACACATGCCCCCAAACACAAATGCAATCTTACCACCCAGATTCCCCTGGTCTGGGTTGAACATAAAAGGGATCACAAACTGCCACATCACGTTGATCCCGCTATGCACCGCGTAGCCGATGGCTACTGTTTTAGTCCGTAGTCTGGATGTTGCGACTTCAGAGAGGAGTGAGAACGCCGTCGATCCGATGGAGACGTTGTACCACCAGCTGTAGATAAGGATAAAGGCAACGGTTCCTTTTATTTCCGCGGGGGAGCCGCCAACTGCGAGTCCGCCGGTGATTAATAGAAAGGCGGTTAGAATGACAAGGCCCCAGAACGTGAGGTTTCGGCGGCCGATGTAGTCGATTGAGCCTGCAGCCATGAGATTACCCACGATAGAAACGACAGGCTGCGCAATTTGGATCTCGAAGCTGGTAGAAGTCGAGTATCCCGCGAGCTGGAGGTAGTATGTGAAGTAACCTGCCACGAAGCTAATTCCGGAAAAGGACTGAATGCAGTAGGGCATGATGGCGATGATGGTTCGGCGGAGGTTGGACTTGCGGAAACACTCGAGGTATGTGACGCCAGAGGTCTCGGCGCGGACCTTTTCGAGGGTGAGCTCTATGAGTGCGAGACGCTGTTTGCCTTCGTCGCCTGTAAGGCTGAGCTTGTTGAGGCTTTTGAGAGCTGCTGAGTTGCGCCCTTTGGAAGCGAGCCACCATGGAGACCTGAGTGGGTTAGTTCGTGTTGTAACGGTGGTGGTAAAATGACTTACTCCGGCATGAAGGGAATGAAAATGGTCGCAATTGCTGAGAACCCAAATTGGGCACAGAAGACGGCACGATAGGCCCAGCGTGTTTCATAATTGCCAGTGTAGTTGATCACTATGAATGCGACCAAGGGTCCGACGCCGTATGCCACGCCAATGCAGCATGTAAAAATGCCGCGTAGAGCGAGAGGGGAAATCTAACCTGTTAGTTACGACCAAGAGCTCTTGCTATAAGTACATACCTCTCCAATATAGGTGATCATGACCGTAGCCACAGTCCCTACCATGAACCCGTTGAGGAACTTTCCAGCAAAGAAAACCGCATTTGTAGTCGCAACGAATTCGATAGCCACAGCTATGTACGAGATAACCAGAGCTCCCATAAGGACCTTCTTCCGGCCAAACATATCAGCCAGCTCGGCAGAAAGTAGGGACGATATGATGGCTCTATACAGCATTAGATCTTGACGCGGAGAAGGTTGAACTGACAACATACGTAGCGATAGGAGCACCACCGAAAGCCGACTGCCACTTCGCCGGCAGAACATAGTCGCCCTCGTACTCATAACCAAAGTCCTTTCGAAACTGTGGGATCCCCACAACAGCGCCGGCAGCCTGGACATCGAAGCTGAGCAGGGTGATACACCAGATGGCATATACACACCAGACGGTTGCCCAGGGGTAGCGACGGAAGGACTCGAAGATGCCGGTTCTATGCTCTTCGTGGTTGGAAATATGAGCTTGTTGCACGGTTTTGGTCAGTTCGATCTCCTCCACTGGTGGTTTAGAGGCATTGCTGGGACGAGGCTGTGGGTCTGCCGTGGCCATATTGGTTGAGAAAGTAGTATGACGAGGGTGGTATGTAGATGAAGATCCAGGACGAGATCCAAGGAGCGCTGCAGCGCCTTTATACAGTAGAGCCAACCATCCCTTTTTGGCCTACTTCTCCAACTCATCGAGGTTTATTCTAGTACGAAGCGCTTCGAACTGCCTCCCCGCGCAGCCTCAGCACAGGAACATCCTAAGCAGGTATCTGCAACCACGCGAAAACCTTACGTCGTGCTTTTGCCAGAGGTGTGACCCTGGGAAGATTGTCTAGCTCACCTGAGTGGTGGACTTTATCTGCCGGAAAGGATCGAATCCTGCGACTGTATCAGCTTTATCCAATGAAAGATAGCCAAGGTTTGGGGTCGACTCACGCTATCTTGGTCAGGGCGTCGAGCTCAAGAAAATCTGGGGTTCCCCAGGATTGCCATGTTGGAGTCCCCCCGGAAATCAATACTTCCACCAGTCGTGAAGCTGTACGAGCCATGCCCTCGATACGAACTCCAAGCTCCCTCGGGTCTATACTTTCCATTTTCAAGTCCATTTAGCCAGAATGATTATGTAGTGGTTGAGACTGCCTTAATGGCATAACGTACGTCTCACAGAGGAAATTGGAAGCGCGCCATCTGCTCGTTTTAAGACCCTTCTTCTTCCCAGATCATGCAGGTCCAAGCAGCTATCAGAGTGTCTCACGGAAATACCTTACCATGGCCTCTCAAGTCCTTTCTTTCCCCTCCAAGCCGAGAGTCTTCATTCTCACGGACATCACAAACGAGCCAGACGATGCGGAGTCATTCGTCAGATACCTGACCTACTCCAATCAATTCGATACCGAAGGCATTGTAGCCACAACCTCAGTCTGGCTGAAAAACAAAGTGGCCCCCGAGAACCTCCACGAAATTATCAGTGCATACGAGCTCGTCGTCGACAACCTGAACCGCCATGTCCACCCGAGCTCACCATACCCATCGGCTCAATACATGAGAGACCTTGTCCGCTCCGGACCTCCGGTACGACACCCTTCCCCTAACCACAAAACCATAGCTAACAAGCGCTCAGGTCTACGGCATGGCCGCAGTAGACGACGACACCCCCCTCAGCCCAGGCGGCGAGCTCCTCCTCTCGCGCCTCCAAGACTCAACCAAAGACACCCCCCTCTGGGTCCTAATCTGGGGCGGCTCCAACGTCCTCGCCCAAGTCCTCCACCGCATCCGCAACCACCCCAACGCACCCCACCTCCGCTCCAAACTCCGCGTCTACGCCATCTCCGACCAAGACGACACAGGCGCGTGGATCCGCCTCCAGTGGCCAGACATCTTCTACATCTGCTCCGTCCACGGCTGGTGCCAGTACCCGAACGCTACATGGACCGGAATCTCCGGCCAAAACACCAGCGAGCAAGGCGGGCCTGATCCCTCCCGCGTAACACACGAGTGGATCAAAGACAATATCCAGATCGGGCCGTTGGGGAAAGCGTATCCCGATTTCATGTATATCCCTGAAGGCGATACGCCGACGTTCCTGTATCTGATCCAGAACGGACTGGGCGTCCCCGAAGAGCCCTCGTACGGCTCCTGGGGCGGAAGATATCTCCCCGTGAACGTCGGCAAACAGGGCTACCCGCGTGGGCATTTCGCCGACGCCGCAGACGAAGTGGTCGGACTGAACGGCACGAAATTCAAGTCCAACCGCGCGACGATCTGGCGGTGGAGAAACACCTTCCAGAATGACTTCGCGGCACGCATGCAGTGGACGCTGACGCCGGATTTCGGCGGCGCGAACCACCACCCTGTGATCCTGGTCGGGGACGAGAAGGTGGGCAGTACGGCTCCGCTTTACTATGAGGTTGAGGCTGGGTCGACACTCGTGCTCAATGCGTCGGGTACGTATGATCCGGACGGCGATGAGCTTTCTTTCTCCTGGTATCAGTATCGGGAGCCGAGTGCTACGCAGACGTATCATACGACGAAGGAGGTGGCGGAGTTGGGAATCAAAGTGCTGAATGAGGGGGGCACGAAGGTTGAGATTGCGGTTCCGGCGTGGGAACGCTCGTGCATGGTTATTAGGGAGAAGGTTCCTCTTCGCAAGGGGCCTTTGCTTCATGTTATTCTGGAGGTTAAGGATAGTGGATCGCCCCAGTTGACGAGTTATCGGCGGGTTATCTTTCAGCCTTATAATCGGAATGTTAGTGAGTAGGGTGTTTGTTATGTATACGATGAAGGGGATGTTTAATTCTATACTCATAGAGGTCATGATTAGGTTCTACTTACAAGGGATGTCTGATCGTATTTTCGTAACAAATTGACGGCTCGAGACCTGGGGTGTTGAATAAGGCCAAAGAGCATCAGGACTTTCTCAGAGTTGCTCCTTTGCTTCAAGGTCTCAAGCAGAAGTTTCAGTGCTCTTATTTAATTATTTGCTCGAAGATAAAATGCCGTATATCGCTGTCAAAAAGGGTATTGAAATTGTGATCTTCCTACTGAATCCCTTCTCTAGATATCAAATCATCATCAAATCGCCCAGGGTTGGCCATTTGACCCCGCCCAGCAGTGGTCCGTCGTACATTGTTCACAATGGCGGTGCGCTTTCCGACCTCCCTCATTCCATTGACACTCTCACTGAGCTGACCAAGTAGAGCTACAAGGTTGACATCGTTGTTCTGCGCTAGAGCCTCCGCCGAGAATGCGCTTTGCTCTTGTGGTGTGAGTAGAGAGAGGTTTGATAAGAGGGAGTTTATGTCTCGGAGGATAGGGTGGTTAAGGTCTGTGGGAGTGTTCCCTTGACCGACTTCAGATGACGAGATGTTAGATACGTAGGATTTTAGGAGAGAGATGCGTGATTCTAGGGTTCGTATGGCGTTGAGGCGGGTGTTTAGAGAAGCAATAACTATGAGTTCAGGTTAGCGCGCGTTGAGGCTAATCTTCTGGACTGCTTACGTTCTTCCTCCTCTGGCGAGAGGAGTTCTGTACTTGACGCCTGCTTCTCCTTTTTTGAGTCTTTTCTAAGCGGGGCTTTCGCGGTTGTCGAGGAGTCGACAGCTGCAGCATTCCTTGCTGTACGAGCGACCGTATCAATTCCGATCATCTCAGCTTCCCCTGTTTCGACGGTATATGGTAGTTCACGGAACCGGATACTGAGCGATTGCTCCTCGCCGTCCACCTGCATTCCCTTGCCGCTATCCTGAGCGCTCTCCCCCTCGTATACGCTCTCATAGACACTCAACGGTAACTTGCCTCCGCTAGAAGAGTCCTTTTGGACTTGAGATGGATGGAACGCAAGGAATATGGCGGACTCATTAAAGGTTTCGAGAATCTGACGATGAATGGGGAGGTGCGCGGTGGTCGGGCCGGACGGAGGGGCCGTTGACCACCATCCGATGAAGTCGAGAGCAGGTACTTTATGAACATCCTTGACTGTGGTAATTTAGTAAGTGTAATATGTTGATGGCGCGGAAACCTTACACTGCTTCACTCGATCACCAAACCACTCGCCGGGCAGTTGAGCTTCACCATCTGGACCTTTCACGACCAAGCATTCAAAAGCATGTTCCACTGTTATCTCGCGCCCATTCTGCTGGCCTAGTAGAGCTCCTATTATGGGCCCTTGTTGTGATCGCGCAGCGTGTCGAGTGATATGGTCGGAGATAGTGAGGAGAACAAGCGGGTGGAGCTGGAGGTGAAGGCCGGAGTCGGAGGATTTCTGAGACAGGAGAGAGTTTTCTGGTGTCGACATGGTTATATATGGAGGCCGGATGTCTAGACGAAGACGAGAGTCCTATCTGGCCTGTATTATGGTGGATACTGGATGTTGGTGTTGGTGAGGTTCATTTCCCCAGATGAGGAGGGACAGTTGGCGGAGTTTGTGCTGTTTGCACTCTCCTCCGAGAGCTTCCCCGCTAGCATTTCCAAGCAAACCATCTGTCACCTCTCCATTTCTTCCATCTTTCTCAGAGCCCGTGGTATCTACGGACACGATGGCAGTTCCATCTACCTATGCTGAAGTGACGGCTCATCTACGCCAAGTCCAGAGTGACCCCTCCACGCCGCTGGATCAAACCCTCCTGGACAAGTTGAAGCTGGAGCTTACAGAAACTACTGATCGAAAGGTCCCCGCAGCATTGTTGACCCAGATATCACAGCTCTTGCCCGTCCTTCAAGAAGACCCCACCCCCGTTACGACCCTCGGCATCAAATCCGCTGCTTATTTTACCTTCGCCGATCTCCGCGCCGTCGAACCTCCTATCAGTCTGATTGCCGGTTTCCGCGCCCCATCACCACCGATCAACGAGCTAGCTTTGACGCTACTACGAAAAGCAGGGCACAACCCAAGTGATGCTGCTATAGTTGCCGGCGATCCGGAGCTGGTCACGTCGTTGGTGGAGCTCTGGCTGTCAACTTCGTCCACCGGTGTCGCACAGGCCGCGTTTGACGCTCTCTCCGAACTTCTAGAGGTTGACTTGACGAGTACATTGGAAAATGGAGAACAATCTGGGGATGTTTTCGGTGGGCAGGGCCTCGTGTGGAGAAGGTTATTTACCGATAAGGATGTCTACGGTCGACTGTTCTCCTTTTGCAGTCTTGCAGACGAAAGCTCCGGTCTCTCAAATCGCGAAAAGACCGTGGCTCAGGGCAGGCTGATGGGATTCCTGGTAAAGACTGGCCAACTGCGGTGGGACTTTGTTTCATCATCCCATATTCCGGAAGTTGAGACGAAGTACAGAAGCAAGAGTTTGCTGCATTTTGCGGCCTGCGAGATGGTGGACAAGAGTGATGTTTTGATGCACATGACACAGCTACACTTTTTCCGTTCTCTTCTTGAAATCGACGCTCCCAACCTGGCATCCCGTACTGTTGTCCAGTCAGCATCTACATTCTCCTCCCCCGCCCTCGAGTTTCTTATTTCGCACGATATCCATAAAACCTTACTTGACTACTACATTGATGAGTCAAAACTGGACCCGATCGATCTTAGCTTCCTGTGCGGTGCAATCATGGACTATGTTGCCCAATATGCCGAACTCTATCCTAACCACTTCCTCCAAAACCCTCAAACACTGCTGGACAGTATCCTTTCTCGAGTGAACGCATCATTGCTGGTCTCTTCTTCGCAGTGGGCGCACGGTCCGACGCCCAGTGGCCAACTGAACGTCCTTTCCTCCCTCCCACGAGTGGTGTTAGTGGAAGCCAGTAAAAAGGGGGTGAATCCTGTCTTGGCTCTACCCACCAACCCTCCAAATCTTGAAGTTTTCAACGCGTTGGGGAAGATATTCCATGGACCCCCGAGACCGCTCAAAGCTAACTCAATGGAGCTTAATACCTCCGGTCAAACGGCAACCGACTGGCACAAAGAAGCGGCAGCAGCCCGTGCCTTGTACTTTATGTACCAGAATCACCGACCTTCCCACTGGGAAGATGTCGTCGCCGCAGCCGACGTGCTGGCCATGAAAGACCTCTCTCTTGGCGCTCTGTCATTCATGCTGGCTATAGTCACCGCCAACTGGGAAACGTTATCTGGTGAGGTCACGACCGCTGCGGGCTCATCTCGATACCAACTCCCGTCTGAGGATCAGCTTGGTCGCCTGTCTCCGGCAACACAAGGCGCTCTACCTCAATCAGGTGCTTGGGTCGCCATTACTCCCCCTGCTCTAACCACGGTACTTCCTTTTCTGTTCAAACCGCCCCGCTCGTACTCCGAGTTTGTCGCTGGCGGAGCTGCCGACCCGCAAAATGCCGTCTGGAAGGTTGCAACAGCTAGGTATGATGTCTTGCAGGCTCTGTATAGATCGCTACGGACCATTGAGGACCAAGGACCGGCGCTTGATGATATCCTGCGCACGCTGAAGAAGAGAGTAGATGACGGACCTTTGGGTCCAGAGGTTCGGACTGTCACTCAAGTGGAGACTGTAGGGCTGTAAGCATTGAATGCAAGAGGCAGACTTACCTCGATTCATTTTATGAACAATTGAACAACTTATAATTATAATACCTATACCTGATAACAAGGCAGGCGGTGTGAAAGGGTAACGTCCGAGAGCCCTAGCTAGGTCCGATGATTTGCATTCCCCGCTTCGGGCGGTGAGTCAAGCTCCGCCGGAACTTTTTCTCTGCCGCGGAGTCAACATCTTTCCAGCGCCTTCAATTTCAATACTTGGTTAGTCAATGCACAAAGATGTCGCGATTCGGCGCAAAGAAGGGCAAGAAGCTCCCCGGAGCAGAATTCACCTGGGATACCACCGACGCTAGCGGCGAGGCAGACACCGCACCTACTCCCCTTTTCCCTGTATGTTGGCGCAGCCTCCTCTCGTCACTCGAACCATGATTACAGCGAGCGCATCGGTTCTCGCCCTCCTACCTTGGCTGGTATAATTGCTTATCAGTGCACTCACCAATAGAAATACACTGTCCCGCGCGCAAGAGCACTCAGCGACCGCGAACAGGTCCAGGTCGACCTCTACCGCACCCTCCGTGAACGATTCCATGACGGCCCTTACTACTCGATTCTCGGCGTTTCCTCCGGCACGAATGGGTACACGGCGAGCTCCAAGGCAAATTTCGATCCGTTCAATGGGATGCCGTCGTACTCGGGCAAATATCAAAAGAAGAAGCGGCTTGTGCCGAAGTTGCAGGGCCGGCCTTATGGTGAGACTTTCCTGCCTCATTTGTTTCGCTCTTTGTGTGAGAGCGGGCGTCGCTAGTTTGGGTGATGCAAACGCTAATCAATTGCTCGGGTAGTTATGAAATTCTTCCCGCGCGACCTGTGGACGACGGTCCAGCCGAACTTCAAACCGGATGGAATGCTAGATGGATACATCCCCCAGACGCTACAGAGTGGTATCAAGCGTGGCTTTGAGGAGGACGATGAAGACGATGAGACGACGAAAAAGCGGCGGCAGGGTGATGACGAGGAAGGCGAGGGTGAGGGAGGGGAATTGGAGGCGGGGATTCTTGACGCGGATGAGGATGCCGAAGAGGAGATTGTGGACGATGACTTTGAAGAGGACGAAGACGAGATGGGCGGGGACTATAATGCTGAGCAGTACTTTGACGGTGGAGACGATGACTATGGTGACGATGGCTTCGGCGACGGTGGAGGTGGTGGTGACGAAGACACATATTAGGCGCATCTATGGATACCCTTGTTTCTGGAGTTATGGAAATCTGTATCTCAGCGTTGTTTAGCATATGCATCAAAAGCGGCATTATCTTATAGTTCTTATAGTTCGGTCCCGCGTGCCAGTTCACGTTCCAAGACATGGACCACGACAACCTTGCAGCATTAAACGAAATCATATATAACTCTTCATTCTCACTTTTTATACATCGTTATTAGAAAAACATTCGAAAATACCTTTGAGATTGTCCAATCACGGATGACATCATCCCGATCCGCGGAGGTGTCGAGCCATAAAATTGTCCAACACACGAGCAACCTTATCCACGAGCCGCAACAACCCCGCCACTATGACCACGAGCGCGACGACACCCCAGTCGCAGAAACGCTCTGCTCTCGTCCTTTATGGCTCAGAAACTGGAAATGCGCAAGATGTTGCAGAGGAAATTGGAGCGCTAACCGAGCGTCTGCATTTCACCACGCAAGTGTCTGAGCTGAATCATGTCAAGGCGGTTTGTTCCTCTGCCCCGCACTACACTTTATATTTGAGCATTGCTAATCGCCAGAAATTGTGTTTAGGATTCCTTGAGCTCGTATGCTGTTGTCATCTTCGCTGTATCAACCACCGGCCAGGGTGACTTGCCTGCCAATGCGCGAAAGTTCTGGAGATCGTTGCTGTTGAAGAAGCTGCCGCCGACATTTCTGAGCGGGGTACGGTTTACGTGGTTTGGGTTGGGGGATAGTTCATATCCGAAGTCAGTCCTTATCAAAATTCGGGATCGAGATAAAGTCATGTGTGTGTTTCTTACGAGGTCAGGTTCAATTGGGCTGCGCGAAAGTTATACAAGCGGTTGCTCCAGCTTGGAGCAGAGGAGATATATCACGGTGGAGAGGCGGACCATCAACACTCGGAAGGGTATACCACTCGTGTCCCTTTCGATATCTGCTGATATGCGCTGACACTACGCATAGCCTTGAAGGTACATTTATTCCGTGGTTGACCGGGTTTCGGAAACACTTGCTGGACAAGTACCCCCTCCCCGCAGGACAGGAGCCGATACCGGACGATGTGCAACTACCTCCAAAATGGATCTTACAATTACGGACCGAAGATAGAGTACTGGAGATCAAACCGCCGGTTCCTACTGTTGAGATAGATTCAAGCGATGTTCCGGATTCATATCGCCTTGATCATGATCAGCGGCCGCTTCACGACAGCTTGACAGCGACGCTGGTCCAAAACAAACGAGTCACTCCGCAGACTCACTGGCAGGATGTGCGACATATAGTTCTTACTGTGCCGGACGCAGCATCTTACGCGCCAGGGGATGTGATAGCAATCACCCCTAAAAATACCGCCGAGGATGTCCAGAGCCTGATCGAAATGATGGGATGGCAAGAGCAAGCAGACGCTCTGGTATCTCTAATTCCTCGCGACAGCAGTCGATCCCTGAATGAACTACCAACTCCGCCAATCCATAACCTCGAATCCCACCCGAAATTGACATTCCGTGAGCTGCTTATAAACTACTTAGACATTAGAGCCATTCCTCGCCGATCCTTCTTCTCGGCTATTGCACACTATACAGATTACGATATGCACAAAGAACGACTATTAGAATTTACCTACCCCGAATATCTTGATGAGTTTTGGGACTATACAACACGGCCGAGACGCAGCATCCTCGAGATTCTACACGAGTTCGACACTGTCAAAATCCCATGGGAGCATGCAACGTCAGCTTTTCCGATCTTTCGCGGAAGGCAGTTCAGTATCGCCAGTGGGGGAGAGCTGAAGCGAACGCCAGAAGGCGGCGCAAGATTTGAGCTCCTGATCGCGATCGTTAAATACCGAACCGTTATAAAAAAGATTAGAGAAGGCGTGTGCACGAAATACATTGCCAATCTTCGACCCGGGAGCACACTCCGAGTTCAACTCCAGCGCGGAGGCCTGAATTCCTCCGTTGGACAACTAGTCGGCCCAACTATGTTAATCGGCCCAGGAACAGGTGTTGCGCCTCTACGATCTATGCTTTGGGAGAAAGCAGCCATTGTAAAAGCCTATCAGGAAGAAAATCCAGGCATTGATCCGCCGATCGAGCCGACAATTCTCCTATACGGCGGCCGCAACCGAGACTCGGACTATTTCTTTGAAGACGAGTGGCAGCAGCTGAGTGGACTAGTCAAACTCAAAGTCCTGACGGCGTTCTCAAGGGATCAGAAACAGAAGGTATATGTGCAAGACGTTATTCGTGAAAACTTCAAGACCGTCTTCAACCTTTTACATGACAAGGGGGGCACTGTTTTTGTTTGTGGTTCGTCAGGACGGATGCCGCAGGCGGTTAGGGAGGCCTTGACAGAGGCTTTTCAATACGGGGCTGATGCTGAATCACAGCAGTTCAGCCGACAAGAGGCGGAAGATTATTTAGTAGGGATGGAAAAGACAGGGCGATATAAACAAGAAACTTGGTGAGATATAGACGATAATAGAGGATCTGTCTTGAATAGACGGCCCCTCCGGCTTCAGCAGCATGGGTAGCCAATTACAGCCACAATAAGAGTCGCTACACAGTTCAGGCGTGACTACCGTCAGTTCCAAGGTCTCCAAATGGTTACGATTCATGCAGACAGATCAGAACAAGCGACATCGGCCTTTTATCCCGCAACATGCGGGGTATACCACGGTTGATGACGGCTTGTCCCGGAAAAGGGTCTTCCACTACTGCGTTCAGTACTGGCCTGACGTACTAAGCATATCGACATCCAATGAGGCCCAGAAGGTCATTCTTGAAAGGCTATATAGATCGACAGCCGAGTCTGGCGCCATCGGGGGAGCTCCGGGGGCAGTGTTCCCCGCATTTCGATTTCGGCCTCCACTCCGATCCGATATAGGCCCCTCATACATATAACAGACTCCACTGCAACAACAGTTGCAAGTTTCTAGTAAACACCTACCCCACCATAGACCAGTATAAAATTCATCCAATATCATGGCCAAAAACTACAATATCCTCGTCCTCCCCGGCGACGGCATCGGCCCCGAAGTCATGGCCGAAGCCCTCAAAGTCCTCTCCACATTCAACACCCAGTCCCAGAATTTCAACTTACAAACCGAGCTCATCGGCGGAATCAGCATCGATACACACGGGAAATCCGTAACGCAGTCCGTTCTCGACGCCGCCGTCGCCGCAGACGCCGTGCTCTTCGCTGCAGTTGGCGGCCCCAAATGGGACCACATCCGGCGTGGGCTGGATGGGCCGGAGGGTGGTCTGTTGCAGGTTCGGAAGGCGATGGACATCTATGCGAACTTGAGGCCGTGCTCGGTAGATATGCCGAGTCGAGAGATTGCGAGGGATTTCAGTCCGTTTAGACAGGATGTGATCGAGGGTGTGGATTTTGTGGTATTGAGGGAGAATTGCGGCGGGGCGTACTTTGGGAGGAAGGTTGAGGAGGAAGATTACGGTATTTCAATGCCTTTCCTTGTCTATTTATTCATGTACATTGAATATCCAAGCTAACGATCTCACCAGCAATGGACGAATGGGGCTACTCAACCGTCGAAATCCAACGCATCGCACGGCTCTCCGCAGAACTCGCCCTTAGACATAACCCCCCCTGGCCTGTAATCTCGCTCGACAAAGCAAACGTCCTCGCCTCCTCGCGGCTGTGGCGTCGCGTCGTCGAGAAAACCATTACAGAGGAGTACCCGCAGGTGAAGCTAGTTCACCAACTCGCGGACTCAGCATCCTTGATCATGGCCACGAACCCTCGGGCTCTGAACGGCGTCATCCTCGCCGATAACACCTTCGGCGATATGGTCTCTGACCAGGCGGGCTCGCTAGTCGGGACACTGGGTGTTCTCCCTAGTGCGAGTCTAGACGGCTTGCCTCGTCCTGGTGAGGTGGATGGGAAGAAGGTGCATGGGTTGTATGAGCCTACGCATGGGTCTGCGCCGACGTATGTTATTTCATTGTATCTTGTTTCGAGTTACAGAACTAACGAATGATAGGATTGCCGGCAAGAACATCGCCAACCCGACCGCTATGATTCTATGTGTCGCGTTGATGTTCAGATACTCTTTTAATTTGGAGACGGAGGCGCAGCAGATCGAGGATGCTGTGCGTGCTGTCCTGGATAAGGGTATCCGGACCTCTGATTTGGGAGGCAAGGTCGGGACGAAGGAGTTTGGCGATGCGGTTGTTGCGGCGCTGCAGGGGAAGCTGTAAATATGGGTTGGGGGTGACATCCTTTTCGAGTCTGACATGAGGTTTTGAATACTATACGACAGGGCATTTTCAGCACCTCTTGGCATCAAGATGCGGCCCGAGTAGCAGGACAAACAAGGAAGTCCTGTCTAGATCCATGTGTCTAGACATCCGCTTCTCGTAGATTTATATATTGGTAGCAGCCACCCGGCCTGTGAGAAACTATGCATGTAGAGTCGGTTTCCGATGCTTCTCCGTGCTCCCCAAAGTTGTTACTACCGAAAGGCTTATATTCTAATTCATAAGGTAGGTGCGGCGGACACAGGGCTCGCTTTCTCCTTTGCTCCTCGCGAGGGGCATAGTCTGCTGTATAGCACTCAACCATGCTTTCCTAGCTTGTGGGTCTTGGCATGGCTCGTTGGGAAGGTGCAATAGAGTCGGACTCTGGTCGCTCCTTCCTGCACTGCGTTGAACGCGCCTTCCTATTTTGATACAGCCCGGACGAGGCAGGAGTTCTTATCAACAAGGAAGGCGCGATGGACATGGGAGCATGTCGCCCCTTCCCGCCGAGCCCTAAGCCGTGCCTTCCTAGCTCAGCACTCTCACCGAATGAAGAAGGCACAGCCAACTTCATCCTGCTTTCCTATCCTAGAGGTGTCTGACTAAGTGAAAGGCGACTGAGCGGGTGCTAATCACGCCTTCCGGCAACTGCAAAGCTCACGTTAAGCTCTACGGGTGTGAAGAGCATAGTTGCTCTCCAGGACTCGAATCTTAGACGGTGTTCTGGCCGATCTGAAAGCTTTCTATTTAACGTCAATCGAGCCAACGTATAACATCTATGAAGAAATGGTCCAGATTCGGCACGCTGATAACCTTGGATACTTGTTTTCCTCATAAACACGGCTTGAATCTAGATCTCTGACAGCGCATATATGCTGTGCTGGTAAGTAAGGGGGTGGTCGATTCGTGTCCACGCGTGAAATCGTGCGTCTTGGAGGTTCTTTCTCGTTAGCTTCGTTCGCGCATATGGCTCTGTCTCAATAAAGATCTTCTGGGTTGCAATCAAGATATTTTTGGATCTGCAGTGTGTTTCGCCACCATTTTGAGCACTTCGCGGACGGTAACAGATTTGTGCCGGTGTTGATGGCGAGTATAGAGCGACTGTCAACAATTGACATTCAATAAACACACAAGACCCTTGGCATGCAGCCAAGGTTAGGCAGAAGAGAAAACATGCCTCGTAGGGATGGAAATGGTGAGGTGGGTGGTTGGGATGGCGCTGTGCAACTGCAGAAGATCAGCGGTGGGATATCCGATGACATCACGACCACGGCATCGCAATCAAGTTTAAGCTCATGGCGGAACCATCCCCTGAGCTTGTTCCTTTGGTTGGCAAGGAACTTCAAGATAGTGCCCCTTATTCTAGTCTAGCTGCCTTTGATGATGTCGCTGTCTCGCTTGTGAGTTGTATGACGTTTTACCGAAATAGCAGCATCATCATCATCCCTCGTCAAATCTATCAAAACTACCTCTCTTCCATCCGCTTTCTTCACTTTCTTAACACATTTCTTCACTCTCTTCTTACCCTTCAGGACTACCACTCAACCCATTTCTAGTCCTAACTCTTCTGCCTATCCCCAAAATGACCGTCATCTGGGGCCTCGATCTCCATGAGATCCACTGGAGAAAGTTCGGCTCCAAGAACATGTTCAATCGCGCCTACCACCTGCGCCGGACGAAAATGATAGTTTACCAACTCGCCATGATCCTCTGTGTCTGCTCGGAGTCCGTCGGAACGGCCGCTTTTTCAGGTACGACTACCACCCCTAGCTATGTAACCACTCTAACATCTCTCGCTATAGACTACCTCGACCAACAAAGTTATATCCAAGGGCAACACCCGGGTGTCAAGATCCACAATAACAGCTTCATCGGCGCCGCCTCGTACAACATCTTCGTCGGAATCGCCGTCGCATTCATCTTCGGCTCTGCCTTTTTCTTCGATCTTTTCTGGCCCGAACGACACGAGTGCAAACATGTTCGAATTTCATGGAAGATCTCAGCGGTGGTTGTCACAATCATGATGCTCAGCTCAGCTTTGACGTTGACGGTATGTCTGGATACTTGGGCCGATACAAAGGTGTCGAAGCTAACGGCGGTATAGTGTATCGGCGCTCTCCACGATGCGACGGTGACAGGGACGGATCCGCAGACTGCGGAGACTTTCAGGTTGGAGTACACGAAGAAGCCCTCTTACAGTATGTGCATCTTTTCTTCGTCACGATAATATACTAACTTGACTTAGGATACCGCAACAACCCCAAGGTCATTGCCGCCGTTGTCCTCGCCTGGCCCGGCTGGGTCTTTTGCGTCGTCAGGTATGTTCACCCTTCCAAACCTTTCTTAGAATTCTATTGCTAACGCTGCTTATAGCACGATTATCCTCTGGAAGTCCCAGAACCACGACGACAAGTATGGCCCTAAGTCGAAGTACGGCCGCAGCCTCGAGAATGGTGGGCTTGCTGCAGACAAGGAGGAGAGGGCTAGCCCTTGATTAATCGATTAGAGATTTCTTTTTTTTAACGACCACTGTATCATATAATGACTTGCACGTTGGATTCCTGTATTAATAGCGAGCGGACAATAGACAATTTGATTCTTATGAGACGAGATGCTTACTGCTTGGTTTAAGCAATCCAGTTCCGGACCTTGTATATGTAGACGAGCTGTGGGTCGATCGAACTAAATATACTATCTTCACTTTCTTGACATTGGTAGGCCTCCCATATCAGATGCCCGCTCGATAGTCAAGGGAAGTCAGACGGTGATACATCTCTAACTCGCCACAGATATATATATGTATGAAACACTGAATGCGAAGGAGGAGCACAACTGTGGGCTTTATTAGGATTCAAATTACTGTAATAGCTAGATAGCATAGTCTCTTATAGCCGAGGATACCAGCTTCGATTTATTGAAACTCATCATGTCAGTCGTGTTGTTACACTCCAGTGTTCAAGTCGGCTACTTGCGATGGCTTGGCATAAAAGGGTAACCTCGGTTGGATGCGGAGGAGCAGCCACATGTGGTTGGTCCTTCGGCCCGCCTGCATGCTCTCGCCGCCTTTCTTTTCTGCCGTCCCGTCACTCCTCCCTCCGATCGGCCTCCTCGTCGATACTTCTGCTTGCTCCCCGCAGTCTGCCATTCGATTGCTGGACTGACTTTTGCGTGTGAACATTCTTTTCTGTACATACATAACAATGAGCGGCCTGCGGATTCTTGTCCCCGTCAAGCGGGTTATCGACTATGCCGTGAGTTCACCCTTGCTCCGTTCTCGGACCAGCAACATCGAATTGTGCTTCACGGCAGGGGATCGCGCGGGCACAACTTCGCCTTCTTCGCTGCTTAACTTGTATGTCTGTGCAACGCTGACCACTACAGATCAAACCCCGGATCAACAAGGCCCAAACTGGCGTCGAGACCGCCGGCGTCAAGCACTCGCTAAACCCATTCGACGAACTCTCCGTCGAAGAAGCCGTCCGCCTCCGCGAGCGCAAGGGCCCGCTCAAGGTCGACAACATCCTTGCCCTCTCCGCCGGCGGCCCGAAATGCGCCGACACCCTCCGCACAGCCCTCGCTATGGGCGCCGACCGAGCCTTCCACATCGATGTCCCTGACAGCAATGACGGCGGACTGGAACCTTTGACCGTGGCGAAGCTGCTCCGCGGTGTGGTGGAGAAGGAGAACATCAATCTCGTGCTGCTGGGCAAGCAGGCTATTGACGGCGACCAGGGACAGACGGGTCAGATGCTGGCAGGCCTGCTGGGATGGCCGCAGGCGACACAGGCGAGCAAGGTGGAGATCAAGGATGAGCAGGGCACTGTTGAGGTTACACATGAGGTTGACGGTGGTGTTGAGACGCTGAAAGCGAAGCTGCCGATGATTATCACGACTGATTTGCGATTGAACGAGCCTCGATATGCTAGTCTGCCCAACATCATGAAGGCGAAGAAGAAGCCTTTCGAGAAGAAGACGCTGGCGGACTTTGGCGTGGAGGATAAGAAGCGGTTGAAGACGCTGAAGGTTACAGGTGAGTTATCACGAGACTGTGACTATTCACGTACTAATTTGTTCAGAACCCCCGGCCCGACAGGGTGGCGGCAAGGTCGAGGATGTGGACGGCCTGATTTCGAAGCTCAAGGAGCTTGGAGCTCTGTGATGTATATGATAGTGTTACTTATGATAGCTAGACAAGGTGTTTATTTATTTATACGGCCGAATTGATTCCCTGCAGGTCATGTGTCAGAACATAGAGTCCACCGCTCCTCACTTCATGGATCTTACTCCCACCACCAGCCGGCAGTACTCAGTACAATGAGCACCCAAGACACGCTCCGAACCATCGCCGATGTTCCAACAATCCCCATCCCTTCCACGGACCACGGACCCCATACCTGCCGCCACCGATATTCCATCCCCATTCCTGACACAGGGGCACAAGCATGAACCCGACCCCTGGCCGTCGACCAGTATCACCGCCACACATACATCTGGCTGACAGCAACAACCGGGAATATGACTACAGTACCGCAGAGTCCAGACACTCAATTAAGCCCTCGATCTACATTCTGACCCTGTCGAGGAAGCGGAACTTGTGTTTCATTAGACGCCCTACAGAGGATAGATTGATAGCCCGCGAGGTTGCCAAGTTGCATTGATGTAGTGGATGGGATCCGGCTTCTTTCTCTGTTGATCATTCCAACGGGCTGTTGTATGTCTCCGAGAAATTATCAACTTGATTTACTGTGATGTTAGGGTATGCTTTTCCATGCATACCTTACCGGAGTATGGCTGGTGCGGGGAAGATGTAGTGGAGTTGTTGTTACAATGTTAGCATGTGGCATCGGCTCCAAATTGCTGTAGAGTTATCTGAGATTTGGCTCCCTGCAAACCGAATATGTAGGTATGTTTTAGAGATCTATATCAGGTTGAGTTGGTATACTCCGTAGCTGGACGAGGCTGCTGACCGTGGCTTACTCCACACGACACGGCTACTTAACTGACGGCGCGCGGACTCTTTGGGCTCAGCTCCAAGTTCCAACACAACCAGCTCAGGGGCAATCACTCATAATCTCTGCCCCAAACTCCTCCTTTGCAAGCACCAGCATCTGCCTTTCCTTCCTTCGTATATACCACACAAATGGCACGATCAAGCAACTTCGACGTCGAAGGCCAGGTACGCACGCACTCCGCTCCCTTCTCACCAACCCAACTTAACTAACCGCACCAGCACGTCGTCATCGCCGGCGGCTCTAAAGGCCTCGGTCGCGAGCTCGCCATCCAGCTAACATCGCAAGGTACGTTACTCTGCAACCATCCAAACCTTTCACTTTCTAAAAACACCAGGCGCAAACATCACGATCCTCGCGCGGTCCGCGGGCCCACTCGAAGAAACACGCAAAACCCTCCTCCAACACACCGTCTCCCCCACGCAAACCATCTCCACGCACACCCTCGACCTCACCTCCGCATCGCAAGTCCAAACCTACATCACCTCCCTCCCCGCTGCCCCCTCAATCCTCTTCTGCCTCGCCGGCGGCACCGTCTCCGAACTCGGCTTCTTCGCCGACATCTCCCCCGAGCAAATCGAATCATGCATGCGCAACAACTACCTCAGCGCGGCATTCATCGCGCAGGCTCTGCTGAAGCGCTGGATTAAAGAACCCCCGGCGACAAAAGACACAAAACGCCATATCTGCTTCACCGCCTCAACAGCCGCATTCATCGCACTCCCAGGCTACGTCGCCTACGCGCCAACCAAAACCGCAACGCGCGCACTAGCAGATACACTCCGGCAGGAAGTCCTCCTCTACCGCGAAACCCAGGACATCCGAATCCACTGCAGTTTCCCCGGGACGATCTACACGGAGTCGTTCTACGAGGAGCAGCAGAACAAGCCTGCGCTGCTGAAGACGCTGGAAGGGAGCGAGGAGGATAAGGGCGGGCTGAGCGCGAGTAAGGTCGCGGAGCTTACGATCCAGGGACTGAAGCAGGGAAAGTTCTTTATTACGGTTGATAGTGACACGGAGCTGCTCATGAATAATATGCGCGGGCCGAGTCCGCGGGACTCGCCGATTAGGGATTGGGTGTTGGGCTTTGTGGGGAGTTTGGTGTGGCCTTGGTATCGGGCGAAGCATGATGGGATTACGAAGAGGTATGGAAGGGAGAATTTGGGGGGGAAGAGGGATTGATTGATTGATTTGCAGCTGAAAGATGAGGTGAGATTGAACTGGCAAGAGGAGTTGGTCTTGGTGAATGATTGTTCTGTCCGACTCACAATGCATGTGAATCTGTCAGCCATTGCTAAGGGCAGGATGGAGCGCGCTGCATCGCACCCCATGCTGGTCTTCCGGACTGCCGAGTGGTAATGAATTATATTAACTGGTATGGTCTTGTAAGCCTGAATAACAGCTGCAATATGATAGCTTGAGCTGAAGCTTCTAGTGGAGACCGTTAGATTGCCGATCCACCTTTCTGCAGACGCATGCATCCTTCGCTCAGCTCCAGATACATGCAAAATACCCGCGGCCCCAGTCCATGGGGGCCAGATCTGTAATGCAAAAACAGACACAGTCCTCTAGAATCTCGACTATGCCTAAATTGCAAGGCGCATATCGTTAGCTTCCATGGCCATTCTCGAGGGGTAGTATAGCTGATTTCTGGTGCTCCCCTCCAACACCACAACCCAGGAGCCTTCGCCGGCTCAACAACACATCAGCATCAACACCAACATCCTCACCTGCAGACACCATGGACCTCCCACTCGAATGGGACGCCACGTCCCTCACAATCCTAACCCTCACCCTCACCATAATCTACACGACCTACCTAACCATAACCCGCCTGTACCTCAGTCCCATCGCGCACTTCCCCGGCCCCAAACTCGCCGCCCTAACCTGGTGGTACCAATTCTACTACGACGTGATCCTGCAAGGCCGCTACATGTTCAAAATGGCTGAGCTACACGCGCAATATGGCCCCGTTATCCGCATAAACCCCTACGAGCTACACGTCTACGACCCGGAGTTCATGGACACGCTGTATACAGGACACAGCCGGAAACGCGATAAATGGACGTTTTACACAGGCGTGCTGGGCACGCCGGGGGCGGCGATGAATACGAATAGCCACGAGTTGCATCGCGTGCGGCGCGCGGCAATGAATCCGTTTTTCAGCAAGGCGAGTATTCGCAAACTGCAGATTTTGGTTGATGGGAAGGTGGATTTGTTGCTGGGGAGGTTGGCAGCGATTCGGAAGGAGGGAGGGGTGGTGAATGTGAATCATGCGGCGTCGGCTTTTACGAATGGTATGTTTGTACTCTTCCCTTTGTCCTTTAAAAGGATAGGAAGAAGTGTGGGAGGTTGCTAATCCGGGACCTCAAACAGACGTGGTAACGGAATTCTGCTTCGGAAAATGCCACGAGCGCCTGCGCAATCCAGACTTCGATCCCTCGTTCCACGATAAAGCTAAAGCAGGGCTCAAGGTCATTCCCTTCCTCGCTTCGTTCCCCTGGATCGTGCGCGCGCTGGATTGTCTCCCGCCCGCGCTGGGATCGCTGCTTAGCAGTGACTACGCTGAATACCTCGCTGAGAAGAATGTATGTCTTACCTACCCTACCCAACCCATCTCATCCCCAGATCACACCTTCTGACTACAGTGATAAACCAGGACATCCTCTCCGAAGCTACAAAAGCCATGCAAACGCGCGAAGCCTCAGCGACCTCCCTCGCCCACCGCACAATCTTCCACGAAATCCTCGACAGCAAGCTCCCCCCCGAAGAAAAGAACCTCGCGCGGCTGGCCGACGAAGCAGCGGTAACCCTCGCCGCGGGGACCCTAACAACAGCCTGGGTACTTACAGTGGGGATGTACTTTATCGTCGCGACGCCGTCGATCATGCGGAAACTAAAAGCCGAGCTTGAAGAAGCGATGGTGAAGCCTGATCTCAACGATCCAGATACCAGAACGCCGCTGGCCACGCTGGAGAACCTGCCTTACCTGCGTGCTTGCGTGCAGGAGGCGATTAGACTAGGGTATGGTGCGCCGGGGCGCGTGAACCAGATCGCGCCGGAGGAGGCGATGCCGGTTTCTAAGGATGGCAAGGGGAGCGATCTTGTTATTCCGCCGGGGACACCAACGAGTATGACCGTGTATCTTGTACATCATCATGAGGGGCTATTCCCAGATTCCAAGAGGTATAGACCAGAACGGTGGATTGAGAATCCCGGGTTGGATAAGTATCTGTTTGGGTTTGGGAAGGGGTCGAGGGCTTGTGCGGGGATTAACCTTGCGTATGCGGAGTTGACGATTGCGCTGGCGAGGGTGTTTAGGAGTTATGGGAGTGAAGAGGTTCGAGGGGATGATGAGGGGGTGCTGGAGTTGTTTGAGACGGGGTATGAGGATGTTGAGTGTGTTGGGGCGATGGTGCTGCCGCGGATTCGGAGTGGGACGAGGGGGGTGAGGATGCGGGTGAGGGAGAGGAGTGACAGAGTAGCTTGACGAAACGAATCAGAGTCAGATTTTAGTTAGGTAGGCAGTAAGTAAAGTAAATGGCTCGGAATTGGCCAATGGAAAAAAGAATAAAATACCGCTGGAGAAGCCCTAAGAAGTTTGGAGCCTACCGTACGGGGCCAAACATGGCATGGCCTGACTAGTAGTTACTTTCTTATTAACAATTATTGCTCCAACCCTCGAGCTCTTGGAATCAGTGTGCTAGAACCGAATCATAGGATTCATCCCTCCAAACATGCTCACCACCCTCCTAACCCCCTGGACCATAACCCTCTCCCTCCTCACCCTCTACCTCCTCCGCAGACACCTCCGCAACCGACAACACACCACCGCCGCCGCCCGCCTACACTGCAAACCACCACCCACATACCCAATCTCCACCCCCAACCCGCTGGGCCTTGCAGTTCTCTACGAATTTTACAAAGCCGACCAAGTCTCCGAAGTCGAAGAAGTCACCCGGCGGCAACTCAACCAACTGTCCTCCAAACATGGCCGCGACGTCACAACATTCAAAATCAACATGCTCGGCGACGAGACAGTCGTCACAGCGGACGAAGAGAATATCCATGCGGTGCTGGTGAGCCAATTTAGTGATTTCGAGCTCGGGCCGTATCGATGTGAGGGGTTTCGCCCGCTGTTGGGGGAGGGGATTGTATGTTCTGTCCCACTTCCTTCCGTCCTATCCCATTTCATATCATTACAGCTGAATAGGTTGAGGAAAAGAAACTGACAAGAAAAATAAGTTCGCAACCGACGGCCCGAAATGGGCGCACTCCCGCGCTATGCTCAAGCCGCAATTCACACGCACGCAGATGAGCGATCTCGCGCTCGAAGAGCGACACATCGATCGGCTTATGGCAGCGCTCCCAGCAGATAAAGACGGAGACGGGTGGACGAGCCACGCTGACTTCCGGACGCTGTTCCACCACTATACCCTGGACTCGGCGATGGAGATGCTGCTGGGTGTTACGTCGGAGACCAAGGGGTTCGACACGGGCATGAGCGGGGAAATGGACTGGGAGAGGCTGACGCACTGTGTGGATTTGAGTCTGTCGATGATTGCGACAAGGCTGTTGCTGGGGCCGCTGTATTGGGTTTATGATACGAGGGAGTTTAGGGAGTGTCGGGGGGAGGTGTTTGGGTTTGTGGATCGGTGTGTCACGTCTGCTTTGGAGGCACAAGCTCAAGAGAAGGAGAAGGACGAGAAAGAAGTTGGAGGTGCTGAGGAAGAAGAGAAAAGCCGGTATATCCTCCTGCACGCACTGGCCAAGGAAACACAGGACCCTATCGAGCTGCGCGAGCAAATGCTCAATGTCCTTCTAGCCGGACGAGACACGACAGCTGCCTTCCTGAGCTACCTTGTCATTCTCCTTGCGCGCCATCCACGAGTCTACGCGAAACTCCGCGCGGAGGTCCTCGCCAAGTTCGGATCCTCTATCTCTTCCACCAAGACAGAAATAAGCTTCTACTCCCTCCGCTCATGCACCTACCTCCAACATACCCTCTCCGAAACCGCCCGGCTGTACCCCCTCGTCCCAGCCACAAAACGACAAGCCTCCGTAAACACAACCCTCCCGCGCGGCGGCGGGCCAGACGGGCGCTCCCCAATCTATCTACGAAAGGGGCAAGATGTCGTCTACGACACGCACACATTGCACCGCAGCAAACGCATCTGGGGGGATAACGCCGAGGAATTCTACCCCGAGCGCTGGGAGGGGTGGAAGGTAGGACGGGAGTATATACCGTTCAGCGCGGGCCCGAGGATCTGCGTGGGGCAGCAGCTGGCGTTGACGAAGGCGGCGTATTTTGCGGTGCGGCTTGTGCAGCGGTTTGATCGGATGGAGGACTTGAATGCCGAGAATAGGATTCGGTGTAAGGTTGCGTTGGGGAATAGTCCTGCTGATGCGGTGGCGTTGAGATTGAGGGAGGCGAGGGATTGATGTAGAGTAGAAGTACCTATCCATACCTAAGCTAGCTACCTATATGCACGAGCGTTTGCTGTAAGTTTAAGATTCTGATCATTCTGGGAAGGAGCTATCATGGGTTTGTCGTTCCTTCCTTGTATATTCATAGAAGGTCGCTCCTTCCTTCTCTGGACAGGACCTCGGGACCTCACCTAGGTAGTCAATCGCACCTTCCTTATCTGGTAGAGAGTATCTGTCACGATCTGGGAAGGTGCGACTGGAGGCCCCTAAGGTATAACGACGAAATCAGTGAGCCCAACTCGTCCAGACATAAGACATGAAAACTATATTCCACTCTATATATCATCATCCGTATACGATCTACCCCTCTATATATCAACATCCCCCTGCAAAATCGCCAACTTCCGATCCGACATGGCCGCCTGCAGTGGCATCGGCGGCGTCGAGAAGAAATACGCCTTTGCATCCCACGTCAGATTCTCAACAACCGGCGCAGCGCCCGTCACATACCCCCCCTGATGCCCAAACGCATCAAACCAAGACCCTGCAACGATGATCTGCACGGGAAAACTCAGCTTTCTTGTAGCGTCTTTCAAGAAGTTAACGCCGTGCTGCTCTTCCATTGCATTCAGATACCCGAGAGACTGCGGGCCAATCTTGCCTAGTCCATTACGGTCGTCAAGCATGATTGTAATACTCCGTGGCTTTTTGTCACCAGTTGAGAGGATGGGTGTTGCCTTCTGGAAGAAGGAGACGAGGTCGAGCGGGATGCCGTTGGAGACGGTCTCGAAGTAGAGGGTTAGGTGGTATTGCTGGTTAGCCGGGTTTGGGGCGTCGAGACTGGTGATGAGGTCTTGGAGGTCGGTGTAGTAGTTCAGGGAGACGTCCTCTGTTGGGCGGTTGAGGGTGGCGCCCTGGATGATGTTTGAGGGGGCGGTCGAGCACACGAAGATCTTGTTGATGACGTTTCGTGAGGCGCTGCTCATCATCAGCGCTGTCAGCGTGGAGCCGATGGTGATTTCGGCGTCGCCGCAGATCATTGCTATCGTCTGTTAGGGTCTCTCTTGGGGTTTGGAAGGGGGAGGGCATACCTCTGACAAGCCCGGACTGGGCGAGTAGACTTGGGTAAAGACCGGCTAAGCGTCGTTCTAGCTGGATGAAGATATCAAAGGACCCGTAGAACCAGCGGGCGGAGCAGGGTCCGATACCATAGTTCTTGAGTGCTTCCACTCCTGCAGTGCGGACTAGCTGCTCGCTCTTGAGGCTCTCTACTGTTTGTCCGTTTACTCGGCTGGCACTGCTCAGCTCCTCCACGTATCGAAGCATCTTTCCATCCACTGCAGCAGACTCGGCTTGCACAGCAGGATCAACAGGATCCGATCGGGTGAGAAGAGCAGGGTCATAAGTGGCTGGCTGAGCACCCCCGACCCGCATGATCAGGCTGACTTGGCATGTCACTTCAAGAATACGGTGGATATCAGGCCAGGATGTTGTGGCAGCTAGACAGAGACGCATTCTACACCCCCAGACAGGTGTAGCCGGTGGTCCTCCAGCAGTGATGGCAACACCAAGCTTGTTAGCGTGTGTGTGAAAGACAGTAGCCTGACTGACAGTTCCAACGGGAAAGACAACGATAGCAGCACCAGGAGAGGAGAGAACCTGCAAGCCGGCCTTGCGCAGCCCTTGGGCAACATACTCGGCCTTTTCACGGATCATGCGCATACGGTGTCTGATCAATGTCGGTTTGCGAAGGAGATTCAAAATCCGAAGAAGAACCACTGTCGACAGCGTTTCCACACCCCTGGCATCTCTTGCTGCGCCCTGCTTCCGGAGCTCTGTCGCGAACGCTCCATTCGCCAGCACCATCCCCCCGGTACAGCCAACAGCCTTGCTGAACATCGCCGACATGAGATCCACCTCGCTCATGGGCAAGTCAAACCCAGCATCACGCCAGTAATCCGTCGAACCGCGGCCCATCGAGCCAAGCGCCATAAACGAGTGCGCCTCGTCAATCAACAGCGCAAACTTGTAGATCTTCTTCAACGCCAGAATGGCCGGGATTGGAGGAACCGACCCTTCCATCGAGTAGATCCCCTCCACGGCAACAACAATAAACGCATCGGGGTCCTGCTCCTTATACATGCGCAGCTTGTGCTCCAGATCCGTGAGATCGCTATGGTCGAACTTGTGCGTTCTCCCGTCCTTGTTGAAGAACGCCCCAGTGAACATACTATTATGCGAATCCCGATCGCACAGGAAGACGAGTCTGCGGCCGAGACTGCGCGCCACGCCGGCAGCTGTCGAGAAGCCGAGGACGTTGGTGCTAAATCCTGATGGCGCGGTGGCACAGACGTCGAAGCCCATGTATGCGGCGCATTCGCGGAGAACCTGCTTTTCCAGCGCTGGTGGTGCCGGCGCGAATGGGAGTTTGCGGAGAGCGGCTTCCATGACTTTTTCAGCGCCAAACTCAAGCTCGGTAAAACCGCCGTAGTTGTTTGACGCGCAGTTGATCAGCTCGACTGGCTTGACGAGCGAGAGATCGTACGCTTCCTCATACAGTCGAGTCACATTTGGGGGGATCATCTTGACCTTGACTCTAGGATAGGGCCCGGATGTGACGACTCGAGGATCCCGTCGGATAACAGGAATAAACTGCTCTTGTCAGTTTGCATACTCTATCCTGATGGTAAGACTTACGAAATAGTGGCTGATCAGTTCTGTAAACAGAACAGGCCGCAAGCGACGCCGCTCGATCACCAAGTCTCGCCATATTTGCACCAGAATCACCACAAAGCTCCAGAAAAAGAATCGAGCCTTTTCCGTCCTCGTCACCTCAGGGTCTATTGGGCGCGCCAGATGCACTTGCTTCCTTGGAGCCAGCGCTGCCGCTCCATTGACCACGCCATTGGCGATAGGCGCAATGGATTGCACGGGCACTACACCTTGTGCCTTGATGAGCACATGGCCGTTTGTAACCTGGTCGTCGGTGACCTCGACTGTTCGTGAGACTGTCATCTTGCCGGACTATGCAGTGTAGACACCGCACTCAGCAATAAGGTACAGGTCAGAGTGAAGGAGACCAAGTCGTGCTACTGGAGGTGGACCTTGGATTTCTAGTTTATAGCGGCCCCAAGCAGGTGATAGGTAGGATAAGCCTGCTCGCTACGGTGCGCTCAGCCTGCGCTTGCAGCATTCACGGTGCTAGCAGCACTAGAACTCAAGCCTGCGTTTCTAAGCCAGCATTCGAATTTCGCGTCGACTCGATCTCGCGAGTCGCGCTGTAATTCTCATGGTATTCATACTCATGACAGCCAAGTAGTACGGCGCGAATACATTCCTTTCCAAGTTGGAGTCTACGGATTAGGAGTATGTTTCGATTGAGACTCCGAGGAGATCCACGATGGCAACATCTAGCTCGTTACCAATAGCTGACACACCGTACTTTCGTCTCACGCTGCCAGCATTCAGCTGTTAGTTAGTTCTAGACTGCAACCCTTGTACTGTACACAGCCCGAAGAGTCAAGACATCTTAGCCCTCCAGCAACATCGAAATATACGAAGTACGGAGTAGATTCGCTAGCATCAATCCACTGGAGCCCGACACCAGCCCCACGAGAAACTGGAACTAACAATACAGACGCAGTACGTTCGCTCGACAATGCCTCTTTTGATTATTCCATTCACACCGGTAATGCATGAGGGGGATCGGGATCCATGCAGGCACATCAGCCTCAGCCGCAGACCCGCAGCAATCTGCAATCTGCCATCTGCACGTTGTCCATTTTCTCGCCCCCATGGCTAGTCAGTTAGATAGTCAGACACGCTATATAACGTTACACTGCATTCTACAATCAACTTTATATTAAGGTATTGCAAATACACCACTTGTTAGCCGACTACCAAGCCTCGCACTAGCCAGCCCGCTTATCCCCCACCCCCCACTGGTGGAATTTGGGGGCTAGAATTGGCCAAGGAGCAGTACGGTTAGGGGCTGATTCCTGCGGGCGTCGCTTTCAGATTGCGTTTGGATGGAGCGAGATTACGTTTGGCGAGGCGTTGGTTGTGGTGCGTGGGGTTATGGTGGTGGGTGAGCGGAGGGTTCGGGCGACGCGCATCGTATGATTGATTCTGGGATTGATGATTTGAGACACAGGGGGGATTTTCAGGGAGGGCTGAGTGAGGGGAACCTTGTGCGGGTTGATTGCTGTGTTGGCAGTGAGAGTGAGTGGGTTTGGATTATTTTTGGAGGCAGCTAGGTATTGTCGAAGACAGAGACAGAGACCGTATGAGCATGACCAAGTCGGTGTGAGCAGATGGACACCTCAGGAAGGCCATTGAAGTCTCCAAGTCAATGCTTAGAATGCAAACAAGTCAATTGGTGTACTAGACTCTCGCCGTCATAGCTCTCTTCAAGCTATGCAGCACCAGCACATCTCATTCAAACCGTAGACACTAAACAGCCTATACACAACTTATCTCAGGAAATGTCAACATGGCACACACCCTCCTCCTTACCCTCCTCACCCTCCTCCTCACCCACCTAACCATAACCCCCCTCATCCGCTCCCTCCTGCAAACCCGCAAAGCCCGCTCCTTAGGATGCCTCCCAGCGCCGAAACTGCAGATGCGCGACCCCCTCTTCGGCACCGACATCCTCCTCCGCATCTTCAAGGCCCTGCGCTCGCACTCCCTCCTCGAACAGCTTGATGTCATCTACACCGAATATGGAACAACAGTGCACACGCCCATCATGGCTCTGCCCCCGATAACAACCATCGAGCCGGAGAACGTCAAAGCCGTGCTATCAGACATCAACACCTTTGGCTTGGGGCCGCGGAGAATCCAAATGCTAGGCCCGTTGTCGGGGCATGGGATTTTCACCACGGAGGGCGGTGCTTGGAAGGTACACCTTTTTTTTTTTCTTCTCAGTCAATTGCACGATATCTTCAAAGTAACTAACCAAGTACGATATAATTGAAATGAACAGCGCTCCCGAACCCTCCTCCGCCCCAACCTCACTAAATCCCACGCCCTCAACCTCCCCATGTTCGAGCGCCATATCTCCGACCTGCTGCATCTCATCCCGAAGGACAACACCACGGTCAACCTGCAGACCCTCTTCACCAGCCTAACCGTCGACTCCGGCACCGAGCTCCTCTTCGGCGTATCGAGCAACTCGCTCCGCGAAACAAAGGAAGTAGACACAAACTCCTCCTTCGCGAAGAGCCTCGACGCCGCACAGGAGGAGATCGTCAAGCGCGATATCCTGGGCCCAGTACTCGTGAAATTGCGGTCAAGTAGGGAATTCAAACGGAATCTGAAAACCGTGCATGAGTTTATCGATGGGTATGTAGCGAAAGCTCTCGCATCATATAAGGCTGAAGAGGAGAGGGAGGCCGAAGAGAAAAGGCAACTGCAAGGAAAGGGCAATGCCGAAGAGGGAGAGGGAGAGGGAGAGGGAGGAGAAGAGAAGAGATACATCTTCCTCCGCGAACTCTCGCGTCAAACAACCGACCCGCTAGCCCTGCGCTGGGAAACACTAAACGTCCTCATCGCCGGCCGCGACACCACAGCCGTGCTACTGAGTAATACGTGGTTCATGCTGTCGCGCCGCCCGGATATCTGGACCAAGCTCAAAGCCCAACTTACCTCGTTGGATGGAACAGCACCAACCTACCAGCAACTCACCGAGTTGAAATACGTCCGCTGGATCCTCCTCGAGACGTTACGGCTGTACCCTGTCCTGCCGATAAATGCGCGGACAGCGAACGTCGACACGACGATCCCGCGTGGTGGAGGTAAGGATGGGAAGTCACCGGTGTTTATCCCAAAGGGCAGTGAGGTCGCGTGGAATACATGGTCGATGCACCGCCGGAAAGATTATTTTGGGAGTGACGCGGACGAGTTTGTGCCTGAGCGCTGGGAGCATTTGAGGCCGGGGTGGGAGTATCTGCCGTTTAATGGTGGACCGAGGAGGTGTCTTGGTGGTGAGTCTTCTTCTTTTGTTCTTTTGAGTGGGAGTTGGGTGGCTGATATATTGTAGAGGAGTATGCGCTGATGGAGGCGGCGTATACGATTGTGCGGATGGCGCAGCGGTTTAGCTCTGTCGAGTCGCGGGATGACCGGCCGTGGACGGAGAAGATGGGTGTTGTTACGTCGAGTTTGTATGGATGTCATGTTGCGGTCACTTGGGAATAGGCATTACTATCTAGAGCTGGAGTATACTATACTAAACTATGAAATGAAGGTCGCCTCGGCGAAAAGAGTGCCCTTCTCTTCAATCGTCTGGTCGCCGTTCTTAACAGAGAGAACGAGCGAATCACTCGGCTCGTTCGCAAACTGGTAGATATAAGGCTTGGTGCCGACAACACCACCGACAAGAGACTTGATCACACCCGGGATATGGTGCAGCACGTCGACACGGTCCTGGCGCTCTCCAAGAGGACCCTTGAGGACAGCAGAGAACTTTCCGTCGTCACTGCCCCACGTATACTCCGCGGTCGTAGGCTCAGGCCACAATGTCTCGGGATCCTCCTTTATCTCTGTGTACTTGACCACATTGTCACCACCAGCGTACAGAATCTCGCCCTTGTCATTCACAATACCACCAACATTGACCCTCGTGGAGGCGTACGACGGCGGCGTCGTAAACTCCATCATGATCGCGGACAGGGTGGGTGTCTGGAACGTAACAAAGTTCCACTTCGCAGCAGCATGATGCGGCTTCATTCCTTGGATTGCATGGATAAAAACACCCCGGCCAACATTCCCACCCTCAGACCCAAAGTCGTAGACCTTCTCCGGTGTCCGAATTGTACCCGTAACCGCCGCGCGGGCCCAGAACCGATGACGCATTTCACCCCAGGGGTTCGCGCGGTCCGTACCGTAATATGTGGTTCCGTCCTGTCCGATCTGGAAGCCCGGCGCGGTGCGCTTCACGACAAGATCGATGAGGGCAGACTCGTTGCGGGCGGACTTGATCTCGTAGGCGTCGCCGGCTTCGTTCAGAGCGATGGACAGTCCGTCGGCGAAGAGGGTGTTCATGTCCTCGGTAAAGCAGTGGTTCTCGAGCGGGTCAGACAGCCACAGGTGTTCCTTCTCCTTGTGGCCCCAGATCTTGACGTTGAGTTGGCAGGTCACCATCAATCCGCTATCCATCGCGTATATTAGCAGTGGCGATGCGGGGTAGCTGGATCAGACGACTCACGCAACATTGTTGTAGATGATCTGGATCGAGGCAATCTTGCCTTCCGGAGTGATCAAGTAGAAGATCTGGGTCTCGACATTGGTGGCCTGCATGGCCTTCCATTTCAGGTCGTCCTTGGTGAGGACCGAGTAGGGCGTCTTGGTCTCCCCCGCTTGAGCGGTGACGGTGTGGATGGCTTCAGGCCCATACTCGGGTTCGGCGGTGCCGACCGCGTAGGAGAGTCTGTCTGATTCAGTATTTATCTCCAAGCTGAAAGTAAGATTGAAGAAAAAGTGAGACCAACGTCGATTTGATCCAGTTCATAGCGGCGGTTGAGTCGGCAGCGACAAGGAGAGTCGGAGGAGGTTGGAGTCGGCGGTTGCTCCAGCTGCCCAAGAAGTCGTCCAAGCTAGGCTTAGTCTGCTCTGACTAACGGTGTCGTCACGTATCGTATCATCTGGTATTGTATCGAGCTAGCCCTAACTAGATTCCACCCTTCGCTTTATAACTCTTGCACTTACGAGTCCCCAGTGACCAAGAATATCCATCAATCGTGGACTAGCTGATGGTATCGTCCTGTAAAGCACTGTTGGCTAGGATCTATAAACCGTCGCTGGAAACTTTACGTCTTCTCTCTCCCCGACACCCTCTCTCCCCTCGCAGCCAGAGAGCTCAACACCAACATGGCAACCACAACACCCCCCCAGAGCACAGGGCCCTCCTACACCCTCTACGCCTCCGTCTTCGCAGTCCTCGGCGCCTACTACCTCAACCCAACCGAATCCAACCCCCTGCACCCCTTCATCCACCTCTCCTACCGCGAACCCACCCTCGACTCCTTCTCCGGCGAACCCCTCTACAACAAAGGCCCCAAAGACCTCCTCTTCGTCCTCTACTACGGCCTCATCCTCTTCGCCGCGCGCGACTTCACCCGACAAATCATCGGGCGCACTCTCGCCCACCTCCTCGGCATCAAAGGCGCCACGGTCGAGAAATTCACCCAGCAGCTATGGCAAGGCGTCTACTTCGCCTTCATCTCCGCCTTCGGGCTCTTCGTGATGTCCAAGACGCCCATGTGGTATTTCCGCATGCCGGGCCTGTTCGAGGGGTTCCCGCATAAGACCATCATTGCGCCCTTCAAGGTCTTCTACCTGCTGCATTCGGGGAACTGGATCCAGCAAGCGGCCGTGACGTTTTTGGGGCTCGAAAAGTCGCGCAGCGATAATTTTGTTATGAGCGCACACCATATCGTTACCCTACTCGCGATTCCGACGGTCTATCTAGCGCACATGACGCATTTCGCGCTGGTGCTGATCATCCCGCATGATATCAGCGACTCGCTACTCGCGTTCGCGAAGTGTATTAGCTACACGACTAAAAACCCGATTATCTCGATGCCGTATTTCGCGCTGTTTGTCGGGTCGTGGATCTACTTCCGGCATTATATTGGCGGGATTACCTTCTGGACGCTGTTGACCAAGTACGGGCCGGCGATTACGGAGGCGTATGGGTGGCAGGCGGAGGGGGAGAGGTGGAAGGCGGTTGGGCTGCATGGGGCTGTGGTGGGCTTGTTTGGGGCGCTGCAGGTTATGAATGCTTACTGGTTGTTTTTGATTCTGAGGTTGGTGGCCAGGGCGTTGTCGGGGGAGGTTCCTACTGATGAGAGGGAGTCGGATGATGAGGAGGTGGAGGAGAAGAAGAATGCCTAAAGGAAAGGATGGTTGGGGGTGAGCTGGAGCTGTAGAGGGGAGGGGACAGGTAGGTCGGGGAGATGGGATCGTGAGCACTGAGAACATGAGTGAGACAGGAAATGTAGATAAAATACACACCGTATAGCCAATGAGATAGTGGCGATTGCCAAAAATTAGCGCGAAGCGTGCAGATTGCAGTGGGGGAGCTAAGAGGTGAAGCTGGAGGTGGGATTAGGGCTAGTCGTGGGGGCTGAGAAGCTGCCGTGGAAATACACTCGGTATTGCTGGTCCAGCCGCATGTGCTCGTGTCCATGCTTGCGGGTTACCGCGGGGTTCTTCTCATACTCTCTTTCTCAATTTCTCCTCCTACACTGCTCTCAGTGTGCGGACAAGACAATTCAAGATGGTTGTCGAAATCACTTTGTCGAAAGTCACCTGGACGCTCCTCCTAGGTCTAGGAGCAATCCCTCTCTACGGTGTGCTCTACGTACGTCCTCATATCTCCAATATGCAAAGAAACAACAACTAACTAATCATTTGAATCTCTACAGATCATCGCAAAATGCATCTACCGAGTGACCTTCCACCCCTACGCCAAATACCCAGGCCCCTTCCTCGCAAAGTTCACAAACGCCTACGCAGCCTACCATTCATGGAAGGGCGACATGCATGTTGATATCTGGCGGTGTCATGAGAAATACGGTGCGCTCTGCTCTACTATACCCGATACAATAAAGGCCCAGCAGAACTGATGAAAACCAGGCGACCGAGTCCGCTATGCGCCGGATCGACTCTTGATAAACACAGCTGAAGCCGTGAGGGGTATGCCTCCCCACTCTTACCGGAAAGTGCAAATGGCTGATTGAACTGTAGACATCTATGCGAACGAAAAAGCCGTCACTAAGTCCTCCGCGTACGAAGCCGTCATGCCGCGCAGCGTCGCCAACACTATGACCCTTCGGGATAAAAAGGAGCATGCCCGCCGGCGGCGCGTGCTGGGTGTTGGGTTTTCAGATTCTGCGATTCGATCGTATGAGCCCAAGGTGAAGGTTATTGTTGATCGACTTTGCAACGTGCTGGCTCCGGGCGAGGGGCAGGAGTGGTCTGAGGGGAGGAACCTGGCGCCTTGGTGTATGTTTTTTCTTTTCTTCTCCCTCGTGTTTCTGTCCGCATTTGAGGATGAAGGGTGGGCTAATGCTGAAGAAGGTAATTATGTCTTCTTTGACCTCGCCAACGATATCATCTTCGGGCAAGACTGGAATTGTATTGAGAATGCGCCGAACCGGGAGGTGATTGATGCGATTCCGATCTCGAATATCCGTGCTGGGGTGCTGTCCAATGCGCCGGAGATCAAATGGAAGCGATGCGACAAGAAGTTCTTCCCGCACTCGATCATTGCGAGGGGGAAGTTCATCATGTTCATTCGCTCAACCGTGAGCAAGAAGGTTGAGGAGAAGGAGAGGAAGCCGGATATCTTCTCGACACTCGTGCATTCGAAGGATGAGACGACAGGGACTCAACTCACGCAGGCCGAGCTGGCTGCTGAGACGGCGAACTTGATTTCTGCTGGTATGTCTGCTGCATGCCCAGTTATACTTCTCACTAACCGGCCTACAGGCTCAGATACATCCTCCACAACTCTCGCCGCCCTCTTCTTCTACCTCTCGCGGTATCCCGACGCCTACAAAAGAGCTTCCGAAGAAGTTCGCCGCGCATTCGCAACCCCCGACTCTGTAACCCTCGGCCCCGCGCTGAACAGCTGCACATACCTCCGCGCCTGTCTAGACGAAGCCCTGCGCCTCGCACCAGCCGTCGCAAGTGCCCCCTGGCGCGAAGTCATCGCGCCCGAAGGCCATGTTGTGGACGGGTGCTACATCCCCTCTGGCTACGACGTCGGACTCGGTATCTACAGTATTCACCACAATGACAAGTACTTTGAAGAGCCATTCAAGTTCAAACCTGAGCGGTGGTTATCCGGTGACAAGAATGAGAGTACAGAGAGGGCGCGGTCGGCGTTCAACCCGTTCAGTGTTGGGCCGAGGAGCTGTATTGGAAAGGCGCTTGCTATGGCGGAGATTATGTTTATTGTCGCGCGGGTGCTTGTTGCGTTTGATTTTAAGAGAGCTGATGGCATCGAGGGAGAACTTGGGGGTGGTAAAAGCAATGGGAAGTACGGAAGGCATCGCGTCGATGAATTCCAGATGATTGACCATGTTATCTGTGGCAAGGAGGGGCCTATGTTGCAATTTCGGAGGAGGGAGCTGTAGATAGTTAGCTGTATACAGGGTACATGGAATGCTGCTAACTGTCAATTGCTACCTTCTGTCCATTGGTCATAGTGAGCTGGACTTACACTCAGCGATAGACTTTCCTCACAAAGCAAGCCAGGCAATGCCAGTCAGCTCTTTCTCAGAGCAGTCTTCGTCTCCTCATTTTTTTTTTGTTATCGCAACATCCGCAACCCCTCACTTCCAAGCCCCAAGACTCGGAGAGGTAAGAGCTAGAAGGTCTAGAAGTGGGCCTTCTGCAACACAGCCCTCAGAGCTAAAGCTAGAGCTCAAGCTATATTAGCACGCTGTACGGAGCACGGAGTAATTTCGACGTACCTGAAAGCAGTATTATACGACAGCCACGATTTGTATTTGCAAGATGGAGTATTTCTCCGAAATACAGCCACCCGCTCCAGCCATTCTGGAGCCCGAATCGCCGATCTGACCTCAGCTCTGCTGGAATTCTGGCACGCCCGAGCCAGGATCAGAGCTGCAGAGCTTATCAACGAATAGCGCGCGCAAACGGGCCACCTGATCTGATACCGAGACTCCGTCGGTCCAAAGAAGGCAATTATCACAATCAAACTTGTTGGGCGTTGGACCTTGGACAGCTGGAGCTGGACCGGACCTTGGGGGCGTCAGCCGCAGCCGCGGATTAACAACGGGATCCACTACCTACCGGTATTCAATTCCACGCCCCTGGTCTTCTGCCGTCCGGTTCTGCAGCCTACTGTAAGGTTGGTAAGCTGCAGTTGCAGCTGCAGCTGCATGCAAACGCGTCACAACGCTTCTGCAAAATAATTTAGAGTAGATTACAATGCATTGTCTGCCGTCCGGAAAATTCCTCAAATCGGAGACCCACGCCTAGGACATGTGGAGAAGCAGCGCATCTTAAGACCTGACTCGGCGCTTACTCTGGAGGTTGCAGACTGCAGCTCGCAGTTGGCGGACTATGCTCCGGAGACCGTAAATCCTAGCCCCCAATCTATGCTCCATATTGAGGTGGTTCTCGACTCCATTGGGCTTTGTTAGATCGTTGTATACCGGTATCCACGACGCGTCGCAGGAACAGGACCCAGTCGTCAATACTCAAGTGCGAAGATAAGAGGCAATTGTAGCCGAGACACTACAATCTGGCCCCCAATGTTTTGATACCCATGTTTCTTGGGCGAGGTTTTGTGTATGGCCGTAATTGTCACAATGGTTTGCCATACTGCAACCGAGAAGAATTGAGTTTGACGAGTGAGGCTGTACTTTGTTAGTTTCTGCAAGCACCTCTTTGCAGGCGATACAGCCGGCCGACAGGTGTCTTGTTGAGCCCGTGGGGCATACTTCCGTACAGATTGGTAAGGGCTTAGACTTAGACTAGTATTCATCGTTGCTGCTGAGTCCTCAGTCGGCGGTGGATGTGTGTGGAAATATGAGCGTAAGAGAATAAGCTGAACATCCGTCGAGCGTGGTATATCTTAGTTAGCACTTTCAGCGCGCAAGTTGCTGTCCTTCATGCACCGCTGAACCATCTAGCAAAACACTCAAGATGGTTACCGCGACGCATCTGAATGGCGCGACGCCATCATTGAGCGGAGACGTTCATGGGAATGGTGTCGCTGTCAATGGCAATAGCAATGCCAGTTTGGATGGTGTACACATTCCCAGCTTGAATGGGAACGGTCACCTGAATGGTGGCACGAATGGTGTCAACGGGCATGTCAATGGACATGCCAACGGCACAACAAATGGCATCACGAACGGCCATACAACGACCACACAAGACTTGCCGATCGGCAACATTGCTGATGTCCCAATCGCCATCGTGGGCATGAGCTGTCGCTTCCCAGGCGAAGCAACAAGCCCCGAGCGGTTATGGGAGTTGTGTGTAAATGCACGGAGTGCCTGGAGTGAAGTTCCAGGTGATCGCTGGAATAAGGAGGCATTCTACCACCCTGACGGCGCCAGGACCGGGACTGTAAGTTGCAGACTTTGGCGTTCATTGCAAGCGACGCACTGACGACGGTAGACAAATGTGCGCGGTGGCCACTTCTTAACACAGGACATTGCGCATTTTGACGCGCCATTCTTCAATGTCTCGGCCGTTGAGGCGAAAGCTATGGATCCTCAACTGCGACTGCAGCTAGAGGTTTGTTACGAGGCGTTAGAGAATGGTATGTACTCTTCATCGCTCCTGACGAGACCTCGAGCCTAACAACGGCAGCTGGTATCCCCCTCGACCAGATTGCGGGCACAAAGACTGCCGTCTTTTCGGGTATCTTCACTCGAGATTACACTGAAGCCATGCTCCGTGACATTGAGACATTGCCATCATACTACGTAACCGGCACGGGCACGGCCATGCTCGCTAACCGGGTTTCTTACTTTTTCGATCTCAAAGGACCCAGTTTGACTGTCGACACGGGATGCTCGACGAGTCTGGTTGCCCTGCATCTTGCATGCCAAAGCATTCGATCCGGAGAGTCAGAAGCGGCTCTCGTTGGTGGCTCGAACGTCATTCTCAACCCAGATCTGCCAATCGCGTTGAGTAACATGGGGTATGTCAAATCACACATGTCCGGTGGAAAATGCAACTAACGATTGTAGATTCCTTTCTCCGGAAGGCAAATCGTACGCTTTTGATCACCGCGCTGCTGGTTACGGCCGTGGCGAAGGCGCAGCCTGTATCGTCATCAAGCCTTTGGATAAGGCTATTCGAGACGGCGACCATGTTTTCTCTGTAATCCGTCAAACGGCAATCAACTCAGATGGCAAGACAGATGGAATCACACAGCCTAGTGCCGTTGCGCACGAGCGGTTGATCCGCTACGCATACGGACAGGCAAAGCTCGATCCATTCGAGACTGACTACATTGAAGCCCACGGGACAGGCACACAGGCGGGTGATCCGTTGGAGCTCAAGGCTGTGGGCAAGGTGTTCGGCAAGACACGAACGGAGAAGAACCCCGTCTATGTTGGTTCCGTCAAAACAAATGTCGGCCATCTTGAGGCGGCCAGTGGATTAGCTGGTGTCATCAAGGCCTCCTTAGCACTGCAAAAGGGTGTTATTCCACCGAACATCAATTTTGAGAAGGTGAATGCGAAGATCCCTCTGGATGAATACAATATAAGAGTTCCTCTAGCGCCTACGCCGTGGCCTGCTAGAGCCGGAGGACCCCCTCGGGCGTCTGTGAACAGTCTGGGCTATGGTGGGACAAACGCTCATGTTATCCTTGAGCGTGCGGGTGCATTGGTCCCGCGGCCGTATTCAAGTGGATCGACGAACGGCGCATCAGATACAAAAGAGCAATGGCGCCTCTTCCCGTTCAGCGCAAAGGACGAGGACTCGCTTTATGAAATCATGTCAAACGTGAGCAGCTTTGTGAAGAGCCAAGAGACTGTTGACAGTCACTTCCTCGAAAACCTAGCCTACACACTGGGTCAGCGCCGGTCAGCATTCCGCTGGACACAGGCAGTCACAGCGAACTCAGCCGAGTCCCTCATCAAATCTCTCGATGAACGCAAGCCAGCCAGCACACGACGACGACCAGCTGAGCCGCCGCGGATTGGCTTCGTCTTTACAGGGCAGGGCGCTCAATGGTATGCAATGGGCCGCGAGCTCCTGGATGCTTACCCCGTCTTCAGGAAGTCTATCCGGCGAGCTGAAGATTTCCTGGCTACCCAAGGTTGTCCTTGGTCCATTGTCGAAGAGCTTAATCGGGATGCTGAAACCACTCGTGTGAACGAGGCAACCGTGGGCCAGCCTCTTTGCACAGCTATCCAAATCGCATTGGTCGACCTGCTTGCATCATGGGGCATCAAGCCTACTGCAGTAACAGGCCACTCCAGTGGTGAAATTGCCTCTGCGTATGCCGCCGGTGCTTGGTCTCTAGAAGCAGCGATGATGTCGTCGTACCACCGCGGTGCTATGGCGAAGCAAAGTGCAAAGCTCATTGGTGGTAGAGGCGGTATGATTGCTGTTGGTCTCTCGCGAGCGGAAGCAAACGAATATATCAGCCGCTTGACAGCAGGAAAGGTCGTCGTTGCTTGCGTCAACAGTCCGTCAAATGTAACCGTGTCTGGCGACCTGGATGCTATCGATGAGCTACAGGCCCAGTTGGATGCTGATGGCGTGTTCGGCAGAAAGCTCAAGGTCGATACTGCATATCATTCCCACCATATGGTTATGGCAATGGACGGTTACCTTGACAAACTGACTGACATGGAGACAAACCAAGGTGAGTTATCAGACGTGATGTTTGTCTCCTCCGTCACTGGTGGAGTTGTTCGAAACGGAAAGGAGCTCGGCCCCTCCTACTCTGTGAAGAATGCGGTCCAACCGGTGCTTTTTAGCGATGCACTAGAGTGTCTGTGCCGCGGGGGTGCTGCGCCAGAAGAACAAGAGATCAAGGCATTTGTGGATGTCCTCATTGAGGTCGGACCCCATGGAGCTCTTGCATCGCCTATTCGACAGATCCTCAAGTCGCCCTCTCTAAAGGACATGAACATCCCATATGTGTCCTGCTTGATGCGCAAGCAAGATGCACGGGAGAGCATGTTGAACGTTGCTTCCTCGTTGTGGCTCAAAGGAAGCCAGCTTGATTTAGCTGCTATCAACTCCCCAAGTGGAAGCGACCTGGTTCGAGTAATCCCTGACCTTCCCTCATACCCCTGGTCACACAAGACACGGTACTGGCATGAGCCACGAGCCAACCGGCTCCAGCGTCAGAGGGAACATGCTCGCCACGATCTGCTAGGCGTTCTATCGCCCGGACAGAACCCCGCCGTCCTCACATGGCGCCACTTCGTGCGCTTGTCCGATCAACCATGGGTGAAAGACCATGTGGTCGATTCCAACATTCTATACCCGGCTGCTGGGTTCATTGCTATGGCCATTGAGGGCGTCGCTCAGACGCATGAAAGCTCGGCAAGCGAAACAGCCGGATACCGTGTGCATGAGATGAAGATTGGCAAGGCGCTAGTGGTTCCAGACACAGCAGACGGTGTTGAGGTGCAACTCTCCCTAGTGCCTTGCAAAGACCAACTACCGAAGGCGCAGCACTCCTACGACTTCAAGATCCTCTCCGCAAATGAGACAGACGACGAGTGGACAGAACATTGTTCAGGACGTATTGGGCTAGAGGCTAAACCGGTCGCAAGCGAGACAAACTGGAAGAGCTCCCAGATAGACTCTTCGGCGGCGAAGCTTTTCGCAGAGGGCGAAGCCGCCTGTGCTGGGTCCATTGAGCCCAAACCCTACTACGAGGGGGTTCAGCAACTGGGAATAAGTTACGGCGAGACATTCCAGAACCTCGTCAACATCCAGCACGGCACTAAACGGTCCCTCACAACAGTGTCCATCCGCGATACAGCCGCTGTGATGCCATCCCAGCTAGAACAGCCACACATCATCCACCCCACAACACTTGACACCATCTTCCAATCTATCTACCCTGCTCTGGCAGAAGATGGCATTCAGCAGAAGTCAATCATGGTTCCCACCTTTGTGAAGTCCCTATTTGTCTCAGGGGAAATTAGTAATGTCCCTGGGTCCACGTTGAGGGTCAGCACTATCGCCGAGGGTAACCCCTCAAACGGCGCAAAGGCTTCTTCAACATCCGTTCAGGGTGGCGATGGGCGCTATGTACCAGTGGTGGAGATTGAAGAGCTGTCGCTGTCTTCCCTCGGTACCTCCGTACAAGAGATCAAGGACGAAGACTCCTCAAACCTCTGCTTCAACGTCACATTCGAGAGGGACGTTTCATTTATGAGGCGCGGCGATTTTGCGGATCTATCAGAGACGACGATGGATGAGTCAGAGTTGAAGCTCGCCTCTGATCTCCAGCAAGCCTGCTTTTACCTCGTCAAGCGTGCCTTGGACGAGCTAACCGACGCAGACAAGGCCAACCTTGAAGGCCATCGCGTCTCAATGTTCAACTGGATGACGGCTCAGCTAGAACTTGCAGAACAAGACAGCCACCCAGACCTCAGAGACTCGGCCTGGCGTAAGGCAACTCTCGAGGAGCAAGACAGCCTCATTGCGCGTGTTGAGTCTGAATCCGTGAATGGTGAAATGTGCGTCCGGGTTGGGCAGAACCTTCTACCCATCCTTCGAAAGGATGTGGAGCCTCTAGAGGTCATGATGGAGGGCGGCCTGCTTCACAAATATTACGAGCATGCGCTCGGTATGAAGCGCATATACACCCATGCAGCCAGTTTGCTTCGTCTTCTTGGCCACAAGAACCCAGGGGCCACCATCCTTGAAATCGGTGGTGGTACAGCCGGCTGTACGCTGCCTGCTTTACAAGCCCTGACTGGTGAGGATGGAATCCCCCGGTTTGCTCATTACGACTTCACGGACATCAGTTCTGGTTTCTTTGAGAAGGCCAAGGACAAGCTGAGTGCTTGGGATGACCGTCTCGGCTTCAAGAAATTCGATGTTGAGTCTGATCCAGCAAGTCAATCCGTGGAGTGTGGGAAATACGATCTTGTGATAGCTTGCAACGTGCTCCATGCCACTGTCAACATGGACAGGACGATGGCAAATGTAAAGAAGCTGTTGAAACCAGAGGGCCAGCTACTGATCGTCGAGGGAACGCGAGACACGCTGGACGTATCTCTGACATTTGGTGTTTTGCCCGGCTGGTGGTTAGGTATACATACCTCTGCAGGTATATTGACCATGATGCTGACTATTTGTAGGTGAAGAAGAAGAACGTAGACTAAGTCCGAAGCTGACGCTGACTGCTTGGGATGATCTGCTCAAGCGGAATGGTTTCACTGGACAGGACGCTCTCATGCTCGACGCTCCGAAGGAACAGGATCACGTTTACAGTGTTTTCCTGTCAAACCGAATCCCGGACACCAAGGTCAAGGAATACCCTCCAGCGGTGATTGTCCTTGGCAAGGAACAGCAGCCAGAAAAATGGGTCAGTCAGCTTGCGTCCTCTATTGAGGCTGTTACTGGCCAGTTACCAGTTGTCGCGTCTCTCCATGGCGACGCAGAACTGAGTGGCAAACTGTACATCGTTGTTGCGGAGATGGAGAAGCCCATCCTTGCTCATCTTTCGGAAGAAGACTTCTCTAGTCTCAGGAAATTGTTGACCACTGCCAAAGGCGTGCTGTGGGTGACGCGAGGCGGAACGATAGATTGCAGTACACCGGATGCCGCCATGATAACTGGTCTCTTGAGAACACTACGAACTGAAAATGCAGGAATCCGATATGCTACACTAGATCTGGAGATGGGATCGGCTTCTCCTTACACGACCGAATCGACAAGCACTATCTCCAAGATTGTGGAGGCTACCTTTGACAGCAACACCGAGTCCGCCAACATCGACTTCGAGTACAGCGAGAGAAATGGTCAGATTTATGTCCCTCGTGTACTTCCGGATCCTGGAGCAAACAAAGCCCTTCTTGAGACCAACGGTGAGCCAACAGTGGAGGACCAACCATTCTATCAAGAAGGCCGCCCGCTTCGCATGGAGACAGGCACCGCAGGTCTCCTCGATACTCTTCGATTCGTTGACGATTTTGAGCGTAACGAGCCTCTTCCGGCAGATTTTGTCGAGGTTGAGCCGAAAGCTTTCGGGTTAAACTTCCGAGATGTTATGATTGCCATGGGCCAACTGAACGAAACGATTATGGGTTATGAGTGTTCTGGTGTTATCTCTAGGGTGGGTAGCAATGTGACCCATCTTAAGGTCGGTGATCGTGTTGCAGCCATGATGCGCGGTCACTATGCAAACTACATTCGCCTGCTGGGCATCGCCGTCGCTAAAATCCCAGACGAGATGACGTTTGAAGAAGCTGCAACGATGCCGATGGTCTTCAGCACAGCATACTTCTCCTTATATGATACAGCCCATCTGCAAAAGGGAGAATCAGTCCTGATCCACGCCGCAGCCGGTGGTGTCGGACAGGCAGCTATCATGCTTGCCCAGCTCGTCGGTGCAGAGATATACGCAACAGTTGGCTCGCGAGAGAAGGCCCAGCTTTTGATGGACAACTATGGAATTCCAGAGGACCACATCTTTTCCAGCCGAAATGCCTCTTTTGTTGACGAGATCATGGCCGCAACCGGTGGCAAAGGTGTGGATGTTGCGTTGAACTCTCTGTCCGGCCAGCTGCTTTCTGCCACATGGAAGTGTATGGCCATGTTCGGGCGCTTCGTTGAGATCGGAAAGCGAGATATCGAGATCAACACCCGACTCGAGATGGGCGGTTTCCAAGGGAACGTGTCGTTTTCTGCAATTGATCTTACCTACATGGGTCGGTTCCGACCGGCGCACCTGTTGTCGATCCTGGAGAATTGTATGCAGCTTGCGAGTGAGGGGAAGATCCGCGCTGTGCATCCAGTTACTGTGTTCCCCATATCCGAAGTTGAAAGGGCGTTCCGATTTATGCAGGCCGGGAAGCATACCGGAAAAGTGGTTATTAAGCCGAACCCCAGTGATGTTATCAAGGTATGTCGTCTGGTACGTGGTTTTTAAACAAGACTAACCATTCTTAGGCAATTTCACGTCGACCGGAAAACCTCCTCCGTGACGATTCTTCTTACATTATTGTCGGAGGACTAGGGGGGATTGGTCAATCATTGGCCCGCTGGATGCTCAAGCAAGGAGCAAAGAACCTCATCATCCTCTCGAGGTCGGGGTCTAATCATCCACGAGCCGGAGAACTGGCTGAGGACCTCGCACAGGCCGGCTGCAAGGTGCTCATGCCCGAGTGTGATATCTCAAATGCAGATGCGGTTACACGAGCCATCGATGACGCTGCCGTGGCCCTCCCGCCTATCCGGGGTATCGTTCAAGGCGCGATGGTTTTGAATGTAAGCTTGTTTCCGATCGCTGAATCAATCTTGAAACTGACCGAAAGATAGGACTGCGTCTTCGAGCATATGTCATACCAGCAATACCTCAACGCAGTATATCCCAAAGTTCAAGGGACGTGGAACCTCCACCAAAGTCTGCTAGAACAACCACTTGACTTTTTCGTGATGCTTTCCTCCGCCGTCGGCGTGGTTGGCAACTCCAGTCAAACCAACTACGCTGCCGGTTCGTCATTCCTCGATGCTTTGGCGAAACACAGGCGGTCGAATGGCCTACCCGCACTTTCTCTTGATCTCGGTATCATCGAGTCCGTTGGATACGTCTCCGAGAATGACGGGGTCCGCGAACGCTTGAACCGCATGGGCCATGAAACAATCAGCGAAGAGCGGATGATTGGCCTTATTCAGCTGGCTATCGCTGATGGTCTGCACAACAAGCAGCCCAGCCAGATCGTCACTGGTTTGACAACAAAGGTGCCGGATGCGGCATGGATTCAAGCCCCCATATTTTCCGTCCTTCGGCAGGCTCGATCGGGAGCATCGGCAGCTCAGGGCGGAGCTGGGGGCAGTGCGCAGCAAGCGAGCCTCCAGGAGCTTCTCAGGACTACTGTGAAGTCACTCCCAGACGCCGTGGCGGTCATTCGGGATGCAATGATTGGAAAGCTCGCCAAGAACCTCATGGTATCGGACGCGGATATTGATCCCGAGCAACCTGTGTCTGCCTGCGGTGTGGATTCACTTGTTGCTGTCGAACTGCGGAACTGGCTTCTTGGGCAGACAGGGTCGGAAGTATCGGTCATCGATGTCCTTCAGAGCAAAAGTCTCTTGATTCTGAGCGAGAACGTAGCAAAGAAGAGCCCGGTGGTGGCCAAGAGCATTGGGTTAGAAGAGAAGAAATAGATGTTACATGTCGTGTTCTTCGAGATAGATCTTATCTAGGAAGGAGTCATAATAATTTCAGTGTTCATTTTGCGTCGTTCACAGTTTACACTCGCACGTAGGTTAATCTCAGGATGATGATGGTCGAGATCGATGGAGACAGAGTGGAGTTGGTGTTTTGATTTCTTTCCTCATGCGAGAAGCGAAGATATGCCGATCATGCAGCTGACTCAGCTATCCATACATAAAGCAGCACAAATGTACTGTGCGAGAGGGTTTACGCCGATAGACGGACATTGATGGAAAACATCAAGCTGACATGGCGACGAGTGGATACCATGGAGCTATGATATATCATAGCATGTCAGGCACCGCAACTTCAATGGTTGGCAGGGTCTTTCCCAACTATCGAGAAACTACTGCTCGGACCGGAATGCCGCTTTGCGACACATCCAGGAACGAGGGTGAAATGAGAAGAAATAGGCGACGATCGAGATCCCGGAAATGAACCAAAAGCCACGTTTATAAAGACCGGTCTGAATCAAAGCCCATCGCAGTGGCGTAGCTGAGTATAGCTGAGCTGTCATATCTGCGGGAGATATATACGATTTTTGCAGGCACTATTCGCGATAACTAGAGCCGGCTGGATGGGCCCTAGAATCTGGATCCATCTGCATGGCCTTTTTTTTTGAACCCAACGGTTCGAAAGGAAAAGTTTATCAGCCTTGTGCCTGTAATCACTGCATCTAGTGAGTGAAAACTCTGATGATTGATCTATGAAAATCTTGGTTGTGTTGAAACTTGGAGGTCTGGGTCAGGCCCATCGGGTACGTAGTCGATGATGACGATATATCCTGGTTTTGCTGGTTCTGCTGATTAAAGGAGGCTTTTCTCTGACTGCAGAATCGACAACAAATTATTCAACTGTTGAGGTGGAGGTAATTGGTAAGGCTATATGCACGTACATAATAGTCACGATGCAAATCAGAGGCTGTACTCCCAAAGAATCGCGATAGACTTGACCTATCGGTCAGTGTAGAGACGCCGTCATAGTTTCTTTTAGCCTCGTTTCTTTTTTCCCCTCCTTTCTGCCTTCCTGCACAATATCCAACGAACTCCTCTTTCCATTGGGCGACTCCTCTTTTGCAGTCGGCTCCATATCGATTCTGAGATTCTGGAACCAGCCACACTTTGCGCCCTTTTGTTGCTGCTCCAACCATGCATTTCCGAACCGGCCGTGAAGGAAGGGCAATGCGCTGCTGGCTGATTCGAGGCGATGCTGCTGTGCTGACCAGTCCGATTACTTATATAACTTGTGCATTCTGTCAACTCTCCTCCAGCTGATAGTGTTGCCTACACTATTTTTCTTTTCTCTTCTCCGATCAAAGTACGAACCTGAATATCAAGCTGTTCCTTCGCCAATTAGGTACCAGACCCTCTTGGCGACGCAGCCATACATCATAATCATCAGTCAACAAACAGACCTCTCTCAAAGCAAGATTGTTTTTAATTTTTTGTCTGCCGCGAGTTCCGTCCATCCGTTGTACTTATTTTTGCGCATATTCTCATATTCTGTACCCTTGGTAGTTCTTCCCCGTGCTGCCGGTCCGCGGTTCCCTCTTGGTATACCACTGGGTCCTTCTGTTGCCACTGCTCAGCAGCTTGGGGTGTCGATTTCAGTTACTCATCTACCAGCTCTTCTCCATTTCGAACGACTGTTAACCAGAGATATCTTCTCTGATATTCCGACGCCCGCCCGCCTTTCGTTGCTTACAGATACACATTCCTACGCCAGCCGCGCATTCCTCGGCTGTGTCAGCACGTCCGCATATCACAGCTGCTCCTCTCATCGTGCATTCTCTGCGCGGTCAGACAGTTAGTCACGATAAATGCTGGCCGTTTCCGGCGCATCCGATTCGATAAATCGTCAGCTTATATAGCGCTGCGCCCTCTTCTTTCGCCAGCGAATCTTACCGACGGAGGTCGCGAGCAAGGCTACCCACCCGCACCCAATACGTCATCGTCGCCGGCGGGAGCCGCATCACCACAATGGCTCCCTCATTTTGGGAAAAGACGAAGGGGACTTCGAAGAAGGGCTTTGATAAAGCATGGCACACTCTCGATAAACTCGGAGATCCCGTGAATCGCATGTCGAATCGTGTCGGCGCTGAGGCTTTCTGGCCCATGACCATCGACAAGGAAAGTGACAAGGCGGCTCGAATACTACGGAGTTTCTGCAAGGATGGCTTCTACGCGAACGACGAATCCGATAAAGAAAGTGCGGAGACCGCTCATCTCAACAAAGAAACGGGCAAGATCGATAAGCCCAAAGGCAAACAGCGAGTTATCAAGAAGATTCCCACCGAGGTTATCAAGAAGGCCAAGGGCATAGCGATTTTTACTACTATGCGCACTGGTCTCTGGCTTAGTGGCTCGGGTGGTAGTGGTGTTCTACTTGCCCGCATTCCCGAAACAGGCGAATGGAGTCCACCATCGGGTATCATGCTACATACTGTGGGTATTGGATTTCTTGCAGGCATCGATATTTACGACTGCGTTGTTGTCATCAACACTGTCGAGGCTCTAGAGGCTTTCAAGAAAGTGCGTTGCACATTGGGTGGAGAGGTCAGCGCATCCGCCGGTCCTGTAGGGATGGGTGGTGTGCTTGAGTCGGAGGTGCACAAGAGACAAGCACCAATTTGGACATACATGAAGAGTCGGGGCCTGTACGCTGGTGTTCAGATGGATGGCACCATCATCATCGAGCGAACAGACGAGAACGAGCGGTTTTATGGCGAGCGCATTTCGGTAACCGATATTCTGGCCGGCAAAGCGAAACACCCACCCGCGTCAATCCAACCGCTCCTCCAGACGATCAAGGCTGCTCAAGGCGACACCGATGTGAATGAGGATTTAATCCCGTCGCCTGGGGAGACGCCTGGCGATGTTGATGTGCAGCAACCTGCGTTTTTCGGCGTTCCGGACCCAGAGGACCCTGATCCGTTCGGTGTCAAGGCTTTGGAAGCTGAAGGCCTCTTTATTCGCGAAGCTGGGACTAAATCTCGCCCTAGTCAAGATGTATTTGAGTTCAAGCCCAGCCCAGCGAGTCCGATCTATTCCACTTTCCGACACAGTCTGGAGAGCTCGCCGCGTAACAGTTGGCGAACAAGCGTCCAGAGCTATGTCAGTGTTGACAGAGGCACCCAAACTTTCGACGAGCCTTTAACTGCCCCTACCTCGGTCAGTCGTGCATCCTCGCGAAGCAATAAAGCCTACTCCGAACGCCGGGGCTCAAGTTCGTGGGATAACGAAGAAGCTCGTTGGGATACAGTGATTCCCGAACATCGCGAAAGCATCATTCGCACTCCAGACGAGGGTGTGCAGGAGAAATTCATCAACGACAAAGACCTCGAAGTGCACGAAGTCAACAGCGCTCGGATTTCAAGGCGCGATAGTCTCGCCAATTCCGTCTCCCCCGTTGCCACTGAGGATCCGACCACGCCAGCCGAACTCAAGCGCCAGTCTCCCACTTTTACCCGTGCTCGCCTTGTCACTATCCCCAAAAGGCTACCCCCTTCACTTCCCCCCCGAAATCCTTACCGAGCATCAACCTCGAATTCAAATCCTGCCTCGCCTACCCCCTATGCTTCCGACGATAATCACTCTGTGGCCTCTATCTCTACACGCGGATCTATTAACGGGCGTGCTCCATCCGTTGATGCCGATGGCACCAAGAAAGAGTCAAGTGCGGGCGAGTCATCTGTTACTGGGACTTCTGATTCAAACAAAGCATCGCTGAGTAAAGATGATGACTTCCATTCCATCTCTAGCGTCCAGTCGTTAGAGTCAGCGCCCAAGGCCAAGGATAGCACACCCGATGATCTGTCGGACTCGAAGTTACAGCCTGACGTGATTGATGTCGCTGTTGGCGAGAAAGCTGCCGCCACGGAGTCAAACGTCGCTGTGACGGGTTCAACAACACATTCTTGAGCGCGTTCCGGCTGATCTTCTGCTTTTTCTCTCATTCCCCATACATCCCTCTTCTCTACGACATTGTTTTGTATATATAAATGTTTACTTTGTGGATATTCTTGCCCCGGTTTCCTGTGAGAGCCATGCGGTATGCGTTACTGCAGGGTCTCCGCGATCGACTATAATCATCCGTTCAGCGATTCTCGATTCTGTGCCAGCGGTATTATTGCATTTTTGCAGCGTTTACGGAGTTGCTTGATACATGGCGAAAGGACATTCGGGGGTCTTGTTCCGGGATCTCTTTTAACCTGCTTAGAACTAGGAGTTTTGTATCATACCAGAGTCTTTGATTCGTTTGAGTTATATATCCATTGAGCTTCTGTACAAATCAAGGCATAATACTCCGTATCTCCGAAGTGATGTAGTATTGAAGGTTCGGGCATTGCCGCCTACGGAGGGGCTTGGGGCGTTGAATTGAAACCAGGCCTCAACAGGATGATCATCATTCATCATGCTTGACAAGTCAATTGCTTATCATCTCAGGGTTGCACTCTTTCTTTCTTGAAAACGCTAGGCAGCGCTAAGCCGACCAAGCGTTTGTTAGTGGCAGTCGCTCCTCCTCCACGGCCCACAGCCCCCGACAATCGTTACATCGATCGACAGCCTTTCCCCCGCCCATCCAGCGGCCCTCAACCCCTATTGCGTTATTGACTTATTGCCTGCCTCGGTCCCAGACCACCGTAGGTCTTCCTAGATAAACATGATGGATGCCTCCGGGGATCCGCTCGTCGTTCTTTCTTCTCAGCTTGCATATTGGGTTGCTCGCGTGCTGCCTCTTCCCCCAATGCCGTCGCTTACCTCCTTGATTGGCCTGTCTACGAGTTTGGTCGGCCTGGTCGCCGGCCAGTACTTTCCCCCCTCTCCGGAAGGGTTGAAGATTATTCACTCCAAACATCAGGAGGGCGTGACAATCTCGTACAAAGAGGTAGAGTTTTAGTCTCTTCCAGGCGGATAACATCTCCGCCTTGATCTCTTACCATGTCTAACCATCCTATAGCCTGGCATTTGCGAGACAACTCCAGGTGTGAAGTCATACTCTGGCTATGTCCACCTGCCTCCAGGCACTCTAAATGATCTCGGCTTGGATCAGCAGTACCCAATCAACACCTTCTTTTGGTTCTTTGAGTCCCGTCATGACCCCGTGAATGCACCATTGTCGATATGGATGAATGGTGGCCCCGGAAGTTCATCCATGATCGGTCTTATGCAGGAGAATGGACCGTGTCGCGTCAACATTGACTCAAACTCCACGGAGCTCAACCCATGGTCTTGGAACAATCATGTCAATATGCTCTACATTGACCAGCCGAATCAAGTCGGTTTCAGCTACGATGTGCCTACTAACGGGACATACGATCAACTAACCGGAATTCGTGATGTTTCGGGGTTCTCGGAGGTCCCAGACCAGAACAATACCTTCTATGTTGGGACTTTCCCCAGTCTAAATGCCTCTACTTCTGCCAATACCACTGAGAACGCAGCCCGCGCACTCTGGCACTTCGCGCAGACTTGGTTTTCCGAGTTTCCCGCCTATAAGCCCCACGACGACCGTGTCAGTATTTGGACCGAGTCCTATGGTGGCCGCTACGGTCCATCCTTTACCGCTTTCTTCCAGGAACAAAATGAGAAGATCGCCAATGGCTCGCTGACTACACCTGGAGAATCCCACTATATTCATTTGGATACTCTGGGCATTATCAATGGTTGCGTCGACCTGTTGGTGCAAGCTCCATCGTATCCCGAGATGGCATACAACAACACTTATAGCATCGAAGCCATCAACCAAACTGTATTCGAACAGGCCATGGACGCGTGGAGTCGTCCAGGTGGCTGCAAGGATCAAATTACCAGATGCCGCCGCCTTGCATCTGAGGGAGATCCCCAAATGTATGGCAACAACCGGACGGTAAATGAGGCTTGCCGGGAGGCAGACAGCTTCTGTGGTAACAATGTCGAAGGCCCTTACATTTTGTTCTCCGGGCGAGGCTACTACGACATCTCACACTTCGACCCTGACCCCTTCCCACCCCCATACTACCTGGGTTACCTGAGCCAGCACTGGGTCCAAGATGCACTTGGCGTCCCCATCAACTTCACAGAGTCCGTCGATAGCGTCTACACCGGCTTCTCTAGCACCGGTGACTACCCAAGATCTGACGTCCGTGGCTACCTAGAAGACCTAGCATATGTGCTTGACTCTGGTATCAAGGTGGCTCTTGTTTACGGCGACCGGGACTATGCGTGTCCCTGGAACGGCGGCGAAGAAGTCAGTCTGCAGGTTGACTACAGCGATTCAGACAAGTTCCGCGCAGCCGGATACGCACCGCTGCACACCAATGCTTCATACGTCGGCGGTAGCGTACGTCAGCACGGTAATTTCTCATTTACGCGAGTGTTCCAAGCCGGGCACGAAGTGCCCGCGTATCAGCCTGAAACAGCCTACGAGATCTTCCAACGGGCGATGTTCAACAAAGACATTGCAACAGGGAAAATCTCGACTGCTAAGAACGGCACGTATTCCACAACAGGGCCCTCCTCTACGTTTAACCTCACGAATACCGTCCCAGACAGCCCTGCGCCGACTTGCTATATCCTCTCGCTGGGAGCTTACTGTACTGAGGAACAGATTGCGAGCGTGGCCGACGGGACTGCACTGATCAAGGACTATATATTGGTGAATGAGAGTGCTTCGATTGAGGATTGAGCAGGAAGAGCGCTATATATATAGCTAATGTTTTGGAATCATTGTGAGGAGTATAGATATATATAGCTTGGCCATCATTACTATCTATTTTTACCAAGATCAATAAAATACAACATAGACAATCCACAAAACACCGACAGTGGATCCTTTTGGCTTTAGCAACCTATCCGTAAAGGGATACTGGGGCGCTGTCTGTAACTAAGGCCCGGATAATTTTCAGGCATCCCCAGATCGTCTCCCAAACACGCCCAATCTTTCTTGTGCAAGATTTTCTCATACACTCAGTTCAGTCTCCAAAACAAATTCAGCCGTACAGTTTCTCTGTATAGCTTCAATAATTGTCGTGTTGATTCTCACATTCACTAGCTTAGATCGAACCTTCGCGAACCTTCGGCAGTGCCCGTTGCGGTCAAACGTCACACGTCACACTGGGGCTCTGTCAAGATCGCCCGGCGTCACCTGAAGAACCCCGTTTCTGTCATAGAACTTCACCCGATTATATCCTGTTGCCGCTTCTCTCCAAGCGTGGGCTGATTCTGTCGAGATAGCGTTGTTTTATACTCTATCTACCGGTCTTGCCTCTCAACTTATACTCCCGGCTCCCCGCAGTGCCGCGAACCTTCTACGTCATTCGAGCTCCCCCTCTCCTGAACAACGATAAAGACCCGTCGTTTCTCAGCGCAGCACACACACATATTACGGGTTCAAGTCATCCAATTAGCGCAGTCCACATATTCTCTCAGGATCATAAACCACTCCGCAGAAGCTTAATTCCTTACTCAGCGCTGTACTGTACACAATGGTTGCCGAAACGAAGTTATACGACGCCCTGGGAGTCAAACCGGATTCTTCCCAGGATGATATCAAGAAAGCTTACCGGAAAGCTGCATTAAAGTACCACCCGGACAAGAACAAAGATGATCCGAAAGCTGCAGATAAGTTCAAAGGTACGCATGCTGTGTTTGCGTTGGGCATTTGCTGCTCTGCCCCTCATCGCATTTGGTTTTTAAACTCTTGCTAACACTCTCTTTTCTCTGTTGATTATAGAAGTCTCTCAAGCATACGAAGTCCTCTCCGACCCTGAAAAACGAAAAGTCTACGACCAGTTCGGCCTAGAATATCTTCTCCGCGGCGGTCCTGCTCCAACACCCGGTGGCGGCGGCGGCGGTGCAAACCCCTTCGAAGGCGCAGGAGGAATGCCCGGTGGATTCTCATTCGGTGGCATGCCTGGTGGTAATACACGCACGTTCCATTTCTCGTCTCGACCCGGCGGTGGCGGTGGAGGTAGCGGGTTCCAGTTCAGTTCCGCGGACGACATCTTCAAGAACTTCGCCAAGCAGGCTGGCGGAGGAATGGGTGGATTTGGGGATGATGACGATATCTTTTCGATGCTTGGTGGTGGCCTTGGTGGTGGGCGGGGCGGCAGTGCGCGATTCCGGAGCAGTCGTGGGCCGAGCAGTTTCCAGCAGACTCAACGGACACCGACGCCTGAGCCAACGGTGATCGAGAAGCAGTTGCCGCTGACGCTTGAGGAGATTATGAATGGGTGTACAAAGAAGGTGACGGTGAAGAGCAAGACGTTTGATTCGAGTGGGAAGCGGACGGTGCAGGATGTGACGCTGGAGGCGAATATCAAGCCCGGGTTGCGGACGGGGTCGAAGATCAAATACCGGGGCGTTGGCGATCAAGAAGAGGGTGGAAGGCAGGACGTTCATCTCATAGTGACAGAGGTAAGATAGTCACTCAGGTTCGCCTACTATTGGGCTCATGCTAACTTCCATACAGAAAGAACACCCCAACTTCAAGCGCCACGGCGATCAACTAATCACAACCGTCGACCTCTCACTGAAAGAAGCCCTTACTGGCTGGAACCGCATCGTCCGTACCATCGACGGCAAATCAATCAAGGTCTCTAAGCCCGGCCCAACACCACCGGGATACGAAGAGAAATACCCCGGGCTGGGAATGACAATCTCAAAGAAACCGAACGAACGCGGAGACCTTGTCGTCCGTGTTAACGTGGAGTTCCCGAAGACGCTCTCGTCAAGTGCGAAGGAGGTGCTGAAGGATGTTCTTCCTTAAAATTCAGAGTTGATGCTTTGCAACGGGCTGCTTTGGGTGTTTTCGGCATTGATGGCGTTCAGGCGTGGCGAGAGTGACCGTATACGTTGGCTGTTGTTTCGCTTTCTCTACTTCTTCTTTTTCTTTCCATGATGATAATGATTGATGTGATGAGATTCTTCCTGAGCATATCTTAGTCTTTGCAGTGTCTATACCTAAAACAAGCTACGTTTTCTTGTTTAACAAATGTTATGAGTAGGACGGTCAATATTACCTTGTCTCTATTGCTAGCTAACTCCAATAATAATCCTAAATGAGGGTTGAGAGCCCAAATTACCACCTGAACTGACCTTAACAACTGTAGACTCCGCATACATCCGTTTCGCCTCAACTGCTCTCATATAGATGGCGGGCGATAAGACCTCCAATCCTTATCTAATCTTATCGCCGACCCAGGCCAACGCCAGCTCTCCCCAAGCGCAATGCGGAGAGCTAGCTTCACCTCCGACACCACCACGGCCACCATTCAGCTCATATCCCCGCCTCACTCACTCAGCATCCTCCCGAATACCACACAATACAACTACACACAGCATGCGCCGCCGAACAACATTCATCCAACCCGCCCACGCCCCCTTCCACCCCTCACAAACCCACCTCTCCCCAACCGCCCTCACAATCACCTCCCTCGACGCCGCACGCGAGGAACGGCTAACCGTGGGGTTTGACGAGGTGCCAGCTGAGGTACGACCCTCCCTTTCTCTTTGATTTTGAGACCCGTCGCCGAAGATGTTCAATTCGTTGTTTCGAACCCGAAAAGTGAAGATGAAGCTAACGTGTGGTAAACAAACCAACAGCTCTGGGCCGTCCTCCGACACACGCACGAGGTTCATATCCGATGGGCGAGGGAAGAAGTGTATGATGCCGTCGAGCCGTTCTCGAGTAGGGTTAGTCCCGGGTTGAGTGTTTTTTATTCGCCGGTGTCGCTGCCGGAAGAGACGGAGGGGGGTGAGACACAGACTGAGACGGGGGGGAAGGGGGGAGTTAGGTGGGTTATTTCTACTTCTACTTCCATCTCTCTTCTATGGGATGACGAAGGGTGGTGAAACTCTCAGGTGAGGTATGTGGGCTAATGGATTGTTCGGTTAGGGAGTCGGAAGCGGTTTGCGCGTTACTGGAGAAGATATTTGGGGATGGGTTGGGGTGTGAGAGTGTTGAGGTATGATTTCATGAACTCCTTCGTGGTATGTGGGAAAGGCTAATGCTAACTTTTATGTGCGGGTGTAGAAATCATTCATCACGCCCCCGATCCTGTCTACGCGATTCGCATCTACAGCCGCATACCAGTTTCACAGTTTACTCCCCTCTCTCGAGAATCTGGTTACATATATCCAGCAGAAGTTCTGCATGTCCCGGCAGGAAAACGAGGAGTGTTATCGCCGGGCGGAATTGCTCCTATCAGCCGATTCAGTCGATATTAACTATGATAGCATATCACATGCGCTGACATTCAGTGGGTTCTGGTCAAAAGCGCCAACCGCAGATGGATGGAGCGAGACAATCAGGAAAGATGAAGGCGGGACGGATAAAGTCGAAGTTGGGCTTTTGGGCGCGGAGCAGGCGAGTGATCCGGAGGAGATCAAGATGGGTGGGTTGTTGGCTGTCGTTGGGGAGGATAAAGAGCTGAGTATGTCTTTCCCTGTATTCTAGCTTGGAGCGCAGTTGGATGGTGTGGAGGCTGACACGTGAATTGGTAGAGCCCACGCTTTTCTCATTCCCAGCGCGACACCATATACTTCCGCGAGAGGCGACGTACTGGGTCTCGTTCCCGCCTCCGACGGGGATGCATCCTACGATGAGTATTTCGGTGGCAAAGGAAGCGCTCCAGCAACCACCGGGACGCCCGGACGCGGCCTGTGCGCTACATGCTTATCTCACGCTGCCGTCTTCATTATTCGGCGACAAATACCAGCTTTCGACCACCGATCCATTGTTTCTCAAGTCTCACAATCTGGCTGCTCTCCACGCTGTCGCGGGCGAGACAGACCTCGAAGCTCCTGACTGGTTCGTGTCACGCTGGGGTTCGAACTGGTTGCTAGAGCTAGCGACTCCACCGGAGTCTGACCACATGACCGAGAACTGGAACGTCACAGTTCCACTACACCTGAGATACCTGCCTCCCTCCGAGTCAGGTTATGGTCTAGCAGACGTACCCTGGCCCGTAGTCTTTTGGGCATGTACTGCGGAAGACGGCACGAAGATGAGCATGAACCCGTTCGATAGGGTTAATCTGGGGTGGGAGGGACTGTTTGGTCCGCGGACGATGTTTTACCAGCTGCACCCTTCAGCTGGTGAGAGCGGGGCTCTCGTGGAGAAGTTGGATGTCCCCGTTCTCGCACTGAAAGAGCGCGATGGGTTATTTGGAAGCCGCGTCATTGAGCTAGGGACTGTCGTTGTGATATCCCTGGGGTTCTTGTGGATTTTGTTGAAGTTGGGGTTGGTGGCTCGGTCTTCGGGGATTAGACCACAGAAACGCGCGACAGAGAAGGGCAAAAAGGTCCAGTAAACAACCCTTGACTAACATGTCTGCAGTTGAGCGTTCATCAGCCTAGCTCTTTGTATAGATGCATCTCACATACCTGTATCACCAAACGCTAGACCCTCAAACAGGATCCATATCAAAATCCCTCAAACTCGGAATATCAACCAAGATATCGCTCAACCAAGAGAAGCCTGGATAATCCATAAGCGTATGATCTGACTGCACGGCCGCCTCCCGAATCGGAGTCTCTGCCCCAATCTCCCGTGCCACCGGAAGAGGAACTGAGACCTCCGGGTTAAACTGCAAAACATCTTTAAGTGTTCGCATATCTTCCTCCTTCCGCCGCTGGTGCATCACAATCATTAGATATGCTGTTGTATATGCCTCGCGCATAACCTCTGTATCGTATGCCGAGGCTACCTCGTGCAGTGTGCGCATAGAGTCGCGGAGCATAGCTAGTGAGGCACGGTTGTCGATTGCCAAGAGCGTGCATACAACCTGAAATGGGACGTTTGCGATTTGATGCCAAGGGGAGTTGATAGCGACTAATTCGGAAACGGCTTTGAGGCCTTTGGCGGAGAGGGAGAGGACGCGGTCGAGCAGGTCGCCGGAGATGGTGGAGTTAAGTGCTCGTAGGCGCCGGTAGATGCAGAGCATTAGATTGCATTGGACGAGGATGAGGTGGGGCTGGGTGTAGATGATATCGAGGACGTCTGTGAGTGCGGCTTCGAGGTTTGAGATATCCTGTGCTTCGTTGGGGTCTAGGCTCTCCGAGATAGGAAGGAGGTTGAAGATATCCGTTGCTTGGGTTGTTGCGAAACCGTTTGTTGCTGGGCGGGGGCTGGGAGGGAGAGATGTTGCCCCTTGCAGGACGACGCGGGAGCGGCCGAGTTCGAAGGAAATCCAGACGTTGAGGTGGCGGGCCATGGCGAAGAGGCGCCGGCGGGTTTCAGGGTTGCAGGATTCACTCTTTGAGGCGCGTTCCAGTGCGGTGTTGGACGAGGGCTCAATATGCATGCCTGTTGCTTCGATTAGGTGCATTAGTGAGCAGCTAGCCATCCAGGCTGCGTGTGCGGTTGTTGTCATGCGTAGGTACGCGACTCGCAGAACCCAGCCGGTTATTGTTTCAACTGGAGAGAGCGGTTCCGACTGTAGGCCCTGTTCAAGTATCGAGCGCGCAGACTCGATGAGTTGGAGCTCAATTGGTGAGGCCCGACGCCGGGAAAAAAGATATCCAAAGGCAGCCACGCCGCATAGCACCGCGTCATACGGCCCAAAGCTTAGAGACTCGGCTGTCGCAGGCAGCCATCGCCTGCTTATCTGGCGGAGCAGGGTCTCGCGATCGATGAAGGGATAGCACGGGTCTACCCTATCGAAGAAAATAGCGGCTAAGGAGCGCATCTCATCTTGAGAGACGATTTCCACCACGGGCCGTGGCTTCACTGCAGCCAGAGTTTGAGCCCAGTCCGGAGTTGGATAACGAGTACCAACGTTCCAGCCGAATAGGTGTAGTTTCGGTGCTCCAGCGACATCGTTCTTCGGGTTGAGGCGTCTCGCGAAAGCAGCGCCTGAATTAGCCTCAAGGGCTTTCAGCAAAAGTCCGGCTAGAGCGGCCGGGTTCGATTGATTGTCTTGCTGTCTCTTTGAGGCAATATCGTTCTGCACCGTTGCTGGGCTTAATAGAGAGCCCGCGACTGACTGGGATTGGAAATGGCGAATATCCTTCTTCTTGCGCGAGAGTAGATCGTAGTGGCAGTCGCCGCCGAACTGCGCGCATGTTGTGCAGGGCTGGTCGCCCGAGCACTTGCGTTTGCGCGACTGGCAGGAAGTACACGCGATTCTGGATCGTTTCCTATTCTGGTCGGTCATGGTCCAGGTTTCGTTTGTTCAAATCATGAGAAGGGTCATTATCGCGGCGACTCTATGAGGTTGTTGGTGTCTCCAAGTCCAAGATCCAGATGTTCCTGACCCCAGACCCATCACGTGCCTCGGGACGGGCTTCGATGGCCGTGTGTCGAGTTTAAGCTTCCCCGATGCAAACCGAGGTTGTTGATTCTATCTAGATTTGACTTCCTTGAGCCTAGTCGTCTAGTCCCGATGGCGTCCCGATTCCCGAGATCAAGCTTGCAGGCCTCGACTCTCGCGTATCTGGCAATTCAAGAGACATGCGCTTCTCTAGCAGCCTCAGAAAAATTCCCCACTAGTTCCTCCTGCAACGCAATAGGCTAGGTACGGAGTATAGGCTACCTAGGGTAGGATATAGCATTACCATTGCACCTGTTATGGCGGATGACAAGCTGCCAACAAAAAGCGGTATACATTCTGAGAGGTGGTTTGCACAAGCCCTGAAAATCTGCGAGTGGTCGTGGTACCTCTGGTATATATCCTAGCCACAACTCGATGCACAAAACTGGATCTGCAGAGCTGTACAAAGACCAGACTAGCATCTCGTTGGTCAATTGGAGATGCATACTGCAGCTAGCAGCACACCGACCTCGCATGGAATACCCCGAGGGGCTGAGAAAGACCTTCTATCTTCATCCTTATCTCAAGGCCCTGTGGAACAGGCTCTCTGATGTCACCATGAACAGGGTCTTCACTCAGCAAATATATGTGGGCTTATCCCAAGTCCATTTCTCTTCCTCAGTATCCGTACGGAGCATTGTATTCCATCTGAACCTATTCTTATTACGAACAAGAGCAGGCGCCCCACTGATCGCGAGAAACTATTTGCAGACTCCGATAACGCGATGATAAAAGAAACAATCCGCGAGCTGAGATTGGCTGGATACGCAGAAGTCGGTGAGGTATGCGCACGTGACCCATGACCGGCCCGAGAGTCGCACTGCAGAAATTTGAACCTTTAAATCGGAGTCCGTCCGCCCCCTCTTGACTCACTTCTTCCCCATCTTCCACTATTACTCCATCCAATTCATGTCGTTCTAAACATCAATCCTCATCAAATCTTCTCTTATATCAGTCTAGTAACTGGTAGCTCACAGTCGCGTTCATGCGTTTGGCACCTTCCACCTTCACTTCTCAGGTATGCTCGGCTCCATCGTGTCTGCGTCATTCTTCTTGCAAGGGTCCTTGACTAACTTCCCCAGGACTACATCTCGGATCACCTCTGGAAAGCCTCCGGAAATTACTGAACCGACCCAAGCTCGATCGTATACCACTCTTCTGCCACACCTCCAATATCCTTATCACCAAAATGATGTTCACTCGATTCGTCAAGGCGGTTCCCGCCCGCTCTCCCATGAGCTCTTTCCAGACTCGCTTCATGGCCACTGTCCGCTCTCAGAGGCCTCTTGAGCGAGCAACCTTCACGATCCGAGATGGTCCTATCTTCCACGGAAAGTCCTTCGGTGCCCGCACCAACATTTCCGGAGAGGCCGTCTTCACCACCTCTCTGGTCGGATACCCCGAGTCCTTGACTGATCCCTCCTACCGAGGCCAGATCTTGGTTTTCACCCAGCCCTTGATTGGAAACTACGGTGTTCCTTCGGCTGAGAGGGACCCTCACGGTCTCCTCAAGTACTTTGAGTCGCCCAACCTCCAGGCTGCTGGTGTCGTTGTCGCCGATGTTGCGGAGCAATACTCCCACTGGACCGCGGTTGAGAGCCTCGGTGAATGGTGCGCACGCGAGGGTGTCCCTGCCATCTCTGGCGTCGACACTCGTCAAATTGTCACCTACCTCCGTGAGCAAGGTTCTTCCCTTGCCCGTATCACCGTCGGTGAGGAGTACGATGCCGATCAGGATGAGGCTTTCACCGACCCTGAGCAGATCCACCTTGTCCGCCAGGTCAGCACCAAGTCTCCCTTCCACGTCAGCGCCGCCGACCCCCAATGCCACGTTGCTGTCATCGACTGTGGTGTCAAGGAGAACATTCTGCGCAGCCTTGTCAGCCGCGGAGCTAGCGTGACTGTCTTCCCTTTTGATTACCCCATCCACAAGGTCGCTCACCACTTTGATGGTGTCTTCATCTCCAACGGCCCCGGTGACCCTACCCACTGCCAGGACACCACCTACCACCTCCGCCGCCTGATGGAGACCTCCCAGGTCCCCATCTTTGGTATCTGCCTGGGTCACCAGCTCTTGGCTCTTGCTACCGGCGCTCGTACCATTAAGTTGAAGTACGGTAACCGTGCTCACAACATTCCTGCTCTCGACTTGACCACTGGTCGCTGCCACATCACCAGCCAGAACCACGGTTATGCTGTGGATGCCTCGACCCTGCCTTCCGACTGGAAGCCTTACTTTGTCAACCTCAACGACTCTAGCAATGAGGGTATGATCCACAAGTCCCGTCCCATCTTCAGCACTCAGTTCCACCCCGAGGCCAAGGGAGGTCCTCTGGACTCTTCCTACCTCTTCGACATCTACATCGATAGCGTCAAGAAGTACAAGCACAGCCAGCTTGCTTTCCACCCCACCCGGGAGACCATCCCCAGCCCTCTCTTGGTTGATCTCTTGCCCAAGGAGCGTGTCGATGTCGCCCCTACTGTTGGTATGCAAAACGTTGCTGCCGCCGCCGCTGCTGTCGCTGCTGCCGCTTAGGTGTATTTTGAAACTGTTTAACGGAGTTTGGGCAAGGGCTGGGTTGGTTCTTTCATGTTTGGGTTATGTTAATATTTCGGTTTCTGGTACATCATTCCATATAAATTGAATATCTATCTCACCATTTACTGCCGTTCTTGGTACTCGTAGACTAAACATTGTAGTTTTTATTGGAGCATAGTTTTCTTGCTAATTATCATGACCTATTTCGCCACAATCGAAACCACATCCTCATCAGCAACAACATGACTCAACCCCACCCTTTGCGGCACATGCCTCGCACTCGCACCCCAAACAAGCGCATACTTGAACGTCTCCTTCAACGTCCGATGGATCTGGTCGCAAACATCCTCAATCGTCGCATTACTTCGCACAATCAGTGCTTCGCTGAAGTCGGGCTCGACACCTTTTCTATTGAATTGTTAGCTCATTCTCCGGTCGAAAACAAAAGGCCGGTAGAGTGTCATGGTAGGAGAATAAGGGAAAAGGATAGGGGCAGGCTGTACCGTTTCGTGTAAACACGCATTAAGCGCAGTTCCTTCCAGATGCGGTCTACAACGTCTGTCACGGCGAGGTCGAGCTCGCAGCTCATGACTGCCGTGTGTGGTTCGCGGGCTAGCTGGTCGAGGAATTCGATGCTGACGCTGTCGACTTTGTTGTAGACGTACAAGCTGGGGGTTGTTAGACGTTTTTCTTCTCTGATCAGATGGTTAGGGCAGGATGATTAATCTTACCAAGGGATGTATTTTCTGTGGTCTTTCATGATCACGTCGATGAAGTCGTCGATTGTGGCTGTTTTGATTATTAGTTTAGTGAGGTTGCATAACGGCTACATAGAGACGCACCGTATTCATCTCGAACTAGAACTTCGCAGTTGAGCATCTTGTAGTCGCGGAGGACGTTGTAGATAATTTTCTCATCTAGGTATTTGGGTGGTGTTTGGAAGGTAATCTTCATTCCGCCGGCTTTCTTTTGTTTTAGGTAGATGTTGCTACCTCATGTTAGTATCAAGCTGGTAGTATTTAAAGAAAGCTATAGGGTACTCACGGAGGCTCCTTGTTAAGCCGGATACCCACAGCATCCAATTCTGCCTCTAGCAAAGCACGCTGCTCAGCCTTCTTCGTAGCATCAAGAACCATCAATATCAGATCACTTGTCTGTCAACACATCAGCCCTGTTCTGTTCTGCGTCCCACGCACCCAGTCCAAAAGGCACAAACAAACCTTAGCAGCAGAGATTACCTGCCGTCCACGCCCCTTTCCCTCCGAGGCTCCCTCGATAATACCCGGCAGATCCAGAATCTGAATCTCGGCACCCCCGTACTCCAACACACCAGGAATAGCCGTAAGCGTCGTGAACGAGTAAGCCGCAGCCTCACTCTTCGTCTTGGTGATCTTGCTCAGGAAGGTCGATTTACCCACGGATGGGAAACCAACTAGGGCAACACGGGCATCACCGCTCTTGCTAACGTCGAAACCTGCGCCGCCGCCACCAGAACCACCAGTTGGTTCGAGGAGTTGGGCCCTCAACCGGGCAAGCTTTCTATAGACTGTTAGTTCACAAAGGATATGAAAAGTGAGGATTAGGTGGCGTACCCTTTAAGAAGACCAAGATGGTATTCTGGCAGATGTTAGTATACTTAGCCAATTCCGTATCTATGTAAGAGTCCGCACCTGTGGCCTTGTTTTCTATATTCGAGTTAGCTGCGGGGTTACATATTGATTAGAATATAGAAGAGCACTTACTTTGCGTCCTGCGCATTTCATCTTCAATCCTGGAGTTGACACATACGTTAGCATCATATGTCATCTTATAGACCAATCCTTGCGCTTACTCCTTGATCTTGTCCGTAATGTTCACCATCTTGCCGGTTGGGGAGCCCCGCGGACTCTGATATTGGGACTAGAGATTCGTTTTCACCAGGCGGTGGGACCCCAGATGTTCCGAGCACTTTCAAGAGCAAGCAGAGAGCAAGCACCAAGTAGAACAAGAAGAAGAATGACTCTTTTGCGATCAATACACTCAATTTCGTCGACGGGAATCTCCGCACCTTCAAATTCATCGCGATGCCAAGACCATTTTATAGCTTATGTAATCGGACTTTTCAGCGGAAACTTCGACATCTCCGATCAGACCAACCATTTGATATCTTCCTCCCTTCAACAAACCTCCTTACGCCACACACTCCTTAATGATGGCCGACACAGCAGAGATCGATACCCCAACGGCCTCAGTGCCCACAGAGGTTCCGCAACAAGATACACTGGACCAAGACCTCTCACCAAATGACGACAACGCCCTCGTCACGACACAATCAGAAACCGCCGTAACACCCACAGACGCGGACGGCACACAGAAGAAAACCAAGAAGATCATCAGACGGAAACGAAGGCCCGCCCGGCCGCAAGTCGATCCCGCAACACTCAAGTCCGAGCCGCCACCGCAAACCGGAACGGTCTTCAACATCTGGTATAACAAGTGGTCTGGCGGCGATCGCGAAGACAAGTACCTGTCGAAGACTGCGGCGGTGTCGCGCTGCAACATCGCGAAGGATAGTGGGTATACGCGCGCGGATAAAGTGACGGGGTCGTACTTTTGTTTGTTTTTTGCTCGGGGGGTATGTATTCTTCTGCTTGCCTTTCTTTTTGTCTATTTCAACCGTGTACTGACAGGTTTCTGTGCCAGATCTGCCCGAAAGGCTACGAATGCGAATACCTCCACCGCCTCCCAACCCTTCACGACCTCTTCAACCCGAACGTCGACTGCTTCGGCCGCGACAAACACAGCGACTACCGCGATGACATGGGCGGCGTGGGCTCTTTCATGCGTCAAAACCGCACGCTCTATGTCGGCCGCATCCACGTAACCGACGACATCGAAGAAGTCGTTTCCCGCCACTTCGCAGAATGGGGCCAGATTGACCGGATCCGAGTCCTTACGTCCCGGGGTGTCGCCTTCGTAACCTACACAAACGAGGCGAATGCGCAATTTGCTAAAGAGGCCATGGCACACCAGAGTCTAGACCATAGCGAGATTTTGAACGTGCGGTGGGCAACTGTCGATCCAAATCCGTTGGCGCAGAAGCGTGAGGCTCGGAGATTGGAGGAGCAGGCTGCGGAGGCTGTGAGGAGGGCGCTACCGGAGGAGTTTGTGGCGGAGCTGGAGGGGCGGGATCCTGAGGCAAGGAAGAGGAAGAAAATCGAGGGGAGTTATGGGTTGCAGGGGTATGAGCCCCCGGATGAGGTTTGGTTTGCAAGGGCAAAGGAGATGGGGGGTGCGGAAGGGGATGTACCTGAGCTGGAGGCACCTGAGCAGACGCGTATGATCGAGGCTGCGGGGTCTTCAGTGCAGTACGAAGCTGGTAGTGGGGGTGGGATTTTCTCGAGCTCAACTGTTGCTGCGTTGAGGGGTTTGACAGGGGGTAATGTGACGACAAAACAGGCGCCGCAGGCTTCAGGGCCTCTGGTAGGATACGGGAGCGACGATGATAGCGATTAACCTCTATTTCTATAGTTCAATTTCTTAGATGTATAATATCAGAGATACCTGGCTTGCGCTCGCCATCTTGTCCTCTTACGCTATGTAAACCGGTCGCTTTCTAGGGGATGTTTCAGTCGCTGAGGGGAGATAGTAAAGGCCACATTTCGCTAGTTATAGCTAGATAATTGTTGAAATACATCACACATGCCACATTCCGCGTATCACATCATAAGCCATCCTCGATCATGATCATATCACCGGTCACTCCCGCTCCCCAGGTCATAATAAAGACACGACCCCGTGCGGAAGTTATAGATGAAAGCGTTGCCTGAACCCTCTGCTGCCTCCCCTCGGCTTTCAGTCGCCAGGTCAGAAAGCAAGTCATGGACTTGAGTCAGGTATTTTCGATCTGTTAGTGGCGCATTTTGAATTACTGTACGCCAGCTATCGGGATCTGACAGGCGAGTATCCCTAATTTCTTCGAGGAGGTCATCACGGACGTCAATTGCGGCGATGGGGCCGTTGAGAGCCTTTTCCACGACCTCTCTTGAACGCATCAGGGCTGATATTCGTCAGTCAAAGAAGCATGTCAGCTTGTCAGGTGGAGCTCACCTTGTTCAACGATGTTTCTCCGGTTCGTCTTCTTACTTCGATGCTGCGAGACAAGGATGCGTACGTCATTGGCACGTTCGTTGGCGCCTGTATTTGGTTCCGACTGGCTGGGTAAACGGGAGAAACGTGGAGTCTCGGGTGTTCCTTCTCGTATATTACGGGCACGTATCTCACTGCGAAGCCAGGGGACAAGCTCGGAGCTTCGTACATCCAATTCCTCCTTTGGCACAAAACACCTGACCTTAAAACCTCGCTCTTTGCTATCCTGCTTCGCGAGAACAATCCAGCTATGGTTATGATCTCGATATTTCGTAAGAAGCTCTTCGAGCGAGGATGCATCTACTGCCAGCTCGGCGCTGATATCATTGGACCAGAGATCTTGGATAATCTTGACTCCCATCTCGCGCAAAACTGTTGGATCGAAACTGGCCACAAGCACATCGCACTGCAAAGCGTTAGGTGCCGATTTTAGTACTGAATAGAAGCAGACTTACTCTTCTCGTCTTCCAAAAAGCCCCTACTTCAGATTCAGGATGCTTGAGAGACGGCCTTATAGGAGCTTTGAGGTAATCAATCATCACGGAGCTTAATCTGTCCCAACTCAGATTGAACCCCACAGCATGAGGCTGAGGGCGATTTGTCGTCACGCCGGAGCGGAAATCCTGGACTAAGGAGTCATAGCGACCACCAGCTGCAAAGACATCACGTCGTTTGCCATCGAATATGCATTGAAAAAGTATACTGCCGCGAAAGAACTTGTCGTTGAGACTCCCGAGAGGACTGACGTAAACTTTTCGTTTCACATCGAGGCTTTGCAAATAGGACACTAAAGAATTGATCCGCGCGAAGATTGGCGTTAGGCGTTCGGCAGAGTCAGTACCTTCCATGATGACCCGTAGTCGCTTTTGGGTTTGCTTGGGGGTATCTACAGACGTCAGTATTCTAGTAATTCATGGCATTTTCCGAACATACCTCTGAAATCAAATCTAGCGAGCTCGTCAAGGGAGGTGGATGCTACGCCGATTGCAGGAGAACGGAGATCGCTTCGTATCTTCTGCATAGAGTATTTTCCAATGTTAAGCCTGCTAATCACCTCCTTGACTAGAGGGATCTGCGAAGACTTTATACGACAAAAGTCCATGATAAGCTGGAGCAAATCGGAGTGATTGATCATGAAACACATAGGGCTGGCTCTCAGTGGTGGAAAGTCTTCGATAATCTCATCAAGCACTTTAATAACCTCGGCCTCTTTCAAGGCTAGGTCGAGAGTATTACGAGACACGATGTCAAAATCCACCTCTTTATGCGTCCTAGGTTCACCACCGTGCGAATTGTCCCTATAGACAGTGCCGAAAGCAAACGTCTTCTCTAGCGAAGGATCTTGGCGGGGAATGGCGCGCGCATTTGGCAATGTCAGGTCGAAAGGTAGTTGAAGCATGTTCCCAGAAGCGTCAAGAAGCCTTACGGCACCGTTACTGTAATGTTGAGACTTGGGGAATAGCATCTGTCTCGTTGTTTCCACCGCACCGTGCCTGCGGAATATCGAGGTAAGCCGTTCTTTCACTAAACCCTGTACGAGGAGCTCGTTGGCTGCGGGAGCCCCACGAGAATCCATGTCCCACGCGATATCTTCAGCCTTCTTTGGAGACTGAGAAAATATCGCTGAAAGGATCTTCTTGTAGTCTGGAGAGCTGGGATCAGAAAGCAAATGCATGATTGCGCGTCTGAAGGTTTCCTCCTCAACTTGTAATGGGATCTGGCCGCTATGCAGTAGTTCAGAAGCAGAAGGTCGCTCTGAGGGGTTATGATGGAGTAGACTTGTGATGATCTTTCCTTGAATCACCTTCTCGGACTCTTGAAATGTTAGGGGCAGTGTATGGTGTGGTTCCCTGATAGCTCGTAAGGTGTGATCACGTTCCATATTCGTCGGTAATGCATGGCACATCTCGAAGAAAATGATCCCCAAAGAATACATCTTTGTCCATTAGCAAATGGTTATCTTGGCCCACTGCAGGCAGGAAAGTACATCAACTCACATCAACCTTATCCGTGTAGTTCACCGTAATATCGGACTTCATTTCAGGCGCCACATAGTACGTAGTGCCGAGGCTTCGAGTAAGGTTGCCTCCGAAATCCGCAGCCGCAGAAGATCGTACAGCCGTCGTAAATTGGCCGCTGGTAGCTAGGCCAAAATCTCCAATCCGAGGGTTATTGGCTACGTCAATGAATATGTTGTCAGGCTTAAGATCGCGGTGGATAATGCCGCTTCCGTGGATGTAAGTCAATCCATCTAAGATCTGACGGAACAAACGCCAGGACCTGTCGATATCATCATAAAGACCGTTCTTTATGAGATCTCGAAGCGTCTTCCCAGAGTTAGTGTGGGCTCAATCTTGTGAGAATACAAATACTCACGTGTTTCTCGCAGTATTCCATCTGGATGTATAGTGTAGTCAGAACTGGTCTACCTTGTGAGCCTGATCTCACCCGGCTCAGTTCCTTGCCTGTGCCACTCTCGGTTCCAAATGTTTCTGGCGTTTCACCTTTCTCCCTGGTAGAGACCGTCCCAGCATCCTCTTCATCGCTATCCGCGGCGAACTCTATGTGCGGATAGCCGCTCGAACTTATGAAATCGAGGCCGCCTGTGGTGCTATAATCGAACTCCTGCGAGTGGGTACTGCCGATGGAACCTCCATCTGTGAATGAAATGGCATCTTCGTCTCGTTGCTCGTAGTCCTCTTCAAGCCAGGCAGTATAATAGCGCACCACGTACGGATGATTCAAGCGCGACAAGAGCATGATTTCTGACAATGTAGTCTTCAATGCAGTAGCAGATCTATGTGATATCTTCTTGACGGCGTATATTCCACCATCTAGTTTGTTTCGCGCTTTGACAACTTCACCAAAACCACCTCTACCCAAGCGCCCGGCCTCATCAAAGTCCTGATGGTAGCGAGAGAATGAGGGGAAGCCACCGCTGAGGGAGTCGAGTCGCGGGCGCCTTGGTAACGACATTGAGTTTGAGGCGCTCGTACGCATTGTCAAAGGGCTGTCGACGCGGAAGAACTCCGAAGGCTGCAATTGGAACGCTGTTGGCCTGCGCTTCGGATTTGGCCTGAAAAACTCTTCAAGCAAATCGTGCAGGGATGGTGACAGGTCAAGGCTGTTCATCAGAGCATTGGCCGACGTATACCGTTGAAGCACATCTTTTCCGAATCCCATCTGGAGGAATACGATCCCAAGATCCCAAACATCAGTTTTCATGGTGGGAGATGAGCGTTCTTGCGTTAGCTCCGGGGGTAGCCAGAATGGTGATCTCGATGTTGTCAAGGGCCTCGTAGTCCCCGACTCGGGCAGAGCTTCTCCAATGCCTGAAAAGAGCTTTACAACGGTGCCGCCTGTTGGGTTTCTGAACAGCAAGACACGCCCGCAGTCAATACCTCCATGAACAAAGCCGTGGCGGTGATAGTACTCAAGCGCCTCAAGGAGCTGGATAGTCCAGCTGCGGAGCATTTCAACCGGGGTTGTTCCAACTATATCCAGGAACTCGAAGAGCGAACCTTTGTTTGCATGCTCTAGCACTGCATACACGGTCCACAAGCTATCAGTGACATTGCCTGAATTTAACGGTCGTAGAATCTTGAATCCAAGAAAGTCAACTAGGTTCTGATGTCGAAGCTTCTTCAAGCCTTCGAGCCTGTCTTCACTCAAACGCATTTGCTCCCTGAAAGTAAGAGTATCAGCTCCCTTTTCATCGATCAATAACTCTTTCAAAACCAAGAGAGGTGCGCATGGCCGGTTCTCCGGAACAACTGGCCGCACTAGGAATGTACTCGTTCTGGGCGAGCTTTTCAACAACGTCTTTCCATAAACGGCTCGAAACACTAATGGGCCCTCGTCTCCATCAGTCATAATTAATGGTGGATCAAATATGATTGTTCCAGGCAGATTTGTCGCAACCTCAGCACCACCGCTTATTTCTAACGCGGATGTCCTGCTCTTTCGCCGTGACAGCGCTTTCGTTCGCTTGTTGATCGTGTCTTGCACTAGTTGCTTGAGCTCTAACTCCTCCTTCGCTGTAGCCGCTTGCTGTTTCCGAAGCTCTTCTTCCCTTGCCTTTTCCGCCCGTTGGTTCGCTGCCGCTTCTTGCACTATGCGCTCCTCCTCAAGGCTGGGAAGGTCCTGGTCCTGAAGCTGGGCTTCTGCCGCATCCTCAAGAATATCCTGTATCGAAACTGCAATTTCGTATATCATTTCCGAACCTAACATGGTCTTCGGTTTGTTCCGTAGGGTATCGCGCACTCTCGACTGCGCTCCCCGGCGTAGGTCTTCCAAATTCTCTGGCGTGATGTTCGGACATGTTTTTGGGTACGTGGTGGGTAGCTCAACAAGCAAAGTCAGGCGAACATCGGGATTGGAATAGGCTCGCAAATGAAGCTTAAATGAGAGTTCAGAGGATTGCTATTTGCAAGTTAGAGTTCTGAAAGTTTGGATTCAACCAAGATTTTGACTTACGTGCCACGCAGAGCGCCGGTGCTCTACTTCCTCAAAGTCATCGATATAGATTGACCGTAGAGCCTCCACCTCGTTCTGGTGGATTTCTTGGTAATTTGTGGGCGCCACTACTGGGGGCGCAGGCGACACGGGCTCCGGGAATATATGCTTCTTCTCCGCCCGTGGAGAGGCATTCTTGTGGGCATTGTTTGCGGTCTTCTTGTGATGGTGAGGCATAGCGGGGCGTAGGGCGGTGAGGTAGGAGCTCGAATATACACCGAATGATTTGATGGTCTTTGCCACGAGAAGCAGTGACAAAGATGCAGCCGAAGCTGCAACCCTCTATAGCTCGGGATTGGACATATCTAGAGTTTAAAGACAAACAAAATGAAGAGAAACTGGGCGAGAAAGCGTACTTTCAGCACCGATTGGGCATGACTGAGGGAGGGGGAGAAAAAGAGCGGTCGAAGAACTGCCACGCCAATCAGTCCCCAAAGCTTGCCCGCCCCGTCGTTCTTCCGGCCGACCGCCCGGCAATACCCAGCCAGCGGAGCGAAGGGTAAACAAAGCACGTCCTTCCACGTCAACCCAGCATCCAACTTCTCCGCTTTTATCGCCAGTGGTGGCCCCATTATGATGTGTATGCTGCTTTGTTTGGATGTTTAATCTAGTTTGTCTTTGGACTCTGCAGGCAGCATGATGGGCTGGATGGGTGGTCAGAATGACCAAACTGCAGGTGCGTGTCTATACTGTTTTCCCCAGATGCGCCGCGCCTGCCGCCTTCCCAGAAAGTTTGAGAATGCGGACCTCATCTCATGAATAACAATCGCGCGCTGACTTCTTTCTTCTTACTCTTCCATAGACGATTCTAAGATAATGGAGCCTCCGGAAACCCCCGCGCCCATGTTTGCGCTTCGCGCATTCCAGAGCGCTTTGTTTGGAACGCCAAAAGCAGACGACGAAGATCTTACCAATGCTCATTTGAAGCCCAAGCAACAATCTCATAACTTTCAGCCAGCCAAGGACAACGTATCGCAGAAACCGATCGAGCAGAAGACAGAATCTACCAAGGCCACTGCAGCCGAATTTGATCTAGCTATGAACGCATCGCCGACAAAGAGCATTCTTATGACGCCCGGTACCGTCTCAAACCGGCGCAAGACTGTATCGTTCGGAGAAGGCGTGGTCGATAATGAGCGCAGGCGCGAGGATGCGTCTAACAGAATCGTCAAGACTCCGATAACTGTATCGGGTAACATCAGCAGCCAGTGGGCATCAGGCTCGTCGGAAGGGAAGCGCAGCAGACTCACCCAAACTCTAATGGATTCACGTGAGAAGCCTTCCAGGTCGGAGAAGCCTTCTCAGAAGCCCGGTGAGAGTCGCTCGAAAACTGAGCCCAAAGCCGAAGCAGCGGCGCCCCAAGGGGACGATAATGACGACACAATCAACATGAACGAGCCACGCTCTCGGTCCGGCAAGTACTGGAAGGCGGAGTTTGATAGCTACCGGACCAAGACGGCTCTTGAAATCAAACGACTCATACAGTACCGCTCGGCCGCAAAAACTTTCGCGAAAAAGAAGGATGAAGAAGCCTACCGCTTGGCTACAAAGCTGAAAGAGGAAGAACTAAAGGTTGAAGAAATGGAACGCCATGTAACGCAGTTGGCCTCTACGATGGTCGCAGAAAATACACGCGCGGATAAAGAGCAGCTCGTTCAAGATCTTACGAAGCAGACGGCTCTGGCACTCCAGTACAAGCACAAGGTTAGTATGCTGCGCAAGGTTCTAGAGCAGCATGGTGTGGTGGGAAGCGAAGTCGACGTCATAGCAGGACAATGCGACTCCAGCATAACCCCGAAGGAGACGTCTGAGGCTCTACAAAAGACCCAACAGGCCCTAGCGCAAGCGAACGCCAAGATCACCGATATGAAGCAACAGAATTCGGATTTCGAGAAGCTCAAAGGCCTTGCCCTCAGCTCTGAGCAGAAAGCTTCAGACTTAGAGAAGGAAAATGCAATGCTCAAGAACACACTAGCCCGATTCAAGCAGGAGGCATCGAAATACGAGGGTCGACGCAAGGAAAGGGAAGCAAAGCTGAAGCAGCGAGAGGCAAAACTGGAAACGCGGATTCAAGAATACCGCGAGCGCCTCAAATCGACAACTCAGCAGCAACGAGAGCAGGAAGAAGATATGAAAGTGTCTTTCAACGACGAGCGCCATCGCATGCAGGATCAGATTGATTTGCTGAAAACAAGACTGAGGGCTTTGGAGACCGCAACGGAGATTAGATCGCGAGCCCGCCCCGAAGGCCGCAGGAATAATGAAAGCGTGCATGTCCAGGACTTTGGCCATACCAGCCCTCAGAAAGAAGCTTTCGATGATACCATGGAGACAAATCAGCCACCCAGCCCTAGCCCACGAGGAAAGACTCGTCGGTTACATGGGATCGAGAATGACCTGAAAGACGCGGAATTAAGAAAGGCCATGAAGGATTTAGGCATTCATGATATCGACGAGAAGTTCAACAATATAGGAATATCCCCTCTCAACACATATAAGCCTCCTCGCTATCAGGAGGAGACAGATCTCATCCCGCCATCCTCCCCTCCTGAGATACCGACAGTTGACACGGGCACTTGGTCCGGTACTAACGTTCGACGCAATCATCAAGATACTCATGGGTCACATCAAGCAACCGCTTCACTTCCTAGTCGCCGACTCCAGCTCGACGACAGCCATCAACTCCGCCCAGATCGCCTGCAGTCCCGACGGTCAGCGACGAAGTACAGCCTCGATGCCCTGTCTTCCCTGCCAGACACATATCTTCTAGACCGCGCAAAGAAACGGCAAACAGCTCCTATAATACCACGAGATCCACTTTTACTCGAGCGCAAAATGGCCGTGCAGGCCCAGGCACGCCTGAAGCGGAAGGACGAACCTCGCAAGAACAGAGAAGACGGCAAGGAGAATCATCTGCGGACTACTGTGAAGGCTTGATCCTTTCTCTTTCATTCATTGAACTTTATTTTCTTATCGGATTCGGTCTACAGCGAAGGGTGTTAACAACTTGGGTAGATTGACTTTGCTAGGATGGAATTTTGATGTGCTTGAGTGTTGATATCTAGGAGTTTATACCCACGCTCTCTTATTGGTCTTTCGTATTGAGATAAATTGACACCGGCTTCCTTGCAGTATACCTACACGTAATCACGTAGTTTGTCGCTCAAGTAATATTCTTCCAGGCTTAAGCGTATAGGTAGGTAAATATAACCTGCAGAATATCTTGTACATCTATTCACTCATATTCCATCTATCTATGTATTCCATTACTGTACCACGCATGACCGCGTATAATCCACAATCCGTCTATAGCCCTCTAACCACTCCTCAAGCCTTGCCATCGCTGAAGGAGACAACAGCCCACTTTCCAGTCCACGCCCACTCGCGCTTCTCAGCACCTCCTCCGCCAGGAAGCTGACGGAGTTCCTCATCCTTACCTGGCGGAAGAGCGACGACGGTATCGGCCTTGCATGTGCGGAAGGACAAGACGCGGATGCCAGAATGCGGGCCTAGAGGACCGATGGCTGTTGTGAAGGGGGTTGTTGGGTCCCATGCGGCCTGTCATGTGGTTAGCGGGAAACTTGAGGAGATGATCATGGAGGGGGAAATAAGGGACGTACATCGCTAACAAGCTTTCTGTAGTTGAGATCGCCCTTGAAGAGAACGAGTTCAGCTTCTTTGAGGTCTTCGAAGAGATCTGGTGCGGTGTGCGGCAGGCGCCAGTAGCTACCAGCTGCAGTCCAGAAGGGGTGAGGGCGGATAATGAGTTTGCCCTCGGCATGGAAATGACTCCATTGCTCGAAGAGGAACTTCACCTCGCTGACTTCCTTGTCGGAGAGGGGCTCGTGCTTTCTGTCGCTGTCGTCGGGTGCAGTGTAGAAGCCCTGAGGATCCGCGAGGGCCTGAATAAGGTCTGCGAAGTCACGGGGAACAACATCGGACACGAACCAGGGGATCAGCTTGGGACGGAGGATGACGGTTGTTGCGATTCCAGCAGAAAGCATATATCCGGCTAGAATGAGGTCGACGAAGAGCTCGAATCCGGCATTGTCCAAGACGATATCGACGCGGCGCTCTCCTCCCTTGTTCTCCTGTTGGGCTTTGCGGAGTACATCAAATGCAGCGTTCATGTCGTTGACAAGGATGTTCTTCTCGGCTGCTTTTCGAGCCTGTGCGCCCTGCAGCTTCTGAATATCCTCGTATGTAATAGATGTCAGGAGGGATAGATCTGTAGCATTTCCCCACAAGCAGATCTCGCACATCTCAGAAAATAGAAGACGGTCGGACTCCTCGGTGTTGTTCCCCTTCTCTGCCTCCAAAGCCAGCTCCTTGTACCTAGCAGCCAGTTCGAGGACGGCGGGTCGGGAGGACTTAAAGGTAGACATCTTTTGGCGAGCAAAGACATCGTATCCCTTCCAGTGCTGCGAGCGACCAAATAGGGTGGCTAGGCGCCTGTCTGTTTCAATTGGCGATCAGCACCATATTCTCCCTCGGCATTGCGTATAGGACCCAGTCAGCCATACAGAGATAACATTCAGCAAAGAGCCACGGGGCTTCGTGCCACTTGAGGTTCCCCCGCTGCTCCAACTCCTCGTTGTACTCCTCGAAGTCCGGTTCGCCGTCATCGGGCAGAGGCCTGTCGCAGCAACAATCAGCGTCCGGAGTTCAATTACAGTATTCAAGGGTTAAAAACCCACGTCATCTGTCTGTTATGTTGGATTTCATATTTCAGCTTCGCCACTTCCTCAATGATTGTTTTTCCTTCTTTGCGCTTTTCCTCCTCGGTGACGTCGGCGACGGTCCGATGCAGGTCGTCAATTGCGCCAGTCTATGTTCAATTTCTGTGTTAGACTGTATGACCGAAGCATAAGTGGGGTACTCACGATAATGGCAGGCCATCTATCCGTAACAGACCTGTAAGCAAAGCTGGTCTTGTCGGAGAGCTGGTATTGAGCTGTTGAGCGGCGGGGTTAGTCCGATTATCTTGACAGGAAAGAGTGCCGGGAACTCACGGGTTTTCGGGTCGAACTCCATTTTGTGAGCGTAAGTGTATGGTAGAAGGGTGATGGAGTGAAGAGAGATGAGTTAATCAAAAAAGATGAGGTGCTATGAAGTAATGGGGTGGATTATTGACCGACAACTGCGTCCGAAAACGATCGCGGGGTCGGCGGGGTTGCCCTTCAAGGCAGGTCTCCGCAACCACAGTGTCTAGATCTTGTATGCTTCTAGCGCATTTCTACTGTAACATACCAAAAATATGCTAGAACAATTGGTTGTTTTTGCTATCTCATGTTCAACCACGCTAAGCATTCACATTCTATCATATAGACAGCCTCAAATAGAAGGAGATGCCCCCTATGGCAGATTGATCCGCTATGCAAAATTCGGGAATTCGTAAAAATACGTTGAAGACATCGAGCACATTCGTATACAGAGACATCTACCCAAAAGGGACGCGCACACTGTGCTTACGAGACCATGGTTGTTCCGGCTGGTACGGTTTATCCACCAACGCCTATCACTCCAAGAAGCCGCAATCATCTCACATCATAGACATCAGAGAACTTTGAGCATATGCCTAAAGATAGTCAGTACTTGATCATACAGGAGTTTGGCGGTGGCTTACCATTGGCTTAATGTCTGGGTGGGGCACCGCCTCGAAGACCTGGTAGTCAAGCTTGAGCTCTGGTCCTATCTTGATGAAGGCACCCTTGTTCTCTGTCGTGTCGCAGTACTTAGGAGCAGAAAAGACCGTGATGCAGCGTCCGTCGTGCTCGACCTCGTACCCATTCATGCGAACCTCGTGTGAACGAATAATGGCTTCCAGCCCGTTGTTCTCACAGAAACGCTTGGTAACGTCTGGGCCGAACTGAAGACCGACACCGCGCTTGCTGGGTCCGCGACCCGGCTCGGTCTGAGGATCTGTCCAAAGCATCTCCATCATAAGTCCTTGTTGTCCTGGTTGCTTCTGGTTGTGACGGTTCAATTTCCGAATGTCGTCTAGCGTAATGTTGTCGTTGGAGAATAGGCCGCCATGGAGGACGAAGAACTTGTTGCCAATCAAGGTGGCCAGAGGAAGCGCCGAGAATGACTCGGAGAAGCACTTGAAGAGGGTTTCGTTGTACTTGGCCCTGCACTCGCCTTCGAACCCGTATACCTTGTTCATATCGTCTGTCTCGTGGTTTCCGCGGTTCAGGAAGATTCCGTTCGGCCGCAGCCACTTGTAGGCGTATAGAAGCAGGGCAATTTCCGTAGACCACGATCCACGATCCACAAAGTCACCGTTGAATAGGTAAGCGTGCGTGTCAGTCGGGAATCCATTCAGTCGGAAAATCTCCAATAGATCGAAGAATTGACCTGCAGCCGTCAGTCAAAACCCCAACATCGACAAGAAAACAGGACAACAAACCATGAGTATCACCACAAACAGTCAACCTCTTCCCCTCCTCAACGCCAATCTCAACCATAGTCGGCTCCGCATAAACAATCTCCTTGACTGCCTTCACAATCTGGAATGCATACTTGCGATGGATCTTCTTCCCATTCTTAAACCGTTCAATCATGTCATCGATAAACTCCTGCGTCATCTCCGACCCCAGCTTAACTCCATCATATCCCTCATGAACAGCCATGGCATCAATATCCAAGCTCTCAAACGCAGACGGCGGGTCCGCAACCTCAATCGCCTTCTCAAAGTCCATCCGCCGCACCAACTTCTCGCACTCTGTCAATTTTAACTTGGCATCGCGATTGCCCGGTTCCCGTTTGATGACGGCCTTGAAGTCCTTCGCGGCCTCGCGGTAGTTGAGGATAAAGCTGTTGGCGAGAGCTCGGCGCCAATATGCCTTGATGTAGTTGGGGTCGAGTTCTAGCGCCTTCGTGGCGTCGGCGATCGCGAAGCCATAGGCTTCAAGTTTGACATGGCACTATGTTCAGAGATAGCAGGGTTAGCATACTGTAAAACTCCGCTAGCCCTCCGGTGAGCCGAAAACCGCCAACGTACCTGTGCTCGGTTGCTGAAGAACGACGGTTCCTTGTCGTACTTCTCGATCGCTTGCGTGTAGAAATCCACGGCAGTGGGCCAGTCATGTGCAACGAAGGCCTTGTTCCCCTGCACCTTGAGCGCAGTAGCTGCCTCAATGTCCGAGGAAGCCATAGTATCTAAGTATATGTGAGGTGGCTGATGAGTGGGCTGGAGGGGTTTTCGGTAGGAGGGCACGAGAGCGAAGAGGCAAGAGGAATGGCCGAGCGCGACTAGCTCAGAGGCAAGTAGAATGAGGGTAGGAAGAACGAATGATAGATACAAAATCTATATCCGAGAAGAATAGCCTCCGATCACTTTTGTCAGTGCGCGCTTCCAGATCTTCAGCGTTTGAATAGTCTAAATCTTGGCCGGGGCCCTTTTTGATGGACGAGGCTCCGGTCTTGGCGTTTTGCCGCACTGCAGCGGACCAGCTTCCAGAAACATCCTTTGAAGAACAAGGCTCACTTCAAACTGCACTGCACGATCGTTAGGTTGAGACCAACACAGCTCGCCACGCTAGGCGTATTTCCTCCATATTCTCACCTCTCTCTCCCTCTCGCCTCATTGATCACCACGCCGCAATGTCATTCTTCGTTCCCCCCAGCCAGCAGCGCACTCTCCGCGCCTGCATGGTTTGCTCCCTCGTCCAGCTACACAGCGTAAGACCCCCGATTTGCTTCTCCTCATCTTCCTTCGCATCTCAGATCCCACTGACACGTCTTTATTAGAAATTCATGCGCGAAGGCTGCCCGAATTGCGATAACGTCCTCGGCCTCCGCGGCAACAACGATAACATCCAAGAATGCACTTCACAAGTGTTCGAAGGCTTGCTAACCGTCAACGACCCGGCAACAAGCTGGGTAGCCCGCTGGCAACGGCTCGATAGCTACGTTCCCGGTACATATGCGGTGAAGGTCACAGGGTCGCTTCCGAACGAAGTCATCGGGCATCTGGAGGACGCGGGGATTAAGTACATCCCGAGGGATGGAAGTAACGTTGAGGAGGGGGAATGAGCGATTCTTGATACACAACTGGGGTACAATATGGTTGCTGTGATGCGTTCGGTGGAAGCGAGGCATGCTACTAGGTGGTCTAGATCTATTTTTTGCCGTTTCGGGACCAGAGAGCACAAGAGATACCCCATTTTCTCTGTCTCTGTTTTTACCGTCTTTTTATGCACTTGGCTGGAGTTTCGTGGATTTTTAAGGGGTTCTGCTACGGTATTTTCGTGCGGGAGTTGGGTCTATCATCATGTCCCTACTGGATTCATTATAAGCTTGATCTGAAATGTGATTTATTTCCCTAGCTTGGTATCTTTTTAGACGACTAATAAAATCTCAAACATGGACTTGTATATAAATATCAATACGCATATGCAAATAATCGAAAAGGCTCCCAGTTTACCATATAAACGCCGTGGAAACAACAATCAAGTCACAAGCAAACAACTTTACAGTTGCTTGATGATCTTTTCAATGCTCTCAAGGAGGATATCGGCTGTGGCGAGTTAGTTATATTCTTCATTAAAACGAAGTGAAGTAGCTTACCATGGTGCTTCTGGAAGATCAGCATGGGCCTCAGGCGAACAGCGCTCTGGCCGCTTCCACCAATGTTAATACCAACACCCTTGCCCTTGACAAGGAACTCGTCGCGCTTGGGAGTATCCCAAGCAATGAATGTGCCCTGGCCCTTACCGCGCAGGTTCTGTATGTGCTCAGGGTACTGCTTAGCGAGGCGCTCAAGGCCTGAGAAAAGGTAGTCACCAGTGACGGCAGTGTGCTCAACGAGCGAGAGGCGCTCAATCTCCTCGATGATACCACGGAAGATGAGGGCACGGGAAGGGTCACCCATCCAGGTGTTGAACTGGCGGTAGGGCTTGTTGGGGCGGAGGGCGGGGTTGCCGAAGTAGTAGCCGGCAGTCTGGGCCTTCTTGGAGAAGGTGACCATGTCGGGAGGGGTCTCAAGATTCCAGTGGTCGTGGGCCCAGAACTTTCCGGTAGCACCAACACCAGTTTGAACCTCGTCGACGATGAATAGAACGTTGTTGCGCTTGGTGATCTCGCGAAGGCCGCGGAAGAAGGCAGGAGAGGCGTGGTTGTCACCACCCTCGGACTGAATAGGCTCGACGACAACAGCAGCAACGGGGTTGTGCCACTCTTTAATGAGACGCTCAGTCTCCTGGAGGCAGCGCTGCTCCTCCTCAGCATTCTCTCTAGCATGCTCCTCAAGAGGATACTTTAGAGAGGGGAACGGGGCCTGGGGCCAGTCAAAGGCAGGGATATCGAGCTTGTGGATGGGCTTGCTGCGGGTGGTGGACAAACTGCCGAAGAGACGGCCGTGGAAGCCAGCCTTGAAGGACATGATAGAAAGCTGAGGAGAGCCAGGAGACTGGTTCACCATGCTCGTCTGAAGCTCTTCCTCGGTGAACTCCTTCTCGGGGCCACCGCGCTGCTGCTGACGGTAGTACATGAAGGCAGCCTTGTAAGCAGTCTCGTTGGCATCGGATCCAGCCATGGCAGTGAACACTTGGTCCAAGCCCTTGGGAGCAGCCTTGAGAACACCAGTCTTCAGGATATGAGACCAATCGGCGGAGGGGAAGTTGCCGAGAGCTGGTCTGTTAATCAAAGACCTAGCCATCTCGGAGGAAGCGGCCACCTGGAGGAGGTGGGGATTGTTGTAACCGACGGGGATGGAGGCGATCTGAGCATAGCTGTAATCGGTCAGTTTAGCTCAAGAAACAACGCAAGAGATAAGATATGATAGATGACGTACACATCGAGCAATAGGTTTCCATCGAGATCGGCGATACTGGCTGGCTGTTAGAGTCGTGTATTGCGAGAGCTGTGCGGGGTAGATTGACATACTAATTGCCAACAGACTTGGAATAATCAGCGAGCATGTTCAAGCTGCGGACATCAAAGACCTCGTTGAGCTCTTCAGCAGCTGCCTTGTTCTTAGGGCCAGGAATGGCCGTGGCGAGCTTAGGAGCAGTAGGCTCATCAGGGAAGAACGCCTTCTCCGCAGCTCGCAGGTGGGGTGTGGTCGTGATTGTGCGGACGGCAGGAAGACGAGCTGAAGCTCGGAGCGTCAAGCTGGAGCGGAAGACGGCAGCCATTGTGTATTTGAGAGGAGATTTCGAGGTCGAGGGGTGAAAAAGGAAAATGCGATGACGGAGGAAGAGCCCTTGAGAGGGATTCCCGATAAGAGCGGAGATGTGATAAGAGCTGTACCGAGCTCTGTAGACAATTGTGCAGCTAGTTACGGGCGCTCAATGGGCGGAATCAGGAAAAATCAAGTGCTGGACCAAATGTAGATACAATTGAATTCAGGTAAAAGTCTAGGGAGGAACTGCCAGGCACATGCTCTTATATACTGGTTGAACAAAGTGGGATGGACCGCTGAGATCACAGCAAGCGGTGATTGAAGCTCCAACTGCTTCGGCGATTTAGACCAATCAGAGTCACCGAGCGACATCAAGATCTCCAAAAGCAAGGGCGCAGAATTCCGATTGATAACAGCAAACAAAGCGCTTCGAATCGTCTTTCCTTCTCGAGCATAAGCGGCCCACTGGATTTTCCCTTTCTGTCTCCGACGCAGCTGAGATCGCCGAGATTCCGGAGTCACGGTTTTGCGCGCGATCGGGAACAGATGCCTAAACGAGTTTTGTCGTTATGCTCTTCAACTCCCTTGATGCGTATGAAGGTCAATTCGGCCTCGAAATCAAACTCAACAAGCACTCTAAAGATGGTTCTCGTGCTGACTTGGCCGCCGGCCACGGTCCTTTTTTAGATTCGCCGATTATGTTAGCAGTGCAACAGCGCCGGTCGTTCGAGACTTCATTTGGTGGAAACCATACGACGAATTCCTAGTCCATACGGAGTATAATCAGTTTGAATCTAGTTTTTGTCTCCCAGCACGGGCAAGAAGACATGTGTCAGGGGTTGCGGGGCAAATCCGGGGTATCGAACGCTCAGGCCGAGGGCTGCAGATTCCAGACAGCCAGATTCCCTATGTAACTGGGTTTTGACATTGTATTCCAGAACAGATAGCTTCCTCCGCCCTCATTTCTGGGCGAAGGGATAGTTTTCTGTGTCGTATCGGGGAAATATGCAGAGGAAATCAATTTAAGCTTGAAGCACCGAAGTAATTATTATGGTCTCAATTTGATGGGTTACAAAAAAATATATACAGTTTGGTGGCGGCATCAGATCTTTATTCCGTACAGTCACTTTTATGAACAAACTAGATAAACCATTTTCAAACCGAATATTAATGCTTATTGTATATAACAGCGTTTAGGGCAACCATGTTTAGCCACATGCACTCACTTTGTTCCTGCATGCCCTAAGCTACCTAGCCGTACCTCAGCCCACGAATCCCGGAATGTCGAACCAATTGGTTAGCTTTTCTTGACTAGAGCAATTTACACAAATCAATAATCAAACACTGTATCTGCTCGAAACACTGATCAGCGATACCCAGGATGCGGTCCCCGCAGGTTGTTGCAGGCGGTTCCGGCAACGCCTCCACGTGAAATTCAAGTATCGTTGGATTATATCGTTTTATATACTCTAATGGATATATAGGGGTCATGACAATCCTAATAATCATAGACCAAGAGTGAAAACAAAATATGAAAAACGAAGGGAAGTATTGAAAGAGAGTATAAAGTTAAACTGACTCAGTACCATGGCCAGGCGGGAGCCCCTTAACATCATTGTGAATGGATGACGAAGGTGGTGACATTGACCTCTCGCTGACCGAGCCGTGAGTGAGGTGTATCTCCTCAGTTTGTGCTGGGGACAGGGGCTGGCTCGAGATGTCATACACGCTTCCAATCGTTTGATGGGCGGAGCGAGTCTCGCTGTATGTTTCCATTTCCACCGTTCTAAGGACCTTTATTGAGGGCATCCCTTCCTTGGCTCCGTAGTGATGTGAGGATCTGGATTGTTTTGATGCCGTTGTTGACGAGCGCAGCTTCCATGATATCCTGTTGCGATCTTGAGATCGACTGGAACCGTATCGGTGCGACGAGCCGACAAGACGGGGCAGATAGAGGTTGACCAAAGGCCGTAGCGCTGGTGCTGAGGTACAGATCTGATGGGTGTTATTTAAGGGCTGTGGAGGCGAGTGGGGACGTCTTTACATACCAAGCCGACATTGATTTCTATTGTTGCTGCCAGTAAGACTGGCCAACCTTCCCAGGTGGTGTCATAAGAAGCGAGCATGCTCTTATAGACATAGGCTGTTCGTATCGAGCCAGCAACATCAACTATAATTCCCAGGCCGAAGATCGAGATTACAGCAAGGCGCTGCCGCACCGGTAGTTTCAACTTCCAGATCAAGGGCATAGGAAGGATGGTGACCACAACATCTGTTATGATGTTGATAGTACTAGCCGAGAAAACGATAGCGCCATCGTTCAGACAGTGGTGTGGGTATTGAGGTTCCAAGTCCCAGTATGCGTGAATGGGTCTTCAGCAGTATTAGTTGATCAAGCCTGATAAAAGGGCAGATGGAATGTATCTGACCTGCAATGGAAGAGACTGAAAAACAGAAAAAGAATGCATGATAATGCAACGACAACCATGGCTACAATCATAGCAATGTTGTATCGTGAATAGACGCCCTTGGTTCCTACGATTAGCAGACGCTTGCAGAACCATAGCAACGAAAGCTTGGTAATGGAGCAAGATAGAGAGAAAAGAATCTGGAAGCTGAGGTTCAACTTCGACACTGCGGGTAACAACTCCAGTGGGATATCCCAAATATGCCTGTCCCAGCCATACTGCTCGGTTGCAATGCATAGGACGACACCCATGCCAATTCCAAAAACCTAGAGGCAATTAGAAAACCACCGGAAAGTAATTTAGCACGCTTAATCAACATACCAAGCCAAAGACTATCAGAACATCATCCAGACCAGCCGTCCGTGTAATTCTCAGTCGGGTCCACACTCGCAGAAGAGTGATGATGGTAGACAGCGACAGACATATAATGGTCACAACGAGCACAGCATGACCGCGCGTTGGGGGATTATCGTAGTTCGGCTTGGGCCAGGTAAGAAGCACTTCGATGGGAGGGAGCTGCATTGTCTCGGTCGTTCTCTACGGTGTTGCGGTGTGTACTATGATGAGATTGTCCGGACACAGTGAGGGTAATGGTCAATGTCACCAGGGAGTACTGTCAGCTGGTGTAAAATGCTTGAGGCGTAGGGCGCGTCGAACTAGTATGTCATCAACACATCGCAGATGAGTTCGCCGAGGTTGATGAACTGTAAGACTCGTCCCTGACAGGCAAAACAAAGCCGGTGAGAGATGCTTAATATATGGTTGATGCACGGCGTACCTGGCATAAGTGGATGGAGCTGCAAGAAGCTCATGAATTGGAGGCAGTCTAATAGCGCATCGAGGATCCATGGGTTGCTTCGTGAACTAAATGGCTGCGGCTTTTATTTTGCATGACTCTTTAAGGGTGCTTGAATGGCTCGATCTGGTTATGGTATCAGATGAGGATCCGACATCGCAAGAATACCTCCTCCAATAGACACGGCATTATGGCTTCAACGATGGATTCATTGCGAAAACAGTAACTGACGCGACTATCACCGCTGTCCAAAACCCCATTGCGTGGCTGTGATAGGTGATTTGAGCGATCCGTAGCGCGCTATGATCCTCGCTGGCAAGAGCATAACCTAGGGAGCACGAGACACTATTAACTGGCATTCCTGTCGCATCATCGTTCATACCCATGGTTCATTAGTGCAGGGTTTTCCGAAATCGTCTAGCGAAAATTTTTGGCGATGTTCTGAAAGGCCCTGATTCGACCGAGCTTGAGGATCCGGAGAGTAGACGTTCGTCACCCATGGTCGGAGCTTCTGAACCAGCACTTTGGTCCTTGAAGGCGAGAACTATTGAAGTGCACGATCAATAATCTGGAATCGAGTTCGTCTTGACGAGATTGGCGGCAATACTCAGTGCCGGGGCCCGGAGGAGCCTGTGTGGCGAAGGGAGATTTGAGATTTGAGAATGGAGCCTGCGTCGGGTGTTCTCGATTCAAGTTACCTACCTGCTGTAACTACCCCGCACCGGTCGTCGTCGACCCTAGTAGTAAAGCATCAGAAGATAGGTAGGAGACTGATACTACTCCTGGCAGTTCAAAATGCACTAAAGGCTTAGTCTGGGGAAGAGAGCATGCTAAGAAACGCTTAGACCGGGCTAAGGACATCCGAATGGAGCCTGCGTCTCAAGAGTCAAATGTCTCGATGGTCGATGCAGAGTGCAGACAGACAACCCAAGTGCCGACCAGCTTAGCTCCCCGAGACTCCCCTGATTTTTTGGCGTTGACGTTTGCGGAAATACCACTGACTTATGACAAGACAGTGCCTGAAGGCTGAATTATTCGCCCACGGACCAAGCTTTCGGAACATTCATACCGATGTATACCTGGGTGACCACCTAGCCTCTCAAACTGCCGAGTTAGTGTCCGCTGCCAGTTCGATAGTGGATCGTCCCAACTCATGGGTACCAAAATTGCACATCGTGTCTTCTTTATTGAGACGGATCCACGTGTCGTGATGCTATTTCCTTCTTCCACCGGACCGGTAGATCATGCTAGGTCGAAGATCATTGATCTCCTCTGCTTTTTCACTCTTGACGGATCTAGAGTCTACCTGGTACCTAGCAGTGGTTTACGAATGACGTGCTGTAACTCGCCAAGACTCGAATTAATTCGCTTCGTCTCTCAACCGAGCATACTCTAGAGTAGGACGTAGCGGGAAAGGCCTCCTTTGCGCTCCCATACTGACCTACGACTCGATAGAATTTCACAAATTTCCTCGATCTGCGCCTATAACCGAACAGAGATGTCTCAATGCCACCAAAATACCCTCTGACTGAACCTGTTCATTGAGGAAGAAAACAGCCAACCACAACACGGCACTAGGAGACTCGCTCAGTCTAATACGAGGCAAAGTTACACCCGTCAGCAAGGCACGGGCAAGTCGTGACGGGAGGCTTACCGAGTGCAGTTGGCTGTTCCGATTCGATTCTCAAGATTCAGGCACAAGTCAACGCACATCCACAGGCTTCTAAGCATACGCTTAGAGGGTACTGCATATTGTGTGAATCACGTTTAATTTCATTCAAGATGATGGCAACCGGGCACCGGCGCCCAAGTCAAATATCCGTTTGCACCTCGACGATGAAATCAAGCCACTGGTGATTCGACGGTCAATACGTTCCGCTTTCGATCGCCGACAAAGTAATAAGTGGATGGAAATCGCCAAACCATCCACGAAACCTCGCTTAGGGGATATTTCTGGGAGATGTAACCGCTCTACTCTTGCGCGATACATAAACCACGGAACATGTCTCCCCAAGTTATCGAGCGCATAGGATTTGGTTTTGTGGCTGTCTGGCATCGCTGCTGGTCTGATAGCCTGATAGGTACTAGAGCGAGGGGAGAGGATGTGGGCTCGGACGAATCGGATGAGACGACGCTGTAAGAGGAGACTTGATTGAAATAAGTATGGAAGGACTCATATCTCAGCGCTACCCTGGTAATTCTCCATAAGAAACTTGTTCTGTCAGCGAGGGTTGGCTGGCATGAACGAGATTCGACGCTACGACCTTGAGGTCCGCGGTATGTACGAGGATACCTGAAGGCCCGATGGAAGCCTAAGCGCCGGCGTTTACCATGGCATTGGTTCGAACCTGTTCGCCGAAGCTCTTATATCAAAACTGTTATGTAGAAAGATATACTGTAGTTATGTGTGCTTCGTATATCGACCTCCTCACCTGTAGCCTGTGGGAACACTGGACGCCAGGTGGAGCAGGCATTCTGCTACCTCCTCAGCTGGCCGGCCGATGAGTACGTAGTACGCACTTGATTGACGATTCCTCCGTAATTTGTCTGCATGATGACTGAAGTGAGGTTACGCAGGGAAGTCACCAGAAGTCGGGGTATTTCGACAAAGAGTGCAGCAATTTGCACCTGCCAACGCCCAATTTCCTGATTGCTGACCAGTCATTACCGCTGACGAGTGGTCAGACCGTCACTGGCGTTTCTCGTGTGCGCCTCACCCCTGAGAGGCCAAGAAATGCTTCGGCATGGATTGCGTGGTAAAGGGCTGAAACCGCCCAAGTTCTTGTGCCGCGTCTCTGGCGATGGATCCGGAACTCCGCAAAATTTACCAGAAACTTGCGGAGCGATTGAGGCGTTTGTCGCGAGAAAAACAGCCGCAGCGTAGTTGGAGTCGAGGAAAGATCGTGATGCCAATATTAGAACGAATTCCGGGACTATTGAAATTGAATAGATCGACCAGCTGCTAAAAAAGCTCGCGATGCGGCGATGCTAAGGGCCGCTCTTGGGCTCGAGTCATGAAAAATTCTCACCCCAGTGGGAGGCCAGTGCTTCGCCACGATGCATCCATGAGTTGTCGTTCCTTTTTCCGTTTCAGCTCGGCAGCGAGGGCAAGCCATCAGAGGTCTGGACTGTTTGGTCAATCTGGTGGTGGCCAATTAGCAAGCCAACGGCTCCTTCCGTCCCACATAGTCTGGCTTGAACCTGAAACCAGGGGCGCACTTGCTTTAATTCGGGCGCAGCCGTTGGTGCTTCCAAGGTTCACTTTTGAGCCGTGCAAGGGACTAACTAATGACATTTTCTTCAGCTGAGTACAGGGGAGTATACAAAGCAAAGTCACTGGTACAGTTCTTTGAGTGCAACACCACGGAACATCAACGCCATGGCGCTGCAGGCATTGCTATCAATGGACAGAGAAAAGAATCAGAGTTCGTAAAATTCCAGACCAGGTCTTTGTGTCGTTAGTCGTGACGGAGTGGCGTTCTTGCACTGGTCTGGTGCATCTAAAATTGTCACTCCTCCGATCCCATGCGCTGGCTTGGCCCATGATGACTCTCCGTAGATCTCCTCCTCAGGCTCCTCTCCTCTCTAGGCCGGGCTCTTTCACTCCTTTCCCTTTTCTTCTGGCCCCCAGATTCTCTTCTCCTCTCCAACACTCGTTCTCCGACTATTAATCTATGAATTGACCTACATTCTTTCGTTCTTCTCTCCCTTCGATTTCTTTGTCTCTGAATCCAATCCACGCGGACACTCTCTGGTTAGACTGTCCTACTTCATTCTTTCATCGCCAAATTCAACCCAATACCACACATAATGGACGGAGGTGGACACGCAGCCCCTCCAGCTGATGCTGCGCATGCAGCTCCAGCTGGTGATGGACCAGCTCCAGTCATGGCTGATGTTCGTCATGGCAATAACCATGGAAACACTACCAACGGCGATGAGAAGAGCGAAAAGAGTGCGAAGAGCTCTAAGCGTATCACACCACGGCCGACCTTTCTCGAAAACTTAGCAGACTCCCGAGATTCCCAGTTCATGCTCAACCGTCGCGACTCGGACGATCTAGATCGTTATTTTGTATGTGAGGTCCAGAAGAAGAATTCCCTGAACTCCGCGCTGACGGGCTTTCTCCTAATAGCACGGCCCGAGAGACCTTGACAAGCATTCGAAATGGCCTATTATGCTCCGAATGCACGGTAGTATCATGCCAAAACTAATTCTTCCCATCGCCTTCGTTGCCGGATGGTCGACATTGATTACATGTATCTCGCGATTTGTCCATAATAGTGAGTTTTCAAGCTGGGAGGGGTCTTGCACTTGGGCTGACTGAGGTTCGTTCAGTTTCTGTCGATAACATCCTTCTTACGGTCCTGGGTTTCGTCGTCGGTCTGTCCCTTTCCTTCCGCAGCTCCACAGCTTATGAGAGGTACGTTGCTCTTCTCCACCCCATTTCATACAGGCGCCCGATTGACATTGTTCTAGGTGGGCGGATGGCCGAAAGTACTGGTCACTGCTTATTCAGACCTCCCGAAACCTTTCTCGCACTATTTGGATCAATACATCTGAGCGTGAAGGAGAGGAAGGCAAAGAGGATTTATTGAGAAAGCTGTATGAACTGCCCAGTCAAATGGCGCTGGAGTAATCAACTAATACGGTCTAGGACGGCGATTAACCTTATCATCGCTTTTGCTGTTGCCCTGAAGCACAAACTGCGATTCGAACCGGATGTCGGATACGATGATCTAGCGGGTCTAGTCGGATATCTCGATACCTTTGCTAAGGATGCTCACGATCGCGAAGTCATTGCCCCACGACGGAGGACAATGTGGAAGGCAGCAGGCGAATATCTTGGAGTTTCTTTTGCCGAATCAAACCCCCGAAAGCTGGTCAAGCGATCCAAGAAGCCTCTGGGACATTTGCCTCTGGAGATTCTTAACCATATCTCCGCTTATATCGACTCCACTATTCACAACGGAACACTCTCGATCAGTCTGCATCAGTCACAAGCCAGTATGTACCATTATTTCTCTGTACCTCTTGGGGATACGTATCGCTGACATACCATAGTCACCTACCTCGCTCAGCTGAACGAAGTTGTGACAGGCACTGAGCGTGTCCTCGATACTCCGCTACCCGCCGCCTACAGCATCGCCATTGCCCAGATCGCCTGGATCTACGTTCTCGTTCTTCCCTTCCAGCTCTACGACTCTCTTGGTTGGGTCACTATCCCCGGCTCCATCGTTGCCGCATATATCATTCTTGGACTTGCCACCATCGGTAGCGAAATTGAGAACCCCTTCGGCCACGACGTCAATGATCTTCCGCTCGACACCTACTGCAGACAGATTGCTCTCGAGATGGACATTGTTACCGCCGCCCCAGCACCGAAGGTTGAGGACTTCACTTCCCGCGAGGACAATTACGTCCTCTACCCGCTCAGCATCTCTGGCCAGCCCTCCTGGGCTGACCGTAGTGTCGACGATATCCGTGCTGCTCTTCGCGCCAAAGTCGTTGCTAACAGCTCAGGTGGATCAGCATCTGGTGCCTCGACTATGATTGAGGAAGTCAACATGAAGCTCCGGAAACAGGCGTCTCCAGTCTGATTCGCATATCTCTGCCGGTCGAGTGACCGCAACAACAAAAGCAATTCATTGCCAGCAATATCAGCGAAAAATAAAATAAACTTTTACTGTCGCGTTGCGTCGCAAGCATGGGAATTGGGCGTCTTTACTGAGCATATGAGCTATTTCCTCTGAGGTCTGCGATTTGTTCCTTTCAATTGTATCAACTTTCGTTGAACTTGAATTATATCGATATCTTCTGCCCATTGTGTATAGGTTCTGGGTCTGTCATTTTCATATTCTCGTTACATACAAAACTGTGTTTATCGTTCAAATTGTGTTGTATATCTCAAGATCAGTGCCAAATATGATCATACCACTATCATAGTCATACCGTGCAATGTCCTTGGTTATACCACTATATAAGTCTCGAGCGGCCGAGCCATGCATCCATTGAACACAAATTAGTCACCAATATTTTCGCAATTTCTCCAGTTCTCAATCGCTCCGGCGCCGGAAGGAAGCGAAATACGAACTTTCTCAACCAAATCCCTCGCAGCGTAGGATCCTCGAAGGTCGCACCCTCATCATAAAACATCCCAAGTGCTTAACCTCAAGAAGCAAACAAGTCCGCGCCATCACCGTGCACCAAAGCAGGCAAGAAATTCCCCTTCGCGCAGATGCGCCACGCAACGGTATCTGATTCTGAGTCTCCCGTGTCTCCAATCCAGGAGCTCAGGGCGGAGACGAGCGCCGGGGCATCTTGGTGGGGGACGCGGATCCATATGTATCTTTCTGGTTGTGAGTATGGAGGCTGTGGTTGTATTTGCGATGAGGTTGAGGTTTGTGGCTGTATTGTTGTAGACGGCGTGACGTGGAGGATGTCAATTGGAATGGCGGTCCCTGAGAAACCGAGGAATTGGGAGAGGGCGGAGGTTAGGTATGTGCGTGCTGTTAGGGGGTCGATCGGGGTTGGTTGGGACGGTGGTGGTTGGGTGATTCTGGTGATGGATATCCATTAGCGAGCCTCCTGAGGTTTCTTGGGGTATAACTATGGAATTGTAGCCTTGGGAGCGTACAGTTGGAGCTTAAAGTATGTCCACTGGGGATTGCGCGCTGTGAAGCTGATGGTTCTCGGGGCGGAGGGGGAGGTCGCAGGGGCGTCGTCGGGGGATTTTCGTTTCGTGGATGTCATTTTCGATAGTATACTCGGGGTGCTGCTATATAGCTTGGTATCTCAGGTGCCCTGCTGAACGTCTCTTGCGGTTGTTGTGTTGGTGAATAGGTTGGTTTGTTGCAGGAAAAAAAAGATGGGGAGAAAAGTTGACGTTCCGCGCTGCGGGGGAGCATCAAGGCCTCCCCGCACGCTGGTGGAGAAGCTTGGGAACTTAAGGAAGTGTCAACAAATGTCCGCGACAGCAGGAAGGACACCATCAATCTCCGGTCGCATGGTTCTGAGGGTTGATACATTGCTTGCTGGCTACTCATGTTCCTTTTGATTAGGTACTATCCATATCGCTAAAGCGGACCACTTCGTTTGCAGCCTGTCCACTAGCTCTGTTAAAACAACAACGAAAATGTCTTCATATCCACCGTCTGACATACTTCGAGATGGATTACTGTGCATCAAAGTACTCTGGCACCGTGACGGCTTAGAGTAGCGCTTGTCGACCTTACTTTACGTGCGGAGGTCGAGTGACTGCTGTTTTCAACGGAGATCAGCCTGTACCTGCTAAGCTCTTTCTACGGTATTGATCTATCTTCTCCTACCGCAGATTCAATACTCACTGACTGGTGTAATAGGCTATTTATTCTTTAGGGGTGAGACCTGCAAAATTGAACGCTTCACTAGAGGTGTCTGTGGCGACTTGACCGTGCTCGCAGGGAAGACCCCATACCAGATCTCGCAAGAATGCGTGAAAGGTCTTCCCGTATTACACATGAAATCTCCTCAATAATTGGAAAATAGAGCCTCGAGGCAGGGTATTGTCTCGGTCTTTAAATCGCCGCCGAGAAGTCCTTCTCAAAGTACAGGGCGAACACCCCTGAGACTATCATAAGGATCATACCTACGAAGACATCAACAACACGATAAAAGTTTCGAACCGATAGCTAAAAGTATCAACCCTCGGCAAAATAACAAACGTGGATTGGCTCTTGCCGGCACTATGAGAGCCAGGGAGTCTCAGCTACTTTCGCTACCAATGCGCTGGGGTTATGATTGCTTAGTCTGGGGGTGATACCGACCTTGGGTATAAAATACTTCCAAGAAACGAGGCAGCTATTACTAGACGAAGGGTCACTGCGATACTCCTCCAAGGACAAGTATTTTGTGAACTTTGATATCTTTGATATTTCTGATAGATAACCCACACTCGGTTGCCGTCTGATACCTTAGTTTAGTTGCCATAGGGGCTTAAACTGAAGCATTTTAAGACTGCTAACACGGTGTGAGCTTCTCATGAGGACCATTATTCTCTGATCTTAGTTCACTCATTTCGACGAGTGCTTACACTTCTCCTTTCGTCAACACTTGTCACCTCCCGAAGTCGGCTTTTCTGCGCCTACCATACTTTAGTATAATATGGCCCAGATAATCTTGACCAAACGGCATAAAACAACTACAGCTTTAGGCTGTACAGAGCTTATAGAGAGTAATAGCGATGTCGGAAGGTTTCTTGCACGTCAATCACTATGCGAAGAACGAATGCCCGCAGAACATAGAGCTGACCGAAGCGAAACCCACCTCAACGGTCAGTAGAGACGTAGGTTACCCCTCAATGAAGACAGCAACTGTTCTCTAAATAACAGAAGCCAGGAGTGAAATAAGAACACTGTCATCCTGAGACAAAACAATGGGTAGATAATTGAACCATCCATTGACACCCCTCACACGACAGACCAATAAAAAGCACTTGATATCACTTATAGTCAAGACTTCCAATGCAAGAGCTCCTATTGTTCTGATTCGCCAAACCTGATTTCCGCCTGCGGCCATAAACAAGAAATGAATGAAGTCAGGTGAATGACCTTGGCTACAGTATCCGCCAGCTGGGCGATAATAACGCTTAACCAGCCTATGAACTGTGACTTTATCTCATGGAAGTTTCACATGGCTACAATGCGGCTGGTCATCTTTGACCTTGCACTGGTTGACTCGGCCGGCCGGGCGATGGTCGAGCTGAGTGCTTCGCTTGGGGGAAATGCTCCATTGCTCTACTGCAGGATGGATGAGTATAGTCAACATGGGGCTCATTTTGAAGGGCAAAGTGAGGTCTATCTTCTCATATTGGATATAACCAAGATCACGGTCTTTGGAAAGAGAAATGCCCATCTCCGAGCTTTGCCCGGCGCGAGGTGGCAGACCCGATAACTGCAGTTGAGACATATTCACTCACCCCAGGTTTCCTGTTTCCCACGCCCTCCAAAGTAACCCTCGCCCCTCCAAATTCGGTTCTCTATTCCAACCCCCCCAATTGTTCACCGGAGAGATGCGCAGGACAATAGCCGTTGCAGGCGTTTTCACTATGGCTCTCCTTCTCCTGTCGTTTATTCCATCCTGGAACTTTCCTCCTGGCTGATCTCCCTTTCGTTCGCTTTCACCACTGTTATTTGCCTCCAGTTTCCATTTTGTGGATATCTTGTCAGATTTTACTTGCGGAGACAAAGACTACTCTGGCTTGTCAAAGTGAACGAGTGAAGGTTCATTTGCTGTTCTTTCTTCTGCCGAACTGGGCGAAGCGGGGTGAGACTCTAGGGCTGCTGGCTAACCCTGGTGTCCCAGGTACCAAAATGACTGCCGACGGAGAAAGGTTGACCGCTACGGCTTTGAGACTCCTCAAGCGAGGCCCTAAGGGCGTTCAGAAAAGTGAGCTTGTTCTTCTCCTATATAACCTCATCTACTAACCAACATTTGGTAGAGAAAGCTATTCCAAGACAGGACAGCCCTGCGGCACTTGACCCACGCAACCGCACATCTTTCCACGAGGGCCAAGAGAGATGGTCTTGGGATAACCTCCCTGATATTCTATATCAAATGAACCCCACTGGCAAAGAGGGTCAGGGACGTGAGGAGGATCCTGGAAAGTTGGCCCATGAAATCCACGGCAAGAGGCTGCGGTGTCTCTCAGTCTTGCCAGACAATATATCGTCCACCGTCGAGGAATTCCGCGTTGAGGCATGGCAACGTCTCGACCCCCGGGTTACCCTCACCGACATTACCGATCGTATGCATCCAGATTTTCGAATCAAGAACAATGCATTGCAGCAGAGAGGCGTTCGTTTCCGTCAGGCTTTTAATCTCCTGGCTTGGTACTCGGGAAACAAGCGGAGCGCACAGCTTGAGGATGAACTCTTCCGGAAAATGAAGAAGGCTGGGCTTGACACCAGCTCGAACTCTACTCGTGGCATCACGCCTGGCTTAGTGTATCCTCACCTAGGTGCAGCTAGCAAGCGCATCCCGATGCCGAAATCTTGGGCAATCAGGAAGCTTGGCCCCCGGAGCCAGAAAATCCGTCCTTCTCAGCTTGCTAGGTGGCTCGAACAGTTAGACGAAGCAGAAGAAGACACGTGCTCTGCAGTCTCCGAGACCCCAGCAGAGACATTTTTGCCGACGTCTTTACCGACAACACCTCTACCGACGACACCTGATGTATCAGATCACGATGCCAAATTCACTGAACTTATCCACGAATTCGTCCCTTACGATGAATATCACAACCACACCGACGGTGCTCTCCCGGTCATTCGAGGAGTCAACCCCGATGAGGATCTTCCCAGCACAGTGAGAATGTCTGAGCTCGACCTTCTTCAAGGTTACAGACAGCCCGAGCCAGAGATCAAAGAGGATAATGAGTCGCTTCCCCTATACTCAAACCCAGACAGACTCGCCCACAGAGCACCTTTCTGGTCACCTAGCTCTGCTTGCTCTATTCGTGGCTTCTGCATGTCACCATGCTTTCAGGACTTCCCTCAGATGTTTAAAGATTTTCTTGAACCTACTATGCTTGTATCTTCTCCTCGAAGCAAGCCTCAGACGCCAACCAATGGTGTGTTCCCGCTCATCAACCCCGTTCAACTCAACATGATCCCTGCAGAACAACAGAAGAATGTCTTCGATGACATGTTGTCAGAGTACTCCAAGGGCGACCGTGAGCTCAGCGAGATGCCTTACTACGTGGCTCATTCCTCTTGATTACTGTTAGAGGTTCTCTGCCTTATGGCTCTCGCGACAAGCTGGCCTTGTCCTGTCATCCCTCCTACCCATCCTCTCCTGCTTTTCTCTTCTCTTGTCTATACCCTTGTGTCTCTGTTTGCTCTTGTACTTTGTGTCTCGCACATCTGGCTCGGGTTTGTACATAACACCGCCCTCAACCTGATACCCATTAGCCTTGACAAGCCATCCACATACACAGCGAACTGTATCACGAACGATGACTGGCGTTCTGTTTCGCTTGCTTCTACACCAGCTCACAGCCTCGTTTAGTGTCTGTCTTTCTATCTTCTCGCAATCTGTTCCGTTCTACGCTCTTGTAATTTGCTCGATTCCCACTTCTCGCTTCATTTCTTGTCAATTGTTACCCTCTTATACCAATTTGGTTTTCTCTAAGTCGTTCTCATATGCGATGGGTCGTTGGCGTTAGCTTGGTGGCTTGCTTCCTCGATTTCCTGTTCGTTTTCCAGTCCGTGATGGTGGCTACCGTACCTATGGTACCTAACTGTTTATGCTCAGCACCTCACGATGCCTACATACTTGTGCCAAGAGATGGAATGTACATTGCTGAATTATGTTGATCGATCAAATGCATGCTTTTGAACTTGAAATGTCCACACTGAGATCATATTCCTGCGGTCGGGACTCGAGATTCGTAGAATCCTTGTAGTGCCCATAAGCTTATCGGCGGCCCCCTGGGTAACACTAACCCTAACTAAAATCGTATAAGGCCAGGCACAAGGTTATCTTGGCAGAAGCTAATTTCGACGACTGTTTTCAAGGGGACACCGATGTCTAAAAGTCTTGTAAATTTATGCTAAATGTACGGAGAATCGAAAGAGACTCTTATCTACACCTCTCTACTGTATCTAGAACAAGATCACGCTATCTAAGCTCGAGAAGCCCGTCGCCACGCCGCCCTCGTTCACGCCCTCGGCTTTTGTCCGCATCAGCCACCCACCTTGCTCGTTATGGTGGATCTTGCCTCCTTTCTGGTCCCATAGAATTGTACCGTATACGCCTAGCTCGCCAATGACGCCGCCGCCTAGAACCTCGCCGTCGCTGCGAAGGGCGACGTTCTTGGCTGCCGCCGGCGGGTGAATTAGCTCCATGAGAATCCAGCGCTTCCATTCGTTTTCAGGGATCGAGTTGAGGAAATCTGGAATGGCGGTTTTGTAGATGTTATTGCCGCCGCCCTCGCGCTGGGGTTTGAGGACGTGGTTCTCTGCTGTGGAGGGGTTGAGGGCGAGTTCTCGGCCCTTGCCGGAGACTGACAGATCGTATTGTGGGGCGAAGGTGGAGCGGAGGCGTTCGATGATGGAGGGGTCGGTATCGGCGAGGAAGGAGGTTAGGTGGTCTGGTCCTGTTGTGGTTGCGAGGACTTGTTGGACGATTTTGGAGCCGACGAGCTGGTTGAGGACCGTTGGGCATTTGATTGCGGCGGAGCGCTCGATGTGGGTGCGGGCTTGCCAATCGCGGTCGGATTTATAGTCGCTTGGCGTATAGAAGCAGCGGAGGTAGACTGTTGTTACTTCGAAAGGAGTGTCTTGAGCGTGGGGTGGGCGGTAGATAAGAGGGCGGGAAGGGTTGGAACTCGGGATGGAGGTGTGGTCTAGCAGTTCAGTGCTGAGGACCCGGAAGACGGGTATCTTGTGAACTTTCGTAAGTTGTCTGGAGAGGGCGTGCTGGTCAAACACGTTCCGTTCATTTTCCTGGACGACGAACAGGATGCATGTAGGAAGGCTTGGTTGCGATCTTGATGGTCCGTATGCGGTATGTGCTTCCGCTAACCCTGCAGACAGCGTCTCCACCGCCGTATTCTCGGGAACAGTCCCTGACTTCAGCAAGAAGTGTGGCGGGTATGCGATCGGATTTCCTGGAGGAGAGCTTAGGAGTTCTGAGTGCAATGATGCCACCAGTGATGACAAGCCGCCAAAAGACGAGGAAATGGTGTTGAACTCCACTTGTTTCAACTCTGGAGTCGTTGAGTTGGCTGGCGCGTGCGCCATGTAATCGGATCGGTAGAGGCCAAGGGACAGAGTCTGGGCATAGCCCTCCTTCTCGACGGCAAGATGTACTTTCCAAAGGTTCGAAATGAAATCGTCCACGTCGATAAGACTATGGTCAAATTACATTAGCTTGGTATTTCTTGTATTCCAACGTGTTCCTCCCGACCATCAAACATATTGAGAACCAGTAATAAGTATGCAGATCAGGACCAACTCTTACTCTTCCATTATTTTGCCAATCCATTCTTCGTTGCATGTTATCGCAGCGTAGAGCTTATTGTACACGGTCTGCAATGCCTTGGCTTCTTCGAAGCATGCTTTCGGAAAAGGGCTCGGGAACAAGGTGACCGGTGCATTCGTCGCAAGCACTCCATGAGAATCGGTGTCTTTTGATACAAAGGCAGGCGCAGGCCTCACGACCAAGCCATTCTGCGTCGCCCAATCCTTCACAGTGTTCACTAGGAACTCCTTCTGTGCGGGGTTCAAGGTGGGGGGATAATCCGCGTAGATCGAGTCTGCCATGTTGCCGGGTTTGATAAGATCGAGATATGAAGGCGCAGAAAGACCTACTATCCCTAGCAGTAGCTTGATAATTCGTCAACCGCAGAAGAGAAATATAAAATCTTCGACCAGGGTTCGTTCCTATTCTCTAGATCTTCTCCATGGAGGGGTCTGTGGATTAGTAATCAGCACGTTATCGCAGCTATCAGTACCGCCTCCGTCACCGCTTCGCTTTCTGGCAGAATGACTCGGTGAAACTTCGAGATCGACGCGGGCGCGTCGCTCTTACTCGAGGGCCTCCTATGGATGTAGATAGTTTTCACCAGTTCCTCACAATTCAGCTTTTCTTCTTTTCTCTTTTTTTATTGCGTTCTCCGCTCTTCATTCTCCTCTAGCTGCTTACTCTCTCAAATACTTGCTTTCAAGAGCGTCTCGAGGTTCTCTCAACTTCGTTCCTTTTCCTTCTCTCGTTTCACTTTCCGCTCACCTTCATGCGGCCTGGCGCTTTCCTTTTTTCTATACCTTTGCCAAGACCTTTGTACGTCTTGACGGCGTCTTGAGAACTGCCTGTAGTATGCTAGATCTATCGATTTGATGATTAAGCCTACGAGTTGCTGTATATCATCATGCAGTCTCATGCAGATCCCCTGGACTGGACCGTCGACGAGGTGGTAGACTTTCTATGTCACAATACAGAGAGGCCATGGTCCCTTTCAACGACGCAATTACCACAACCAGACTCAGACTTTGAACGATCTCTACGAGAGAATCTCATTACGGGTGAAGTCCTATTACAAGATGTCGACAAGCAAGTATTGCGTGATGACCTGGGTCTCAAAGCTCTGGGCCATCGAAGTCTGATGATCAAGGCTATACAGCATCTTCAGCAGGTATCGCGCAAGTTTCAGCAGATTAATGTCCCTGGAGCTGAGCAGAATTCTGCGTTGCCTTCACCATCACCATTTCAAGTCTTAGCTCATCACCAAACTACTTCGTACCCTTCTCCAGCCTCCCACCCAGAGTTAATACCCAGCCATAATATGATACACAAAAGTCCATTATCTACCACACCGCTGTTGAACAGGCCTGTAAGTACGGCTGTTATTTCCGGTACTCCCATCCTGGCTGGTGCTGTTGATCAGGTGCAACGACCTGAGGATACACCAGTTCAAGAATCTTCTGCCGAAGATTCATCTGCTCGATCTTTCTTCGCCCAAGAACAGACCAAACACTCAACAAGCACACGTGCTCGACCCCATGAGCAAATTGTGGATGACGGCTATGGCAGGAAACGACGAAGGCTGAACCTGGCTCTTGCAGAAATTCGAAACGATGAGCTGCCATCTAAGCACTCCGAGGACAAAGGGACCGTGGATTGGTACATGGGCCCAGAGGTCCTTTCGCCAAACCAGCTGTTTTACTCTCCAGACCCCATAGAAAATGAGCTGGCATTCACCATAGTATCCTCCACACTGCCTACCGGACAACGCAAATTTGTGAATAAACGTCTTAGGCATTTTTTCCAGCAGTCACCCATCTGGCTGTCTCATTTTCAGCGAGCCGTTGTTCCCTACTCTCCCTCACTCATAAAACCACCAGGCAATAGTTTTTTCACGCTATACAATATGAATCAAGGCACAACCGATGTCCGCAAGGAAAATATCCATGACTGGCCGCAGTTAACCCACCAACTGAAACTTGATGGTGCTCAGAGTTCAAAGTCGTCGGATCCATTTTCCTACCTGCTCCAGAAATATCCAGTTCGTGAAGATCTCGGAGACGCTTATCCAGTGTACGGGGACTCCGGTTCTGAAGGGGAGTACGACGAGGACACCTGGAAAGAGATAGAGGAAGAGCGCAGCGAGCCCATGCCGCTTCAACGAACAAAATTCGGACCAACCGAAATAAGCTCTATCATCCAAAGCTGCATCACGGCTTATGAGAATAACTGGCGCGAAATACATCAAGCAAAAGAAGAACCCAAAGCGCAGAAAATCTGGTTGGCTGCTCGAAGGGGTAAGCGAGTTAACCAGGAGGTCAAGGCCCTTCTCAAAGACATCAACCTCCTCGGCACGCGTCTCCAAAAGTTGCAGGACGAACTTGTTAAGGTCGATTATGCTACGCCCGCAGAAGTGTGTACACAATGCCAGTGCTTGGAGTACACCGTCCTCAGCATCCAGAAGCAGAAATGGCGTATCTCTGTGCTACAACAGGACGAGTGCCCTCCCAAAGTCGTTGCTCCTCCTAGATCCCGCTGGCCAAAGTTTAGAGGTGGAGATGAAGATGAAATTTCACTCTACTCTGATTCTGATTTCATTGAAAACGACGTCACTGACGATTACATGGTCGATTACAACGAGACGAACCAGTCTGCTCAGGTCGAAAACCCGCCCTGGAGTCCCGCGTCCTCTGATGATGATGATATTATCAGTGTTTCGGGTGCCAGACGACGAACAAGGGGTCAGCCACCTAGGGTTTTCGCATCCAGCAGTAGCCCTTCATATTCCCCTCCCAATATCCCTCTTCTAGAAAAGCCGGATGTTATTGATCTCACAATGGAGTCTCCTGAGTCCTCTGAGCCGGAAGATTATACAATCGAGACTCCACCTCTGAATCCTGTGAGGGCTAATAAGAGCAATATCTCAAGCCCCTCTCTACCGAAGATAGGTTCATCAATGTCACCGCCGCCTAGCCTAGGCTCTCTAGCTAGTGATATTGGCTTTGACAAAGAAAGAAGGCCATGTTCTTTACTCCCTCCAATCGATGAGCTCGATGACATCTTATCAACAAACTGGGAGCTTATCGAAGAGCGTCAAGACCGTCGCAGGTTACTAGCCAAGCTTATTGGATCCCTTTCTGATGGTGAGAGGGAAGATCTGGCGGAAAGCATACCGCAATATCAGTTCGTTAGGCTCAAGTCACTTGCGGGTCAAGCGCTTCGCTGCCTGATGAAAGGATCAAACAGTTTGAAAAATTTGACTGAGAGAGAAAGCAGTCGGATCTTGCGGACAGCTGCGCTGTATGTTTCTTGGGTAAGCTGTGTTCATCTCGATGATAGAGGTATTCGAAAGAATCTCGTGAAAGCAGCCCTTGATGACCTCCAAGATCGTCAAGGCCAGGGGTTTGGGAAATACTATGACGAGCTCATCGACCGGCTGAAATCTAGCCAAGCCTGGAAGCGGACCGAGGCCGGCAGTCCAGTACTCGACTTGAAGGATTCGCCCCACAAGAAGCGCAAGAGGGAAGTCAAAGAGAGCCAGTCGGCCAAAATGACCCAAGCCAATGCGCAGCGCCGTGTAGCACTCCAAGAAAAACAGAGGGAGAAGCTCCAGAAGCAGTTGGGAAACTCCGCCGGGAGCCTGAACAAGCAACCTGTCAGCTTCAAAGATCCTGTCATATACCTGGACCCTTATATAGGAGCGCGCGTAAAGCCTCACCAGCTGACTGGCATCCAATTCATGTGGCGAGAATTGATCGAGGATAAGAACCGGCAAGGATGTCTATTAGCACACACGATGGGATTGGGGAAGACAATGCAAGTGTAAGTTCAACGCAAGAGTCCGCGCGATGATTCAGTTACTAATGTTTTCAAAGTATATCGCTTCTCTCAACGATATCCGCAGCTGCAGCCTCTCCTGATCCTGCCATCAATGAACAGATTCCCGAACGTTTTCGCCGCTCCCAGACACTCATTCTCTGTCCCTCATCTTTGATTGATAACTGGCAGGATGAATTTGTAATCTGGACGCCAGAGAGCTCATCTATAGGCCTGGTAAGAAGGATCTCAACAACTGACAATGTAGCCGCTCGGCTACGTGAGGTGTCTGATTGGTACATGGAAGGTGGAGTTCTGTTAATCAGTTACGACGTGTTCCGAGGCTGGATCAACAACAAAAGTACTCCCAAAAGACCCAAGCCGCTCTCGGATGCGGAACATGATGACGTGAAAAACTGGCTTCTAAATGGCCCCAGTATCATTGTCGCCGACGAAGCGCACAAAATGAAGAATTCTACTAGCGCAATTTCCCTGGCTGCAATACAATTCAAATCGAAGAGTCGCATTGCATTAACAGGTTCCCCCCTAGCTAACAACCTTGGCGACTACTATACAATGGTTGACTGGATCGCCAAAGACTACCTGGGAACTTATGTCCAGTTCAAAGCACACTACTCAGAGCCTATCGAAGAAGGGCTTTATGCCGACAGTAGTCACCACGAGAAGCGACGATCTCTTGTCAAACTCCAAGTTCTCAAGAAGATTTTAGAGCCCAAGATAAACCGCGCTGATATCAGCGTTGTGGAAGGGAGTCTGCCGCCCAAAGTGGAGTTCGTTCTTACTATGCCATTGACTGCACTACAGAAGGCTGCTTACGACTCGTATGTGGCATTCGTGCTGAACGGCACAGCGGATGTCGGACAGGCCAGATTATGGTCATGGCTTGCTATTCTGGGATTATGCTGCTCACACCCTTCCTGCTTCCGTGAGAAGCTAAATAAACGGGCAAACAATACTTCGAAACCGAACGATGACGAACAGGCGATCCCAGGAGATGAAGACATCACGCAAGCAGGGCTTCCCGAGTTAGACCTTCTCATTGATCGTCAAAAGGATCTTTTCGCGCAAGTCCCTGATATGCTAGCCGTACAACTCTCGGTCCGAGCCGAAATCGTGAATAGGATTGTCGCCGAGTCCATTGCAGCAGATGATAAGGTTCTTATATTCTCGCAAAGTTTGCCGACGCTCAATTACCTTGAGCACATGCTAAAGACCTCTGGCCGGCTATTCTCACGGCTAGATGGGAAAACACCGATTGCAGGCAGGCAAGCAGCAACGAAGGAGTTTAATAGGGACGGCGGGAAGCAAGTTTACCTTATCTCAACTCGAGCTGGTGGCCTTGGGCTGAATATTCCTGGTGCCAACCGTGTCATCATCTTCGACTTCTCCTTCAACCCGGTGTGGGAGGAGCAGGCTGTGGGGCGTGCGTACCGTCTGGGTCAACAGAAACCAGTCTACGTCTACCGATTTGTTGCTGGCGGGACATTTGAAGAGATCATTCACCACAAAGCCGTTTTCAAGACGCAACTCTCAGTCCGCGTTGTTGACAAAAAGAATCCTGTTCGGTATGCGAGCAAAAAGCCAGGCGACTACCTGTTCCCAGCAAAGCAGGTCAAGCAACAAGACATCATAGAGTATGTCGGCAAAGACAAGTTGGTTTTAGACAAAATCCTCCTGGAAGACGAGAAAAGGAGACCAGAGGACAGGCTCATCCGCGGCATTACGCTTACGCAAACATTTCATAAAGAGGATAACGATAAATTGACCGAGGAGGAGAACAAAAGTGTGCAGGAGGAACTACACTTAGAGCACCTCAAACACACTGATCCTGAGGCTTATGCAAAGAAAATGACGGAAATGATGCACGAGAGATACGCCCAGCAAATGCATCAACTGCGCCAGCACCAGCAATATCAACCTCAACAGCCTATCAACGTCTCTTCCATCCCACAGAGTGCACATAATACTGGCCCACCGGCTTTGGCACCCGACACGTCCGCCGCTCAAATTCCATGCTCCAACCCAAGTCCTAATACGCTGCTCCCTTTCTCACCGCACGCCCAAGGGTTCCGACCCAGCGGGCTTGTCCCGGCCAGAATTCCATCGGTTCCAGGCCAAGCCCAACCGCCTATCCAGTCATCCACCCAAAGGACTACTGGTGAAAATCAACCAGGCCAATCCGTCGATGTGACCAATCCGCCGCAGCAGACTGCACCAATGGCAAAAAATCTATCAGCCGGAAACCCGGTTACACCAGGGCTTGTACTTCTCCAAACCCCTACCCTGAGTGCGGCTCACCACCATCATCCGCCAACGGCACCGAGCAGGACCGGATCAGAACCGCTCAAGCCAAATTCGCCTGCAACCGATAGTTTCGCCCAACAAATGTTCAATGAACGTCAAGGGCTCTCACCTCGAGGGCAGTCAGTGCCACATCAGTTGGACGATCCCTTCGTTCAAGCCTCCGCGTCTTCCGCGCAAAGCCTGGCTGAAGACCAACCAGCAAGGGAACGCAGAAACACCGGCTGCCGAAACCAATGATGCCGATACGTAACAGAATCGAAATCTGTTCCCTTGTTTATCTTTGAGTACCTTCATGTATCCTTCTTTATTCCTTCGACGGTACAAGATTTTTTTTCCCCTGCATATACCTTACACGAACATGTAATAGCACAGATGGTGCCAGCCACCGACCTTCTCATGGTTTTCTTTTTACTCTCTTGATCTGCTCCTTTCCAGGGGGGTCTGATTGATATTCTCTCAGCATTTGCTTAAAATTGACGGAGCAGGCAGGCGTCTTTTGTTATGCAAGATACCCTCGCAGGAACGATACGGATTATGATAACAACCTCATGCACTTTTACACTACTTTACTTAATGTCTAGACCACTCATGATATGCACCGTTTACTTGCTAGCAGTATTATATTCAGAACAATATCATCGACACCTACGGTCGTTGCTGGTACCGCTAGATTCTCTTGGGAACGATGATAAAGGGTAATTTTTGTGGACATGGAAAGGTAGTACAAGGAATGAACAAGCTGAACAACGAAATCAACTCTGACAATTTAGAAAATTTACAAAGGAATGCTCAAGGATACCGTCCGAAAAAGAAATCAAGAGGTAAAGAAGGTACCCCATCACGACAACAACGTCTCCAACTCCGCCACCCTCGTCGCCCGATCATCAACCTTCCGACTACTCTTCTCTCTAAACGCCGCAAGCATCAGCTTCCTCTTCTGCTCCTGCACAGCAAGAACCCGATCCTCAATACTATCCTCCATCACCAGCCGCCAGACCGTTGTCTCCCGTTTCTGGCCCAGCCTGTAAACGCGGTCGACGGCCTGGTCTTCAATCGCTGGTGCCCACCAGCTATCAGCTAGGATGGCTTGATTGGCTGCGACGAGGTTGAGACCGACGCTGCAGACACTGAGACTAGCGAGGAGGACTTTACAGTTAGGCTCTGTGGAGAAGCGGGTAGTTGAGGCGTCGCGCGCAGAGGAGGTCATTTTTCCGTCAATGCGTGCGAACTGGATGCCTGCTTTTTCAAGGTGCGGTTCGACGAGGTTCAGGAAGGAGGTCCATTGGCTAAACACGACGGTTTTAGTGCCCTCTGCTTGGCCTTGCGCTGTGAGAATCTTGACTAATGCCTCGATTTTGGAGCTGGGATTGTCCGGGTCTGCCTTTATGTCGTCTGTGTCCTCGCCCATTTCAGCGGCTGGGGCGACAAGCGTGGTGTTGTCTTTGATTTCAGCGCGGCACATGGGGCATTTGTTCTGGCGGTCGATTACTTGTTCGATGCAGGCACGGCAGAAGGCGTGGGCGCAGGCGGTTATGACGGGGTCGTCGAGGTTGTCGAGGCAGATAGGGCAGGTTTCTTGGCTTTCGATGCGGATCTGGAGAAGGTCTTGCAGAGCCTTGATATTTTCGGGGGTGAGGGGGACGACTTGCTGTTTGTCTAGGATGGCCGCGAGCTTGTCGAGGCGGTTTTTGCACAGTGCCCAGTGATTGCAGACTTGGCGGAGGCGGAGGATGACTTCGAGGAGGTGGGAGTAAGTTGTGTTTGTTTTGTCCTTGCTCTTGAGGTCGTTGAGGACGCCTTTAGCTTCGGATCTGGTTCGTTGTTAGTGTGTAATATCAAGAGGGAATGTGGGGACATACTGGAACATGTCGTATTTCTGTTGCTCATGCGGGTGAAATTTGACACGCAGAACTCGGGAAGTGATAGGCGGCAGGCGGAGATTCACAAAGCTCATGTCTTTTCGACGGCGTAGACAGATGGTGCTCATGAGCGCCTGGAGTAGCAAACGGGAGTCCGGATCATCAGCCATGAGGGGTCGGATCAGAACACTGTTGAAGACGGCGAGATCCTCAAGACCGCCACTAAGTCCAAGGAAACGAATCTGGGAGTAGAGATCTCTTAGAGTATTTATGATTGGTGTACCCGTCAAAGTCCAGCGTGAGTCGGCTCGCAGGTCACAGGCTGCTAAGGAACCTTTGGAACGTGGGTTTCTGATTGTGTGACCTTCATCGAGGACCACACGACGCCATCGGAGCGAGAACAAGCCCTCAAACGCAGGCGCTATCGTGCTGGATTTGTATTCCATCGCAAGTGCGCCGTAACTTGTGATCACTACGTTATACTGGGCTAAGTTCCGGGCTTCTTTCTTTCCGCTCCCGTGGTAGATCAGCACGCGTGGTGTTTGCTCTGGATGCGTGTGGTCCTGGATTTGGTTTTTCCAATTGCTCATTACACCAACAGGAGCAATAATCAACGTGGCCTTGGAAGAATCTTCCGTCTTCGGCTGCGAATTTGAAAGAATGAGGGAGATAATTTGGATTGTCTTTCCCAGTCCCATGTCGTCGGCAAGAATACCGCCGCTAGCAAGAGGAGGTGGGGTGGCCGTAGAGAAGTTCGTAGCAATGTTCGTATAGTTCCTGTCCTGCTTCTTCCAGAGCTGCACGACGTCATTGGCTCCAGTAGGCAGTTCAGGATTCTCCTTGCTAATCATCCATGCTAGGCCCTGTCGCTGATACGGAAGGAGGGTTGTAGAGAGAGAAGGTGGACTGTCCGCCATTGGCATATTTTCCAGATCTGACTCCTTCAAGCCAAAGCTCTCCGCCACTTGCCCAATCTCACGGGGATTGAATGTACTGCTCTGGTTGATGAGCTCGTCCAAGCTTTCCTCTCCGATTATTTCCTCACCAAGAGGACGAGAGAGGTTGGAAAAGCCCATGGTATTGATAGCTTCAAGGAGTTGACCAGTACGAGCTCTTTTAGCAGCTTCCTTTGCGGCCTTTTCCCTTTCCTTCTGCCTCTTCTTCTCGTCGCGCTCGGCTTGTTTGAGGTGATTGAGTGGCAATTTGTCCTGTTCCATTTTGCGTCTCAATGCCTCTCGTGCTTCGATACCACTGGGGCCATACAGCTTCAGAACAATTGGGCAATCGTAGGCACCAATTACCCCGGTCAGAATACCTTCAACAGTCAAGATCCGATTATCCTGTTACAAGAAAGTTTAGACAGCAGTCCGAGTTCATTCATCTTCATCTAAGTGAACTTACCAAATAGCTCGCAAGCTTAGCAGCCATGTTTTTCGGTATATGCCCGACTTGAGCACCCATGACATTATCAACACGAATTGCATTCCGGTCGTATTTGTTCTGGGGCTCTCGCTTCAAGACGACATGCTCGCCAATAGTAGCCTGCCCTCTATAGTAGCGGACGCCTACAATCTTCGTTTTCAAGTCCCCATAGTGAAGCTGGGTCGTATCCGAGGAATCGTCAGTATCTTGACTTCCTTGGAACAAATCTGCGGCCGCAGCATCATCTTCGTCCTCTATTAGAGAAACCTGTGATGCCTGATTGAGAGGCACGAATGTCGTTTCCTGGCCAAAGCGCTGGCCAGAGAGACGAGGGTACTTTGGTGGTGGGGCTGGAGCAACTTCGTGAACCTCATCAAGAGTTATATCGACCTGCCGTATGGGCCGCTTTGCTGGTGGGGTCACCATGGCCGTTTTGAACTTGAATAGTACGTCGGGTCTCGAGAGCTCTGGTGTGTTGAGGCCCGTCACCACGCGTTGCTGAATATCCTTATCGATAAGAAAGGTTGAGATAGCTCGGTAGTACTCCGTACTAAGCCAAACCAGGACAAGTGTAGAGCTTAAAATTTACTTAATCAGAGGCCGTCTGTAGTTGTACTCACTCCGTATCTAGATAGGTGAAGCTGTACTTTATCCTATAGCAAACCCAGCATATGCTCGTCAGCTACTGTAACAGTGTCAAATACTATCTCGAAATGACCATGTGCCTTGAGGGCACGTGACATGGGGACGGTAGAACCCCCGGGTCTTTTACCATGCTCTGCATGGTTAAAGATGTCCTGCGCTACAAATTGTTCAAAAAGCCCCTACTTGAAGTTCAAGCACCCCGAGACTACCTGCAATCACCCATATTACCTTAAACTTACAAGTCTTAAGCTGAAGCACGATATGCTTTAACATCATTTCATGGCAGAAAAGGCCAGGGTAGAGGCGGTGTACGCTGATAGCCTCGCCGCCATGGATCGCTGGACCTGGGACCTGAAATAGATTCACAAATACAACCAATGACCGCCTGTAATCGCGGTGGATCACTGAAGCTGCTGCAGTTTTCATATTACTGATCAAGCCGCCACTATGAAAGGATAGAGCCTCCTAACTTCGGGGCTGCAGAGTGCAGAGCGCCTTGCCTCTGCCGAAGAGTGGCCCCGCGTATAGCTATGCTCTTTTCTTTTTCCTTCCGTTTTTTTCCCCTCGGAGTCGGGACTCTTCATAAGTGGCGCCGCGAGAGCCCCCTCACCCATTGGGATATCTTAACTGGGAGAAACACTCTTTAATGGATTGCCCTCCATATATTTATACAGACAAGACTCGCCTCCTTTGTTTCTAGCCTCTATCCTTTTGTATTTATGACGGACGCCGCCTTCCTTCGTTACGAGCGCTCGGTCCTCGAGACCTATAATCAATTCGAGTCTCTCGTGCAAAAAGGAGATGCGAAGCCGCTATTATTATGGCGAGCCCTTCTTCCTATGTTGTTGCCTATCACGGCACTCCTCATACCCTATCGAAAAGGTGGGTGGGTTTTCCGGCCAATTCTACACGCGATCACCATTAGCATAAGCATCGAGATCATTCGGTATCGGCGCGTATTGCTAGGCGCAAATGGATACATGATTGGGTTGATCATGGTCTGGTGGCTTGTTTGGAGTTCAACGCTTCTATTCTTCAACGATGCGGAGCGAGACTTCCAGCGTATTGAGCGAGTGCCTTTTGTCCGAACCGAAAGCCCAGTAATTCGACAAAACGGTCACGCGAGCAGAAAGGAGCATGGCCCCAATGGGGTGCAAAAGTTTATAGACACGCTAGTGTGGCAGCCATATCCGCAATCATTCCTGCATCGCTTCGGATGGGTGTTTGCTTTGGTGCTGACCATGAGGGGGCCTGAGTTCAACTTTCGGTTGTCCTCCTTGGATCCGCTACCTCCTCATCTTGATCCAAAACCTCGCCATGCAGTCAAGAAAACTGCGTGTCCCAGTACAAAAACACGTCTGCGCGCGGCCTTTGTACGCTTCGTCGTTGCATATCTAGCCATAGACGGCCTCAAGCTGATCATGATCTGGGATCCCTTCTTCTTCGGGGACATATCCGCGCCGGCTCCGTTTCCATTCGATTATCTTAGCGCTGTCCCTGGTCCAGTCCGACTGTATCGCTCTCTTGTATCTGGCATTGGAGTGTACTTCGCGCTCCAGTTTGTGACTTCTCTAAACCCATTGTTTTTCCTGGGTCTTTCAACGGCGTTTCCTAATGCTGCCCGTGCAATAACCGCAACACCACTCGACGTACCATGGCTTTATGCCGACCAGTTCGGGCCACTCTCAAGCATCTTAGACCACGGTCTCGTGGGTACTTGGGGCACCTGGTGGCATCAGATCTTCCGTTTCGGTTTTGTATCCACGGCAAAATGGCTCATCTCTTTCTTTCCCTCGACACTTTCATCTCACCGCACCTTTCGCCGGATAATCAGCACCGTCGTTGCCTTCGGCATCAGCGGCCTCATGCACGGCACTGGAAGCTACACTCAGATTGGCAGGGGCACACATCCTATCTCGGGCACGTTCCTCTTCTTTATCTCTCAAGCCCTCGGAATCTTTCTCCAAGATACTTTTTCCCGTATTGTGGTCCTGCAACTCACGCGCCTCGGCTTTCCCCCACCGCGCTGGCTGCGTAGACTTGGTAACGTAGCCTTTGTGCTTGTGTGGCTTTTCGGCTTGGGTCATCTGATTGCGGATGACTTTGCGAGGGGTGGGCTGTGGTTGACGGAGCCGCTGCCCATCAGCTTCTTGAGAGGGTTGATGGGTAGAGGGTGGAATTGTTGGCAGACGCCTTGGTTCGAGTACTACGATGGTGGAACTTTCTGGGAGAGAGGTGTACGGATCATTTAGGGCTTGTTGGCTGCCCTATCCCTTGGATCTGATCGAACATTTAGAGCGGCAGGAGTTGGAGTATATGGAGCAATTAGACCTAAAACATATACTGTATTTGTAGAATAGGCTTTAGCGGTTCATAGATTAGCAAGATATGCACAGTCCGTACATTGGATCAGACATTGATGTATATCTTTTGAGGTAGGGTATATATTTTTACATTGACTTTATGATCCAGATTTCAAATCATTCTTCATCGTCATCCTCATCATCTGTATCCGGCTCAATGTTCAAAGTCGGCATTTCATCATCACTATCCTCCTCTTCAGCTGGCGCTGTCGTCTGAATCTGGGAAACCGACGTCTGTTCAACCACAATGGTCGACCGAGGAACAGTAGCATCAGCCATAGATGTATCTTCCTCAGGCAAGCTAGTCTGAGTTACTGGGGCAGTCTCGGTCGATGAAAGCAGTGCAGAGCCGGAGATAGGGTTGCCAAGGGATGCAGATGCATTAGCGGGTACGGCACTCTCGAATCTGGCTTTCTTAGGCGGGGTGGTGTCCCTGGTTTGTGGTAGGACCGGGGTTCGGGATGTCGTTTCTTCAGTGTATATGCGTTTGTTTGAAGTCGTTGATTTATGAGCAGTTGAATCGACAAGGTCTTGGAGGTTAGGCGTGGCTGATGGTTTGAGGAAGTCGGTTGTTTCTTGAGCGAGTTGAGCGGCTGACAGGGTATCCGCGTCTTCTTGTTCTTCATCTTCGTCATCGTCCTCCACATTGGCGTAGTGGCCGATGGCGTTTGAGTTTGTGAGAACAGGCATCCGGGGTCGGATTAGGGCTTCAACTTCCATCTCCGATGCGTAGCTCCTGGCGAGGAAGGGAATGATCGTGACGTTGGCTCCGCGGCCCTTGACAGCTGGGAAGGGGTTGAGCACGCTGGCATACATGGCATTCTTGTTGGAGGTCATGATGATGGTGCGGTCGATCTCAGCTCGGAGTACTGGTGCGAGGTATTCCATTGGAAGGTGGGATAGGACGGTTTGGAGGAAGTCGGAAGCTGCTCGTGAGAGCTTGGGATTTTTCGAAGAGGCATTCACTTGACGGCCTTGCTTGAGATTTGGGTTGAGGAAGAAGTCTGCGTTCACGGTACCTGAATTTGTCTTCGATTTGCCTTTTACGTCGGTATCCTTGGCGCTGTTTTCACGGTCTGCAGGCAGAAGGTCGGAGCAACAGGATCGGATCATATCAGTCAGGGAAAACACATTCTTCTTGCCCATGGATGAGCCGATGTGCTTGAGCAATGTGTCAATGAGGCCATACACTGATGTCCTCACCTTCTTACTAAACTTTTCCGCGCGGAAAACCCAGAGGGTCTGCTCCAAGATTGTCTGCGCAACCGGGATAGCAGCAGTCTCCAGAATATTGACTAGGGTACGAAGAACCCTAATGCAGGCAACGTGAAGTTGAGGTAATTCGGCAATGAGGTTTTCCCTTTCAGTCCGACTCACTTGAGGATTGGCCTGGATGTTGGCGGCGTCTGAGGGGACGACCATAGACATCAACCTCGCAGTTAAATCAAGTATGGAACCGACTGGGATCGATACGGTCGAAGAAGTGGCAGTTTTCAAGAAAGTAGAAATCATTCGCATCAGCTCAACCACTCGTTTGACACCAGTGTCCAGACCCTGCCAGCTAGACAGACCCAGGGCATCGAGGCCAGGGCTTCCGACCTCGTGGGCGTAATCGATTGGACGACCCAGTTGTTGTCGTAGAGACGGGTCAACAGATTCCCACTGCTCTACTACTGCTCGCAAAACATGGTTCAAGGTGGTGTGGGTTGAAGTGATCGCCATCCGACAAGCATTCTTCCATTCTTCGCCCCCAGTATTCTTAGGCGCACAATGATGAAGAGCAACGAACAACTGTTCCGCAATGTCCAACACTGGCTGCGGGTACGATCCTGAGGTGGAGCCGACAATTGCTTGAAGGATGCTGTGGATTTGCGCCGTAAAGGGCCGGAAAATGGTCGGATGTCTAGCAATGAGCTCTGCATGCGCGCGAAGAACCACTTCCAACAGCGGCGTACTGGCTTTCAGCTTTCGAGTCGGCTCGGATGATGGCTTGACAGATATAAGGTTCAAGGTAGCCGTGACAAATGCGGGAAGCGATGGCGTCGTTATCTCGCGGACGAGCGTCGGATACTGGTAGGTAAGGTGGAAGAGTCGGGTCAGGGTGATAATGGCCATGGTTTTGGTCATAGTAGGGTCGGGTTTCTATTGAGATTGTCGGTCAACATTTGATCGCTTCAGAACCAGAAACTTGTACCCACACTGAGAATGCCCATAAGACCTCGAACAAAAGACTCACTCCCGCGCAAAATCTCCCATTGACCAGCTTCCACCACGGCCTTAACAAGTACAACTGCGGTCCACCGTCCCTCAAATGATCTATCCTGTAACAGGCTTGAAAGCCGGGTCACTAGCTTATGCACCTGTACCGCATGGTCTGAGTCTGACTTTCCCGCTTTCTGAGACTGAGGCGTTAAGAGCAGATCCCCGCATTCCGAGATGGAGGATGCGAGCGAAGCCGCAATCGCAGGTAGCTGTTGCGCTGGAAGGCTGGTCAATCGGTGATTGACGGCGCGCAGAGTCATGGACAAGTGCGCCATGCTGCAGAACAAAACCTAGCGATTTGCTAGCGGCTGTCTAATGGCAAACTTGAAGCTTGCGATGCTCAAATATTGCTATCTAGCACCAAGATGCGGGAGAAAAAAAAAGTCGAGGATGAGCTCGGGCCACATGAAGCCTCGGGACGGTACGATACCGTATTATTGGGTCTCTCCCCTGGCCGAATAATCAGTTGAAGATCAGATCCAACGGTTCCTGGGGGAATTATTGTCGTCCGTGTCGTCCTTGGGTCTTATCCCCCCGATCTCCTGCCAATCTGCTAATTGCAATCAAAAGAGCCTCGGGGTGGGCGCTCGTGATGGACTGTCGGGCACCACTCTCTTAACTGCTCTCCCCCAGATTCTGTTGTTGTTTGTGCCTCCAGCTCTCCACCTTCGTTCACCTCTCACCATGAGCGTAAGTGACGCACGCACCCCATTCCATCTCAAGTCCACCTTTGCTTTACTTAACCAACCCCGCGACGTCACTGACTTCCCCTTTGGCCTCACTAACACGCAATGCAGGCGCGGGAATCTGAAAAGGGGCATCGCTACATCGTTGCCCTGGATAATGCTCGAAGTCAGAATAAGTGGGACGAGGTCCCTGAGTTGATTCGAAAGGTCACTAAACATGCTCCCCAGAAGACATGTAAATCCTCACCACCCCTTTCGCTTCTAAGACCACAATCTAACGCGACTGAGGATAGGTCTCCTAGATGTAGCTAGTGCAGAGTACCAGATCATTACCCATTTCCATAAAACCTCGTCCGCCGCACGCCCTCCTTCATCTTCCTCCGGCTTACCAGAATTGATACCCTCGCTTCTCTCTACAATTGATAAAGCGGATGGAACCAAGCAGGAGATCTTCCAGGCGCAGATTTGCCTGGGGTGGGTTCATTATACTCTCAATGAGCCAGGGTTGGCCGCGGCTCGCCTTCCCAAGGACTTCGCCGATGAGTTGAACGATTTGACAACGGCTGGGGAAGAATTGTCTCCGTGGACCAGGGCATGCCTAGTCAAGGGTTGTTATATCAAAGGCGCTGCACAGCATTCCATTTCGAACCCTCAGGATGCGCTGCAGACCTTTAATTCCCTGGTCCCTTGGCTAGGCAGCCCAGCACTCGCGTCGACCACTAGTCAATTCATCTACTGGTCCGAGAAAGTTCTTGCCGATGGGGCACTGATCGCAGGCAACGAAGTCAACAAAGATATCACAGACGCGAGCGATGAACTCGTCAAGACTGCTCTGTCGCTATTCCGGGCGTGGTCGTCGCATTCGGCCGTTAAACCAGGAGCATCCTCCCAGCACGCACAAACTGAAGGCACCCCGGAGCCAGCCCAGTGGTATTCTATTTGGAAATCGTACTATGACCTCTTATCCGCCATTCTTCAGCATGGTCTGCCGTATACCACCCCGGTAAGCGGTCCGGAGCGCCCGCAGCTTGCCACCGAGCTGCGACGCGTGGAGGCAATTAGCGAAGCGAACCTTCTCCGCGACGTGAAGTTTCCCACCGCCGACTCAGGTAATAAAAGCGTCGAAGCTTGGGTAGAGCAAGTGATTCGGAACTGGAAGGTACTGTGTGGTTCACAGTGGAATGACGAGGAACTCGGTGAAGGTGGCCAAAACGCCGTCGGCAAGAATGTTCTCGAGGTACGTATTGAAGGAACGATGTGTACACTAACAAATGCTAAATGCTCGTCTAGATCCTATATCGCGCTGCAACAAGGACATACCACTCCTTTCTAATTCTGAGGCGCCTCTTCCACGTTCATTCCGCATTAGCAGAGTTTGACCTTGCCTTCAGAGCGCTAGACTCATATATAGAGATCGTCACGGGCGCTAAAGAAAGAGCAGAGAAGTCGGTACCAAACGAGGAGTTAGAGGAAGATGGTGTCTTTATGCGAACACTATCAGAGGGCGTCACGATATTATGCTGCTTTGGTTCAGCAAAAGAGGCAGAGAAAGCTAAGGATCTTATCACGATTCTGAAAAGATACATTAGCAATACCGTCGAGGACCGCCAGGAAGGAGAGGAGAGAAGATTGATTGTCGACTCTCGAGCCATTTCGCTCGCTGATATCAGTGCCACATATCGTGCAATCGGAGTTGGTCTTGCGAATTGGGCAAACTGGACAGTCGTAAGTGACGATCGTGATGACATTCGCGCGGAGGCTATCGAGTCGTTGGAACGAAGCATTGCCCCGGAGCTTGGTGACGAATTTAACTACTCATCTTTGTACACACTATCTCTACTTCTGGCAGAGAATCGTGATCTTGATGCCGCAATCGATTATGTGAAGTCAGCATTGGCATCAAACAAGGACACAGACATCAAGTCAGCCAGTTTCAACCGTGAACGAGATCTGATATCATTGTGGCATCTTTTGGCCCTCCTACTCAGTGCAAAGCAGGAATTTGATATTGCAGAGCGCTCCTGCGAAGCTGCATTTGAGCAATTCCCGGCCGCCGCTACTTCATTAGCCAACAGTGACAGAAGGCCAGCAAAAAGCCAGCCGAATGCGCAAGACCAAATACAGCTGAAGCGTGCACTTATCGATCGGCTGCGGAATCGAGAAAGGGAGCGGATAATTGAGACCCGCATGACCCAACTTGCCTTTGTGGAGGTTCTAGAAGGACCCGAGGCTGCTCTCAACCACAGTGACCAGCTTCTTGGTCTTTTCGCTACTTTATTCCAAGTTCTCGATCTTGAGCACGAGGTACAGACTATTGCGCGGACCGATCAACTCCCGCGTCCAAAGAGCTCTTCGGGCACAGTGAGAAGCTTCCGCGGCAGCATCTTTGGACGACATAAAGCCCCTCGCGCTGCAGACCAAAAAGTAATTCCTAGCGGCGATATCAAGCCTGACCCATCCAGCCACTTAGGGCTTCCGAACCGGCCCGCCAACTTCGATGGAGCACCTGCGATACAGGTGACCGACGAAAACCACTCAGGTACTGGCAATGGCCAGTCCACTTTGGGCAGATCCGACTCAAAGAAGCTACGTAAGCGCAGCAGCACTATCAAGAAAGGGGACGATACCTTGAATCCGAATTTGGGACACGCCAATGGCCGTGGTCCCGAAGCTGCCAGTAAACCTAACGAACAGCATCTTGGGGAAGAGGCACCCAGCTCAGAAACAGTACGTAATGCAGTTTCACAAGCTGCAAACCAACCACAGAGCGCAAAGCATGCATTGGGCCCAATCGCCCATAACGTTCAGCATACGCGTCTGGATTCCCCCGCTGGCCATGATGAACAACCGCCCGAGCAGGATATCCGCCTGCCGACCTCATATGGGTTTGAGTCGCCCACGGGGACCTTGACTAAATTTCCACAAGCTCAAGCTCAGAAACATGCTCTGTGTATTCTTGTTAAGATCTGGCTGCTTATTGCGGGACTTTATAGGCGGGCGTCGTCCTTTGACGATGCTGCCGAGGCATGCGAGGAAGCATCCAAACACGTCAAGCGGATTGAGACCCTCACAGCATCGCAAGACGCTTCCGCCCGATCATTCCGCGAGCGTGGATGGGCAACACCCAAGAGCTCTGACGAACTTTGGGCCGATATATATGCCGAACGCGGCCTATTGCTAACTGCACAATCACGACCTCATGATGCTATGGAGCATTTTGAGGAGGCATTGCTCTACAACCTTGACCATCCAAAGGCGACCATCAGCTTGGCGAATCTACTCCTCGATATCTGGGACCAGAAACTTCCTCTGCAGCCTCCAGAACCAGGAGTGGAAACTAACTTGTCAACATTGACGCCACCATCGACGAAGAAGTTAAACGAAGATAAGCGCCTCAGCAGGTCTGGAGTCTCTGATGTCGCCAAGCCAAAGAACGACAACACTACTACCGAGGATGAAGAACCCAAGCTAATCAACCGTATCGCCGCTCGAGAGAGAGCATATCGCTTACTATCTGCCCTGACGAAACGCGGGACTTCGTGGGATAATTCTGAAGCATGGTTCGCGTTATCTAGGGCATATGAAGCCGTGGGTCAGACACAGAAGCTGAAGGAGGTCCTTTGGTGGTGTATCGAGCTTGAAGATCGACGGCCCATCCGTCACTGGTCTAATATTGGCTCTGGGCCGTATGTTCTGTAAATAATCCTGTAATTCATCTTGTCTTTGTTGGTTGTACTCCTCTTGGGACGGTTTTGGGTTTCGGTTCTCCAAAATATTTCTTCTTGCCATTTGCTATTGTGGCGAGATACCTTGATATTGCCGTCTGTTTATGAGATATAGACGCCATTATCCACCAAGCGGACATATTTCGGGCAACTATTATCGGAGGATAGTTCTTGAGATATCTTTGTTGATTGAAAACGGAATAGGAACACCTTTATTTACACATTGCCCACAAATACACTGGTAACCAGCGGTCTAAGAGAACCAAATCAAAGGAACAATCATGGCCAATTTACCGAGGAGCAGCAACAGGAGTCCAGGCCGAGTACTTGGGCTTGACACTAACCATGCGTTGCGATTAGTTGTTGGGGAAGTTATAGCGCAGAGGGTGCTGCACTTACGTTGAATAAGTCTTGAAAGCCGCACGGCTAAGCGTCAAAGTAGGCCTGTGCTCTGTGAGTTCCCAGGCACGCTGACCAGTCTGCATGAGCTTGTCGCCGGTCGGAGGAGTGTCGACCATGTATGAGATCCACGCGTGCCTATAATAACTTAATACAAGATCCTCGTATGTGATCGAAGAAGTCATGTCTTACCAGCCGGGCTCAATCTGCGAGGGGTCGTATTCCACTTCCTTGTAGTCGACCCAGCGAGTACGGACTTATTCTCAGTCAGCGGCAGTCGGTAATTGAGATCAAGCTCGCGCTTTACTCACGGGGAAGCTCCTCCACGTTCTCGTAGAATTTGTTGCCAAATCGGTCGGTTCCAATCAAAGTACCGGCCTTGGTGTCACCTGTAATTGAATACCGTTAGTCAATGGTGCGCCTTCGTGTGAGAAGTGTAGAGGGGTAGGGATGAGGTCACATACCCATATACTACTCGACCAAGCCAATAGCATCAGTACCAACTTAATTCAAGGGATCGTAGCCACTCGTCTCAATTCAACTATCGCAACGACAAGGAACCATACCTGCATTTGGTGGCCATAATCCTAGAGGACGAAACGGTAGAGGTTAGCAATCGTGCGGTTCCAATTGGAGCAATGCTCCGTGTGTAAGAGAGCTCACCTTGAAGCCAATCTTTCTCAGATTCCGCAACGTACGGACGATAGTCGACATCTTGGACGAAGTGCCGCTCACGGAGCTTGTTCGTTAGATTCGGAGAATGAATATCGTCGTCCTTCTCTCTCGCCGGTCTTTCGGCCCGGAAGTTGTATCGGCCTGATGCGGTCTAGCGCGATGTCAGTGTTTGCGCTGTTTGCATAGGTATTCTATATTCCACCGCGGAGGATGAAGAAGAACTCGAGTATTCATCCCAATTGCTCGTGTGCCTGAACCTTGCTTTTCTACACACTGTCTAGCTCTTGAAGCTTGTGTGCACTATGTTCGGCCGTGTTGGCGGCCATACGCTCCGGTGTGCTGCACGCAACCCCGTCGTACGGCGGAAATTCTGGGAGCGCAGCTTTTCGACGCATATACCTCCCTCTACGAGTACAGCTGCTCCGTCGAGTGCGTCGCCGTTGGGGAGTATCACAACCGAGCTGGATCGCATAGCACCGTGCTTTGAGGTCCCAGCGTCACGGATCACGATTTTGGATTCTCCCGCGAGTTTCTACACTACACTCAAGGTGCGAATTTATGCAGTTCAATGTTTAAATGTATTCAGACTGAGGGCTAATATGTGATAATTTATCGTGTGCAGAATAAAATTCGCCATGCTCGGAAACGTATTTATTTATCTACACTATATATCGGCAAAACGGAGTACGAATTGATTGAAACCGTGAACCAAGCGCTTCGCGATAACCCCGATTTGCAAGTCTCAATATTGACTGATGCACTGCGCGGAACTCGAGAGACACCGAACCCCTCCTGCGCTTCGCTTTTGGCGTCACTGGTAGCAGAACACGGGGATAGGGTGGATATTCGCATGTTTCATACTCCCAACCTGACGGGATTGCGGAAGAAGTGGATTCCTCGACGGATAAACGAGGGTTGGGGACTGCAGCATATGAAGCTATATGGTATCGATGATGAGATTATACTCTCGGGGTATGTTGCAGGCTGTCACATCAGATATCCGTGCTGTGGCTAATTACCTTTAGGGCAAACCTTTCCGATGACTACTTTACGAACCGTGTGGACCGATATCATGTCTTCAACTCAAAAGACTTGACTGATTACTATGCGCGCATCCATAACACAATCTGCCGTCTCAGTTTCAAGGTTCTTCCTGACCCTCATAATGCAGCCGGATACCTCCTTGATTGGCCCAGTGCCAATGGCGCGCCTTCACCCCTCGACGACCCAGAGGACTTTATCGCGTACTCAGCAACGGTGCTCAACCCTCTCATTCAGCCGTCCGCCAGCAAAGCAGCACTCGAACCCAAATCACCCAGTCAAACATTCGTTTACCCCGTAGCTCAATTCACACCCCTACTCAAACCCGACAGCTCAACCGAATTCCCCGCCGTTACCACAATCCTCCACCTCCTTTCCACCTCCACAACCTTCGCTGGCGCTCGCTGGCTCTTTACAGCCGGCTACTTCAACATCCACCCTGCCCTCTCCTCCCTCTTGATCTCAAGCACCTCCCCCTCGCAAGAAACTCCCTCCACGACCCGCGGCACCGTCCTAACCGCTTCACCCTGGGCCAACGGCTTTTACGGTTCCCCCGGTATCTCAGGTATGCTCCCAGCAGCATACACGCACCTTTCAGCGCGTTTCCTCGACCGCGTCGCCGCTGCACAAGCCACAAACTCCATCGAGCTCAAAGAATGGCGCCGCGGCACAGTCGGTGAGCCGGGTGGCTGGACATACCATGCCAAGGGGCTCTGGGTTACTCTTCCCAAGGAAGAAAATCCAAGTCTAACTTTCGTCGGCAGCAGTAACTACACGAAGCGCAGTTATGGGTTGGATTTGGAGGTTGGGGCGTTAGTTGTTACCGGGGATGAGGAGTTGAAGAGGAAATTGGGGGAGGAGATGGAGTGGCTACAGACTCATGCAAGTCTTGTTTCGAGGGATGATTTGCGTAGGACAGAAAGGAGGGTTGGGTGGAATGTTAGACTTGCGATGTGGATTGTTGAGAAGGTGGGAGGTGCTTTATGATGGGGGTTTTGAGGTATTTCTGTATATATAGATAGAAGATAGATGGTCTAGATGGATCTGGATCTTATCTGGACACCAGGGCATGTACAATACTAATATTTGGCTTGCTGCGGGGCTTATCTGCGCAAAGGAATTGGATTTGAATTACCGGCTGCGCATTAGGCATTACAGATGTAGTGATAGCAAGCATGTCATTCCAGTCTCGTGAGGTATATATATGTGAACTTTTAAATGCGCAGACCTATCTATTGAGAATCAAATGCCCTAAACCCAACGCCTGACCATATGTCTAACCTTCATGAACAATTAGAAAAAGAGATATCGTTGCGATCATCAATAAGCCGGCAAAGAAGCTGTCTCTTAACGAAGCGACTCACGCCTTACCAGGCACCCGACCGGAGACCCTAGCAGGTCCAAGGCCCTGCCGAACTTCATCCAACATGCGAATACCAATCGCCTCATTGCCGTTCTTGCCACGCTTGTTCTTTGCGCCCTTCCGCTTCGCTTGCGAGCTGGTGTTGTTATCCCACCCAGACAAGAAATCATCCATGATGTTGTTGAACTCGTGGCGCGGTGGGACAGCATTGCCGTTCGCATCGATAAGACTCGGTGCTTGCGAAGAGGCGATGGAGAAATCTGTCATCCCTGTCATGCCACTGACCATGGACATGGAATCATCATACTCTTCCTCCTCATCGAGGGCGTAAAGTGCTTCCAAACGATCGAAGCGGTCGTCCAGAAGTCTGTGTCCTTCGGTTCGGGCTAGCGCAGATGAAGTCATGGAGTAGGCGGAGGGGTTAGTAAGGGCGCCCTTACGCTTCTTCCGGCGGATGGGTGTGCCTCCGACTGTGAAGACTGTGGAGGCGAGTGTGCTGCGTTGCTCGGAGGGAACGACACTAGCGGGTGCTGCCGGGGCGGCTTGTGTTTTGCCAGACTTCTTGAACTTGGTGAATTCGCGCATCCAGTCTTGGTCGTTGGGGTCCATATCTGGTGCTGGAGCATCATGGTGGGGTAGTTCGCCCGGTTCAGATGAGTCTGCATTTGGTTTTGGTTCTTGTTGTTTTGCGAATGAGGTGCTTGGTTGTACAGAGGCTTTCTCTGTTGCATCAGATTCCCATCCATCATCTTCGTCGTCCTCGTCGAACAGTGTATCCTCCCAGTCGCCAGGGTCCATCTCTTCTCCGGTAGAGGTCAACTGTCCAAAGAAGTCATCGTCTTCCTTCTCATCAACATATTCTTCATCTTCTAGCGCCTCCAGAACCTCACGAAGTCGAGGGTCCATATCCGGCTGGAAACCCGCAATTGCGTCCGGAACATTTTGCTGGTCTTGGTATGTAGGTTTACGGGAGTATGTAGATGCAGTAGAGTAAGCTCCATATGCGGAGCCCATCGTGCTGCGGCCGTCCCAGTTACTCCTTGTATCATCGTCTAGGGAAGTCTGGGCAAGTGCATCTTCGAGTCTCATCGGCTTAGCTTTGTTCTTGCCCTTGCTGGACGCTTCGACAAAGTACGAGTCGCCACCTCCGGTGCCCAGTTCGCGCAAATGTTGCATGTAGTCATATTTAGAGTCATCATAAAAAATGCCATGGTTGGCTGCTTCACCTTCGTTCTCACGAACGATATCCGATCCGAATTCGCTGGCGAGATCGCTTAGGTGTTTCGCGCGGTGCCCTGAAGAAGTGCTCGGGTCTGCAGAGGGAGGTCCGTAAACGGGGTGGAGAACACGATCTTGTGCTGCCGGGTCGTGGATGAGGGGATCATTCTGGGATCGGTGGAAAAGCTGATAAGTGGTGGCGTTTTTCTTATCGCTAAGAAATTGTCAGTGGAGGGCACATCACTGGGAAACAGTAGGACCGTATACATACATCCACTGCTTTCGGGGAGGCATCTTGAAGGGATACTGCTTTATGAGAGATGTTATCGGACAAAAAGTTTCAGGCGGAGATAAAAAAGTTGAGGCTATCCCAAAAATTGCGGGCGGTGGTGGGTCACGTGTTACAGCCCCTCCATGAATGATAACAGGAACAACACAAGATATGGGTGCAAGAACGTAAATCTGCTTATGATAAGAATATTATAGATCTCAGTGGTCAAGGAGAAGACTTTGACCATAGGTCGCTTGCCCTTGAGTCTCACTACCTGGAGTGGCAGAGACAGATAAGAGAGTAGATGATGAGTCAGCCATCGGTCCGCGGGGTTTTTTTCTGGCAGGCAAAACTTCATTAGAAATCCAACTTTCTTCACATCTTCACTTCCCACATCCATCATACAGATCAGTTCAAGATGGTGTTGGCTAAATCTAAGAACTCCGTGGGGCTCGGCCAGAGCCTCATGAACGATCGTTTTGGCAAAGGCAAGGCCTCTAACATGAAGAAGGCCTCGCATAATGCCGGTATTGCTCGCAAAGATATGAACGGCGAGACTTACATCACCAACTCCGCCAAGGAGGCTTCCTGGGTCAAGATGCGCAGTATCACTGAACAAGCAGCCCTTGACGAGTTCCTGACCACCGCCGAGCTGGCTGGCACCGACTTCACGGCCGAAAAGATGAACAACGTTCAGATTATTCATACCGACCAGAAGAATCCATACCTACTTTCCGCCGCCGAAGAGAAATCAGCGATCCGTAAACACAAGAAGAACAAGGGTCGACTGACTGTTCCTCGCCGTCCGCACTGGGATAAGACTACCACAAGGAACGAGCTCGATACTATGGAACGTGAGAGTTTCATGGACTGGCGTCGCGGGCTGGCTGAGCTCCAGGAGAACAACGATTTGCTGATGACACCCTTTGAGCGAAATCTTGAAGTTTGGCGTCAGCTGTGGCGAGTCGTTGAGCGATCAGATATCGTTGTGCAGATCGTCGACGCCCGTAATCCCCTGCTCTTCCGCTCGGAGGATCTCGAACTTTACGTGAAGGAACTCAACCCTAAGAAGCGAAACTTGCTGCTTGTGAACAAGGCCGATATGTTAACCGAGAAACAACGTGAGATGTGGGCGGACTACTTCGTGCGCCACCAGATCGACTTTCGCTTCTTCTCTGCACAGCTTGCCAAAGAGGCCAACGAAGCTCGTGAGAAAGAAAGTGAGGATGACAGTGATGCTGAGGAGACTGAGTCGTTGGCGGAGGAGACCGAAGAGCTGAAGATTCAAGACTCAGGTGAGAAGGAAGCAGACGGTGGCGTGGAGCTTGCCAGCCAATCTGTATCCCCCAAGCGAACCAACATTTTGGATGTGGACGAGCTGGAAGAGCTGTTTCTCTCGAACGCCCCAGACGCTGTGGAGGAGGAGGACGACGATGGCGAACCCAAGTCACCAAGGAAGACGATCATTGGTCTCGTCGGCTACCCTAACGTCGGAAAGTCCAGCACAATCAACGCTCTTCTCGGAGCTAAGAAGGTGTCTGTTTCGTCAACACCTGGTAAAACCAAGCACTTCCAAACCCTCTACCTCTCCCCTGAGATTATGCTTTGCGATTGCCCGGGTCTCGTTTTCCCCAATTTCGCCTCAACAAAAGCCGAGCTCGTTGTCAACGGTGTTCTCCCTATCGATCAACAACGCGAATTTACCGGCCCTGCTGGCCTCGTCGCCCAACGCATCCCTAAACACTTCCTTGAAGATGTATACGGTATTACTATCAGGACGCGCCCGCTTGAAGAAGGTGGCACTGGCGTCCCAACGGCCCATGACATCCTTCGTGCCTACGCCCGCGCTCGCGGTTTCGCCACAACAGGCCAAGGCCAACCTGACGAATCGCGCGCCGCTCGTTATGTCTTGAAGGACTACGTGAACGGAAAGCTCCTCTTCTGCCACCCTCCACCAGCAACCATCTCAGAATCCGACCCCGACGCTGACCCCGAAGACTCAATCGACGCTGCCGAATTCAACAAAGACCTCTACGACTGGGCTCATCTTCCCCCGCGACGCCAGGCGATGCTTGCTGCCGCGGCCCTCAACCAGTCTTCCAAGACACCCGTGCAAGGTCTCAAATCACAAAATGTCGATAAGGGCTTCTTTGGCCCGGGAGGCGACTCCTCCGGCGGTCGCCTCACAATGCCCTTCAACTCCAAGTACACAGAGCAGGGTCAGGAAATTCGGAAACCGCTCTCAGGGCGTAAGGAGAGGATTATGGTTGCGTTGGAGCGCGGAGTTGACGTTTCCGAGGTCAAGGGTAGCTCAAAGAAGCACTTCAAGGTCAAGCATAAGAACCAGAAGAAGGGGAAGAACTTGTCCGGAGGAGATGACTATTGATTGTGGTTTCAAAGATTCAGGGTTGGCTCGCTGGCGAGTAGGAAAAGCATTGCATATACTCGCTCTCATATTGTTTTTCTTTTGTCTTCTGCTTTTATGCTTCATGTCGATTACGATGACAATGGGTTTAGATGGCGTCTTTGGTAATAATACCTTCACGATTGACTAGGCTACATTAGGTGGTCTCTGTTATGGTTATGGCTATGGTTATTCAAATGGTATATACGAAATCTGATCACACTAAGTAGATCTCCATTTTCCAACCCAGGACATGCATCTGATATATCCACGACGACATAAAACAAAACAACTTCATATCATAAAAATAAAGCTAGGAAAGACAAAGATGAATCTATCTAAAGACTACTCTTCGTCTTTGGGAAGCCATTTGCGGTCAATAGGCTATCACTCTGCTCAGTCTGCCACCTCAGCCGCTTGGCCACTTCGTCCTTTCTTGTCTTGTTCTCCCTCTTACCCAACTGCTGCAGGTGCACCTCATCAGGTCCATCTGCAATCCTCAATGTCCGGATCAACGCCCACAGATTCGCTAGCGGCGTATCCTGGCTCACACCGGCAGCGCCATAAGCCTGCACTGCGCGATCGATGACCGTCAGCGCAGCCTGCGGCACAAGAACCTTCGCCTGAGCGATCTCCTTGAGGGCTGACTTGGCGCTACCCTGATCGATCTTAATTGCGGCGTTGAGGACAATCAACCGCGCAGAGTCGATCTCGATACGGGATTTGGCGAGCCACTCGAGGATGACGCCATGGGAGGAGAGAGGCTGGCCGAAGGGCTTCTTGCGGTCATCGTTGATGCGGGCAATGAGCCAGTCGATGGCGCGCTCAGCGGCGCCAATGGTGCGCATGGCGTGGTGGATGCGGCCGGGGCCAAGACGGCCTTGGATGATCTCGAAGCCGCGGCCCTCGCCGAGGACCATGGCCGAGAGGGGCACGCGGACGTTTTCGAATGTGATGTGGCCGTGGCCGTGGGGGGCATCATCGTATCCGTAGACGCTGAGCATACGGTGGATAGTGATTCCTTTGGCGGAGGCGGGGACGAGGATAACGGACTGTTGTTTGTAGGGATCTGGGTTGCGGGCGTCGGTCTTGCCCATGACAAGGTAGATTTGGCAGCGGGGGTCACCGGCGCCGGAGGACCACCATTTCTAGGATCGTTAGCTATCAGTCTAGGGTATGTTTGGAATGCATCGCGTACCGATCCGTTCAGAACATATTCATTCCCTTCACGGCGAATGTCAAGCTGAATGTTGGTAGCATCGCTCGAAGCGATGTCCGGCTCAGTCATGAGGAAGGCAGACCGGATCTTGCCGTCCAGCAAGGGTGTAAGCCACTGTGCCTTCTGTTCGTCGTTGCCATACTTGGCCAGAACCTCCATGTTACCAGTATCCGGGGCGGCGTTGTTCGTGGCCTATGTTCCAGCACATGTTAGCAACTTGCCCTGACTAGAGACCAATGCGGGGAAACACACCTCGCTAGCAACCTTGCTCTTGCCCAGGTACTCCGCCATCAAACCATACTCAAGATTGGTGAAGCCAGCACCCTGTGAGAAGTGATTTTTGGGGAGAAACATGTTCCAGAGACCAATCTTGCGGGCCTTGACCTTGAGCTCTTCCATGATTGCGGGGTTTGTCTTCCATCGTTGCTCGCCCTGGCCGAGTTGAGCTGAGAAGAGCGCTTCAGCGGGGATACATTCTTTCTCCACAAACTCCTCGACCTATACAACAATCAATTAGACATGTGTTCTGAGTAAAAGTGGGGGCTAAACCGGGGCAGGAGTGTGGGGAGACACGTACCAAGTCAAGGGTCTTCTTGGCCCGATCGCTGACGAAGGGTTGGGCGATGGGCGGAATTCTAGCGGAGGCAGACATGATGACGGAGAATTGAGATGAGACAATCGAGAGGAGAGGAAAGAGTGAGAAGGGAAGAGGGGGCCAGAAGAATAAAAAGAGACGAAGGATGAGCTCTCCAGACCGAGCTCCAGATCGAAAGTTGCGGAGAAGCCGAGGTCCAGTTCGGCTGCCTCAGCCAGTCAGTCCTCTCGCCTCGCCGGCAACTCTACTGGAGCCCTTTACTATTTTGATCATGCCATACAATGCAGCGTAGCCAATCATTTGCATCTAGTCATTAAAAAACCGACGTCGCATGTTTGTGGACGTGATGGAAAAAAGGCCCTCGGCCAGAACCCCGATCGATGACCATCAACAGTCGGAGCATACAACAAAACAAGAGCATAAACCCCAATTCATCCAATACCAATCCCATATCTCGGAGTAAAGCAATTCAAAGATATCAATAAGCAAATCCAATCCCAACCATGCCCGACCATCCCAAGATACGTATGACAAGAATGACCGAAAATCAACTCCCGCGACCTGCGCCAACCGGACATATCAATCAAAAGAACAAAAGAACAGCCATCATCATTATCTTGCAAGCCTCACTCAAAGAGCATTTTCGGTAGCATTACGGGCTTGCTCTGCGGATGATTGTTCAAAGTTCTTCTTGCCCAGTTTGGCGAATAGTGATTGGGGTTTGCCGGCGCTGGAAAAGCAGCACTGTTAGCATACATGACGAGCGGAGATTAGCTAGTCATGACAGAACATACTTCTTGAAGCGCTTGCCCTTGAGGTCGCTCAGTTTCTTCGAGCAGGGGCTCATGATGTCGTCGGACGGAGAGACGTAGCTTGCTTGTTGTCTGTCCTAAGTTAGTATCCCCATCCTTCTAACATTACGCATACTAATCTGTTTTCTGCGGAGAGAACCTACTTGTCCTGGTCCTCAATCTTTCCCTGGAGGACCTGGCGGTGGTAATCCATGGAGTTCATCTTGTTTGCGCTCTTGAGGTCTTGCTCGTTGGAAGTGGAGAGATGGGTGTTGGGTGAGCGGTCGGCAAGGGGTGTGGATTCCATTTTCGTAGGAGGAAAGAGGGATTTCTTTTCAGATGAGAGAAAAGAAGATATTTGAGAACTGTGATGTTCAAGAGAGAGAAGTGTTTGACTGACAGAGAGGGCGAACGTCAGGAAAAAAGAGAAAAGTCCACATCGATTGTTGTCATGGCAACCACAACCCGCTTTCATCCATGCCCAACCGTCATGGATCTCTGATCCTGATCCTAATCCTCATCCTCACCCTCATCATGACATTGCTATTCTCTGTCGCTGATCGTCACATGTTTCATAAAGCATTCTGTCATGGTCTCATTACTATGCTCAAGCTGCTAGCCTTGTTGTACTAGTTTACATCCGGTCGTATCCTGCTTCACCCGAGGCACGTATCACTGGCCCTCCGAGTCAGAGCATTCCGATTCAGATTCCAGCCCACCACGCACTTCCTCGTCTGCTCCTTCATTCTCGCCGTTTAAATCTGGTGGACTACTACTAGACCGGACCAAAGGCGGTGGAACGTCCGATATGGATCTGGCGTGCCCCGACGCTGATGGGGTAGGCTCTTGCACATCCGGTCTGACGCTCGAGTCATCCGAAGTTGGAGTGGGAGGCGCATATGCAACAGTCGGACTGAGTGATCCGCCTTGGGAGTCGTCTGAAAGGTGTCGTCTATGGCCAGACTTGTGGTAAGATGAGGTGGGCCGCGTTGAACCTGGACTTCCTGGACTTCCTGGTAAAGACCCAAATATAGGCGAGGAGGGTCGAAGACTATATGAACGGGAGACCATGCTTTGCACACTCGGAAGGTCAATATATCCACCAGCTGTGCCGCGAGTGAATAGCACAAGGCCAAAGCAGAAGAGAACCACGATGCTCTGGATCACCGCTACCCGCTTCTGAAACACTATTTCGTCTGCGAGCACCCCTAACTGTGCGCTGAGGGAGTGTATCTCCATATGGTACTGGATTCGCTGATGTTCAAACTCCAGCGCTACACTCTTCCACACCTGATCATATTGTTCGCGAAACTGCTTCAGCTCATTGACAACCGTCCCATTCAGATTCTCCAGGAAAGTTGACGTCTTCGTTAGCTGCCGTCTTTCAACTTTCGCAAATGCATCCCGTAGAATTCGTGACTGTTCCTCAATATACTGCAGGGACAGACTGGAGTTCGACTCTAGCATCTGCAGGCGTTTGTTAACGGACTTGAAGAATGACTCCTGTGTCGTAGGATTAGCCGACGGCGGCTGTGTTGTTGTTGTTCGTATATTCTCGGCACCCTGCTCCTCTTTGGAAAGAGCGGTGGGACGTATGTCTGTATCAGATGTCGCATTGTCAGATGATGGGTCCAATGGGGCAGTAGTAGGGACACTATCTGATAGAGGACGAGCGCTTGCATCTGCGAAGCCTGAGACACTCAAGTCGCCAGCCTCTGACGAGATCTCCTTTTCTCCTCCGATACCTGATGCGTCCCCTGTAGAAGGAGTTGCTGTGCCAGATGGATTCTGTGCGGCCTTGGGAGATATAGAGCCGGCAGCTTCGGTAGGTTCCGCCGGCGCATCCTGAACACCACACATCTCCAGCCTTGCTCCCAGCAAGAGTAATTCGATCGCGCTTGTAAAATTCGGGCTTGTTGCTGGAGTAATTGGGCGTATCCCAGGGGCTTCATAATCGATAGCGGGCGACTGTAGAGGTGAAGGACCGGTGTCTGTCACGGCTTCTGCCTCCGGAGCTGGTTCTGGCACTTTTTCATCCAGCTCTTCAGCCCGATTAGCCGCCTCTCCGTCGTGTTTGTACTCTTCCAGCATCGTAGTTCCATGAACACGAATGAGACTGAGCGGGCAATAAAACTCGTTTCCATAATGAGTCAGAAACTCAATGCGTAGATACCGAGCCCAGATAAGGGGATTTGTGACCGGGAAGGCCTGAATTTCGCGAGTATTTCTCGCCTCGTAGACTCCAAGCTCTTTCCATTGATCCGGCTTCGCGGGATACCGATCGGCGACGCTGACTCGAAAGGTATGAAAGATCGAGCTGAAGAATTCATAGTTGGCGAGAACAACCGTGTCCACCAAGATATCATCACAAAGCTCTAAGATCAAAAACTTATTATTTGCACGGCATTCGTTTAGCATGTAACTGTCCTTGTTTTCAATCAAGACAGCGGACGAGCCCTTAGCTTGAGGGTTTGTCTTGAGCACTGTCGCGGCGCAGTCAAATGACGCATAGTTAAATCGCTCCTTGCAAGTAGTACCAGCATCCTTTGAGCCTGCAGAAGGAACGCCCTGTCCTGGTAGATCCGCTGTCCCTCGACCTATATCGGAAGCTACCTGTGCTCCATTCTCGCCGCCTGGATGGACCTGGTTTCCCCATGCGGTGGCAGTCTTCGCAGCTTCTGAGGCATCAGTCCCAAAGCCAACGAAGTCAAGCTCTATCTCCGTATCGTCACCAAGAGAGTCGAGAGCGTTATTTATCCCGGTGGGCCTTTGGCGGTCTTTCCCTGCCCCTACCCGCCGATTTCCCCCAACATCCTCCGCTGACTGCCCTGCCTTGGCAAGATTTTGTTTTTTCCAATCTTCGAAGGAAAGAAAGTTTGCATTATCGAGCGGCGAGTCGGTATCAAGTTCTTGCTCCGATTCACGGCCAGGCGATGGCGCTGTTTCTGGTTCCGTCGAAGCCGTCTCGGTGCTCGTCTCGCTAGTGACTCTTTGCGAGCCCTGGGGTGTATGTGTAAGTGTTGGTGTGGGTGCCGTTGTTGGGGTAAAATCTCCATTCGATTTCCGCTGCCATCGTGTTTCGATGCAGGTAGGCCATTGCAAGATCCCGGCTTCGATTTCTCTCGGATTTCTAGCTGGACAAACACTGTGTTGACTTTCACCGCCAGTTATCGGAATCGTAACCAAAGCACATGCCACCCAAGAAACCCAGCTTGTGGTGAACCACCGAGAAAGCAGCATCGTCTTATTGCTCGTTCAGCCAGGTACCATCGCGCGGGTCATCATTTGCGAATTTGAAAGGTAGTTTATCTTCTTGGACAGCGCATCGAAAGTCGAAACTAGACCGTCAGAATGGGTGGGACTGCGCGGCAAACCCTTAGGTATCGTCAGCTTTTGTGGGGACTGGCCACCTTTAGCTCTAGGCCGGGAACTCTGGAGAAATGAGGAGGGGGAATGAAATGATAAATAAAGCGAAGAGCGTGTTTATTATAATATACAGGAATATAGAATATAATACATCAAAGGAGTGAATAATTGAATCGAGGCCAGAAGAGGACAAGCAAGGTCAGGACGATCCATTGGAGATGAAGATAGCGAGATTCCATTAGGGCTTCACCGCTCAAATTCGCTGCGGCAAAATGCCAACCCTACATGCGAGTTAACTTGGGCAGTTCTACTCATGAGTCTCAACCTACTTCGCAGATCGCCGAAGAACTAACTACGTAAGTTCTCTACTGTGCAAACCAAGTACGAGATCACTTTTGGATTATATCCTCCATGACTACCCATCCAACTGCCCTAGTAACTAAAGTACATGAAGCCAGTCCAATGCCAGACCAGGACCATGTCCTTCTGGGTAGAATCAATAAACATTGCTTTTCCCGTAATTTCTTTCTTTCTTTCTGGAGATGAGATAACGGTGAGTCCGTCAATTTCGTCCCAGAATCGTCTGCCGACCCGTGATGTTGAACCCGTGTTGAGAAGAACATGTCCGAAGTGAAATGAAGAAAAGAAAAGGTTAATCTCAAACAATCCCTCCAGATGCCACTTTTTTCAAATGTTTCGCCACGTATTATACAGGAGTGGAAAGTAAAACTGAATACACGCTTGTGTGCCTCACAAAGATATGCTCTATAGAGTTAAAAAAGAGAAATGTGATATAAAGGTGACGAGACACCGGGTTTTCTGCGCATGACGATATTGAGATGGAAATCGGAGATATCAAAAAGGTAAAAGGTATAATGGTTTCTTTTCGGACCTTGTGCGGCCGAGTCGAACAAGACACGGGTGTTGCAGACGAACAGGACGAAAACTGAGGCTGGCAATCGCTTACAGATGAAGATCATGCCATCCACCCACAAGGTCGAGATCCTCATCCACGCTGCCGTGGTAGTCGAGATTATTGATAGGCTTGGCTTTGGCCGGTTTGGGCGTCTCCAAAGAATCACGTCGCCACTCCTTGTGGAGGAATTGGCGGCGGCGGCGGTCTTGTGAAACAACTGTTTCTTTCTTCACCCATGACCCATAATCGAATCCAGAGGATCCCAAGCCCCAGTCCTTTCGCCAAGTCATGTTGTTTGGGAAACGTTTAGACTCAAACGAAATCTCCGAGGGCTTGAAATTTCGCCTCTTGTCACCTAAAGCAGCCCACTTATCCATGCTAGACTTCTTAGGGGAGGCTTTGATTGTCGAATGGATCGCTTTGGGGGAGACAGCGACGTTCTCACTATCGGTCAGCTTATCCAAGGACTCGCGGCGCTTGGAAACAGGAGGACGCGAAGGTGGAGTGCGAGCGTTGAGAATCGAAGTGCTGCGGGCTTCACGCAGACCCATTGTCAGAGAACTGCTTGCGTCGTCTGCAAGGCTCTCGTGGCTCCAGCTTCGTGAGTTCTGTTCGCGCCGTTGCTCCAGAGCGGCATCCTCCGCTTCAGACTCTTCTTCCTCCCAAAGATCACTCCAGCTCTTGGAGATCTGATCACTCTTGTTGTTCCGCCCAAATACCATGGATAGAGATGGTATAGGCTTGGCTGCCTGGCTGGGCAGAGACCCAGTGATAGTAACAGGGTCAGATAGAGGTGGATAACGAGGAGCAGCTTTTGTAATCCTAGGGAAAGCAGTAGAATGATACGAGTCACCAAGAGCAGACTCCAAAACCGATGCCATAGATGGTGTTTGATGAACGGAGAACCAAGAGGTACCTGCGGTTTCGGAAGGCGGAAAGAGATCTTCCGAATAACTCTCGTTGTCGGGAATGACGGACAACTGTCGAATAGCCTGCGGTGGACTGGACTGAAGAGCTTTCGCCCATGGGAATGAATCGCCTTGACTGATGTGGGGGCTTTGAATTGAAGGGGTTCTGAGAGGCTCGCGGTTGGCACTTGCAGGTACAACTTCCCGCTCATCAGTACAGAACTCATCAAGAGCTTCATCGTCTGTCGTGAATGATACAGCTCGGTCAAGTGCCTCTCGAAGACCGGACAGCGACCGCCTCTCAGGGTCGATAGCCAAAGTTATCCTCAGAATCTCAAAAGTGTCCTGAGACATGTTCGGGAAGATGTCGAAGAGAGACTGTCGATCCCTCACATAGTCGGCAAACAGAATGTCGGATTCAGTTGGTGTAGCAAATGGGTTTCGTGCAAAGAGAACGTTGAGAAGGCAAATGCCGATTGCCCAAACGTCAGCTTTGGCGGGAGAATACCCATTGTTGGCCGGATCATATTGTTCTGGAGCCATGTAGCGATCACTCCCAACACAGGCTTCGTAGCACCACGGCTCACGGGTTGCAAGACCCAGGTCGCCGAGCTTCATGGCACCATCCTGAGTGAGGAAGATGTTCTCTGGCTTGATGTCTCGGTGATACAGGCCATTGGCATGCATGAACTCGACGGCACTAACCAGCTGAAGCATGAATTCGCGAACATGCTCCGTCTCAAGCGGACCGCGATTGAGTCGGATGGCTTCATAGAGATCACCATTGGCACAATACTCCAAAACAAGGTATAAATGAGTCGTTGTTTCAAAGTGATGCACAAGATTGACGATATTCGGGTGATAGGCAAGGCGCTGGTGGCAATCGAGTTCCTCAAAGCGGCCATCGCCAGACGGAGTCCACGACTCATTCGGCGACGACTTCATCATGCACTTGATTGCAACATCGCGGCCGGTCTGAATATCGTTTGCCAGGAAGACCATTCCAAACGAGCCATGGTTGAGAGGAGCCACGGTGCGAAAGCGTCCATCCAACAGTTGGCCTGGGATAAAACTGTTCTTCAGAGACTCCATGACTAGGTATTAATCAGACAGTGACGGTAATCTTCCAGAGATCTGACTGTCGTGGTCCGAAGACAAAACGAGGTTGATGGCGAAGACGAAGAAACGGCAGGGCCCAGAAAATGAGACAAGAGCTCTATAATCGCGCTGGGATGCAGGAACAGACGTCTGACAAGACCAATGAGACGTAATCGAAGGCTGATCAAATGTGTAGTGTCGGCCCGCAGTTCCAAATAGACTTCACCGCCGAGAACCCAAGAGAAAAGGAAATGTGGAAAGAGATGATATTGAACAAGAAACACAAGGTCTCATATAAATAGTTGAAGTGTCGAAGATTTGTTTGAACGAGTAAAGGAATCGAGAGATAGTGAGACAGCGCGAAGCGCAGATCGGAACGAACCCAGGAGGGGTTAATGACGCAAGGAAAATGTAGAGACCGTTATAGTGTCATTGGTATGTCGTTCCAATATTGACAGCTAAAGTTCGATGTAAGGATAGTAGAGTGGTTGACGAAAGAGTGTCCGAACCGGAAAGACGACGACCGTGAGGAGCACGGATTGATAGAGATGAGATGGATGAAAAACGCTGCGTAATATCGTAACCGCAATATAGATTGTATAAAAAAGGAAAACAGAAGACGGCTCGTTATAAATGGCCTTCGAACACCAGGTTGAAGGTCGGACTGGTCGTGACTCAGAAAGAGGAGCAGCTAGACACTAGTCATAGATTGCCCCAGGGTCGATAGTAGCGGCGGTCCCACTAGGTTGATGCTATATACTCAATCTGAGCCTCTGGACACTGGCAAAGGGTCTTCGATGCCTCGGCGGAATGAAGAACCAAGTACCAGTAGCCGGCCCAGGTTGCGAACAGCGCCCAGCGCCCAGCGGACAGCTCAGTAAGCTCGATATCGACTCGATTTCTGTACAACAGAGACCTCAACCCTTGAAAATTTAGGTTTGCGAAGCGTAGCACGTCTTTTGAGAAGGTCAGCGACAATTCCTGGGTCCCAGAAAGCCGTTCTGAGGTGGTGGACCGTGATGAGTCACTGTGGTCGGTCGAAGGCTCGAGAAACAAGACACGTTCGGGCGACAATGGAAAGGTAGGTAGAAGTAAACCAGCAAGTACACACGATCTCGAAAGCAAAATCACGATCTGATCTAGTTTCGGCGCTGAAGAGGACTGTTTGGTTTGTTGTGACGAGGTGGTGATACGGGAGAGCGAGGTAGCGGTAGCGGGAGCGGTAGCGGAGAGATGACGGTAAGGTCAAGAGGCGAAGGAGGGAGAGGGCGAGAGAGACGGACGAAAGAAGTCGGTGAGGGCGAGGACGGGATGAAGAGAAGAGAAAGCGGGATGGAGGAAATGAGAGATGAGGAAGTAGTAGGTAGGAAGAAGAGGAGGTAGGAACGATAGATAGGAGACGGATCGGATGGCAGCTGGCGGATGGAGATGGAGATGGATGGATAAGGAGGTACTCGAGAGAGTTGGGGGAATGATTCACTGATAGGCTACTGGGCTGAGGGGGGGCGAAAGAAGCACGAAGAACGTTGGGTTGGGGAGGGGACCATGACCGTCATTTACCACTTTCTTCAAGGATCTCTGAGGCCTTGCTCATAAAATACCCGTAAGATTACCAAGGCTAGCGTCAACCGCCAATTGTACGTGTGATCCTCAGAGGACTCCATCCATGAGCTCTTTTTGATTGGATATTGGCAGGCCGCTATCGCTGCATCCGGGAACTGCCCCACACCCCCCCCTGATTATGCAATGCCAGATGGTGGAATTCGGCAGAAGAGGAAGACGACGGCCGGTGTTGGTGGATTTCACCATCGTGGCATCGTCATCAGTCATCAGAAGACACGGTTGCTGCTTTCTGGTTCATCTCTCACCTTTCTCTACGTGTCTGTGGAGAGGACCACCTTTCAGTGAAATGTGACTCAGGAGGAAATCAAGAATGGGGTGTGCCTAGATCATTCCTCATCACCATTGATTACAATTAACAAACTACAACCAATGTTTCAGATCATTGCAGGCATGACGACTCTTGCTCCTGGGCTTCGTGATCGACCTCAACTCCTTTTAAGGTTCGTAAGGTTATGCGGGGTCATCAATTGTCAACAAGACAGTTTCGAATAGAGATGTTTATCCCTTGAACTCTACAGTAGTTATAGAAGTACTAGTACAAAGATAACGGTCTGTGAGTTGAGACAACTGAATCATTCATCTGATACGGCAGCACAAAGGAACAACCGCAGTAAGAACAAGCCGACGAACCAGTAATCTGTTCGAAGACAGGGATGCGAGACTGGGCACAGGGCAGCGTTGTCCCCAGAATTGGACTAAGGCCGAGCTGCTGCAGGTCCAGACAAGAGCCAGGATCCATCAATCAACCTCCGACACGGCGGTCGTTATTGTTATTAGTTATTACTCAAAATCGGGATTTTCAATCGTGCTGGCTTGACGAACTCCACCTGGTGAGGAGTGCATGATGAGTACGATGAGCAAGATTCGCAATTTCTCCATCCTCGGGTGCCTGAAGCATGGCAGAAAGATGGAGTCATGGTTATGGACAGCCAATTCCATGTTTTTTGCTGATTTTGCTGCTAGTCCTCTTTAGGCCTGCAGCACAGGCGCTAATGTGGGCCTCAGGCTGCAAGCCAATAAGGTGGAGATGATGCCAAAAGAGAGGGCGTTCTAAATGCGTCCACGTCTCGAATTGTCTGGGGTGTTCTGGATGATCAAGCTTGAGACTGTCTCAGCACCGAGCAGAATGAGCCATGGTTTCCCCTATGTTGCCATATTCGATACCGGCGATTCGCCTTCCAACAGCGGCAAAAGGGATCCCGAGATCGAGCCAATGCTGTACTCCGTAGCTGACTCTTGTTACCGCTGTTCCAGTTGCCGCTTCATCGCATCATGCAAAGTCCTCGAGCGGCAGACCTGTGGCTGGGAGGGCTTCTTTCCGGCCGGCATGAGATGCAGAGACTGCACCCCGGCTGCAGGGCGCATCCCTTTTCCTACCCAAGTCCTGAAGATAGGCCAGTTGGCGGTGAGCTGCACGTTAGTGCCGTCCTGACCGCTCTGTTTGTGTGGTGGTAAGGTTCAGCAGTGCAGTTAAACTTGCGTGTCTCAAACCACCTGTGTCGTTCTTCCAAGAAAGAAAAGGCCCTTTCTGGGGACGTGCATGCAGTAGCCTACCGAGTTTTCAGAGCTGGTGCCAATCTCCTGGCAGAGCAGTAACAGCAGTTGGAATCGACGGCTAACTTTCCAAGTTGACTCCCGCCATCGTGTGATGCGCCTCTGGTGTATGGACACACCACACCACTTTCTACTACTCGAAGACCTTCTTTTCGTCTTCACCATTCAAAGCCCAACCTCCTACTATGGTGCTCGACGCAGTTTCGCTGGTTGATGTCGTTGATCTTCGTTTCGATCGTCAGGACAACCCCTCAATACAAAGCAGTTGAAACGAAAGGGCAGCCGCTACAGGGACAGGAAACATCTTCCGTCAGATACCACAGTATCCAGATTCCAGAGTCCCTTTGAGGAAACCAGGCCCGATCGTGACTTCGAGTTCCCATTGCTGAAAGTCAGACTATTGATTGAACTGATCACAACATCGGCTGCTCGCTTACCCCGCACGATCTTCACAGGCGCGAAGGCTTGGTTGAATTTGAAACGATGGCCTACTGGAAGATATTCCCCGGATTGCGGGCCACCTGACGCCCGGGCGAATTTTTGAGTCCATCTCCAATGCTCCGTTTAGCGATACTCCGGGGAATCCCAACGCGAGAGTACCTTTGGTCCTGTGAAGTTTGAACTCTCTCGAGAGGAACCCCAGATTGATCTCGTGAGGATTAAGTTTCCTTTCATGCCTCCCCAAGTCTGCCTTCCCCAACCGATCCCCAACCCCACCACGAAGAATGGAGGAGCGAGATCGACTCAGGACTGTGGATTCCCCCTCCTTGATGTCTTTTCTTTTTCCTTCAATATGACCTCCGGTCTGCCTATTTCCGGCAAGCATCCACATGCTCTGTGGTGAGGGAGAATATGGGGTACATCAGATGATGTACTCCAGTCTGTACTGTACTATTGACATCTTAGCCCGCCCATTCAATAGTACATGCACTGCAATTTTAATGGCCCGTTCATTCGGCCGGTCGGGTCCATGCATCATTTCCTCCAGTCTTCTGTCAACGGAGGATTAACCGCTCCGCGAGAACCAGTGGCAGGTCAGTGGAATTTGCCACCAGCCACTCCATTGCTCTTCATTGCTACTCAGGCAACAGGCTGCCTCCCGTGAACGATTGACTTATCATATTCCCTCAATGTTTGTCGTTGAATCATCAGCAAGGGGGTTTTGAATCCCTTATCAGTGAGAAGAGGGGAAAGGGCTCTCGGCTGAGATCACGATGAACTCATTGATTCGCTCCAACCCTTGATGATAACGAGAAGCATGAGACCCCGATGCATGCGCCCTACCGGAGTAGAGAGGAGAGTCAAATTCTTCAGAGTCTATATCCAGAATATTCGATGCAGTTCAATTCGATTCAGGCCAGTTGCCATTGCTACTCGAACTGTCAAGGTCCCGCCTCCCCCTCCCCAGATTAGCATGCAGAACAGGCCCTCCACATAGCTCAGTAAATACTAAATAGACAAGCTTGTAATCGCGCCAACATGTTGCATGCCATTGCAGCTTAATGCTGAACAAAGGCCCGGCGCAGCAAGTACAAAATATCCTCCGTTTGACACTGCATCGGAACCTGCACATCCGCCCGAAAAATGCAGGCAGCGCTCAATGCCAATGTTTCAATCTGGGGCTGGCCCATCAACAAACAAACACCACCACTGACATCAACATGAAGAACAACAATAACAACACCCCCGTCAGCAACAATAATGCCTTATCGCCTAGCTCCCATACTAAAAAGCCCTATAGCTATCGTAGTACGCCGTACTACAGACCCCAGGAAATCTCTCGACCACTCAAAACATAGCAATCGTTATCACGGAATCGGCTCAACGCCATCCCCGACACAGCATGACACAACGCCAGAGAACAGCCCAATCCGCGGCCTGTCGTCGTCAGCATCACACCATCACGTAACTCCTAAACTCACCTTTGTTGCAGATGGCGGATAGAAATCACGCCATCTTGATGATCGTCGTCAGCTTTGCGGTTGAGCTAGCGATGCCTTTCTATCGGGGTTGGGCTATGCTCACGCGACGTATACTATGTATGCTGGTGGGGTGGATGGAAATATATATAGTCAGGATAACTAAAAATCAGAATCTACTTATACCCTTCACAAACTATCAAAGGCCTCCTTTCAAGTGCCGTTGGACAGACAGATCGAAACACAGACAGGAGGAAGGAAAGAAAAGACCAGAGTAGAGTCTAGATCCCGCCACATCCCATAACTTACGGTCTTAGGGTAGGGTAGTACGATGATCGAGTAACCACCAAGCTCCAGGATCTCCGGGCGGCAGCAGACTCAGCAGAGCTTCCGTGCAAGGTGGCAGTGTCTATGCATCCATTGCATTGTTGCAACGTATGAGGTTTCAGCCACCTCGTTTCTGGGTCATCCATGTTGATACAAGGGTGCATAACGGGTGGTCGATTAGGTTCGTTGAGTTTCTGTGCAACGTAGGCGGGTTATTACTGGGGTAGATGTGCTTAAGAGATAGTTAGGAGGGTAAGCCGAGGAAGGTTGGCATTGTAAAATCAGTGCTTGTCTATTTACACGGAGTAGGGGGTAGTGGCCGAAGGGGGTATAGAGAAGTAGTGATGCTATATAGTTAGTTGTAGAGGGTACATTTCGGATAGGGTTGATTCCAACAAAGGCTCTTGTATCTCCTTTCTAGAGCCCAGAGCGCTAGACATTGAACTCATAGAGCCCATTCGTCTAAATTGTCGGATGCTGTTACAAATGGTTTGTCGATTTGTTTAATTGCATGGTCGCCGCATAGGATACTGCAGATTGTTAGCTCTTCATTATTCCTAATGAGAGAGAACGGTACTTTACTCACCAGGCCTCCGCTATTAACCCGTCTAGTTCCTTCACGATCTCTTCTCGCCGTGACGCGGTGATGGCACCTTCGTTCAGCTGTAACTGTAGATCTCGGATGTACTTCTTCTTCCCTCCCGCGCCCTCAAGCACTTCACGTCCCAGGCAGTCGCTATGAAACGCGTGTTGGCATGGGAAGACGAAGAATTGCCGGCTAAGCACTGGGAGCGAGCAGATCCAGCACTTCTCGCCGGGTTCAACAATGGCGTACCGTGTGTCTAGTGCGCTGATTTCATTTCGGATCTGTCGCGCTGTTTGCGCGGAATTGTCCATTTCCTGTCGCAGCGCATCGATGTGTCGGGAGTAGTCTTCTAGTGCGCTACAGATCTCGTCTTTGAAGTCGTCAATTACCACGAAGTCCGGGAAGAACGGGATGAGGTCTTCAATCCGGAGGAGCTCGCATCTTCGCAGAAATTCGATGGCGTCTTTGATGCCTGTACCTGGCTGCCGGATCCTCTTCTCGGCAACAAGAAGCCAGAGTTTCTTTCGAAGCTTATTGTTGCCCTCGGGCCGGTCAGCAATAATGGCTGCCATCTCTATGTCTTCATGCGATAGGGCCAATTCGACAGCCTGGAGATATTGCCCCATGGCGCTGTAGATATGGATGCATGATTGGACCCGTTCGTGCTGAATACACAGACGAAGTGCAAAGTCCGCGTCGTAAGGAGGCGGAGAGGATGGCTGAGACTGAAGATAAGTAAGGAGTCCTGCTTCAGACGAGGAGCGGCTTGAAGCATGTATTGAGATGAGCGTGTTATGCACCGCGGCTGATGGTCTTGGGTGATTGACAATGATAAAGTTGAGGTACCGCACCGCTTGGTTCTGATTCAAGGGCACGTTTAGAGTATTGTTATAGTTTAGCAGGGCGGGTATGAGCTTCTCAGGCTCAAGGTTGGTCTGCCGCATTAGTATGTCCACCAGACCGGTTGCTGCATGGGTCATCAGGACACTGCTATGCTTGTAAAACACCTCCGGCTCGCTCTGTCTTTGCAAAACATTAAGGGCTTCCGGCCAGTTTTCTCTCTGAATCCAGTACGACAGAACATAGTTGTGGTCGTTGATTACAGTGGCAAAGAACAGCAGCTCCTTTTCACGGCCGTGACTGCTGATGATGTCGTAGACTGTCCTCTGATCCAAGTCGGACTTGTACTTTGTCACAAACTCTTGGAAATCAGTTCGGACAACCTTAAGCTGGTCCTTGATGTCCTGAGTGCTTGCTCCCTCCGCAAGTTCCGCTTTTGTGGTGATGTTGTCATCCAGAGAGTTTAACTTGGTCATGAATACTTCTATAAGCCAACTCGCGACCATAATCCGTTGCATGGAGGACGATTTCTTGTAAACCGATAGCTGAGAGAGCAGATACTTCCGAAGAGCGTCGTGCTGACCACGCTTGATTAGTGTGAGGCAAACTTCTTCAAATCCTTTGCTACTCTTGCCCCAGGTGGCCGCCGCTTCAAGGAAGCGACCTTTGCTGGCAAGAAAATCACCCGAAGCAGTAGCAATAGAGTCCTTCTGAGAGCTCGTATGAGCATACTGGAGGGCTTGCTCAAATTTTTGTTGTTGTAAGAAAATTTTCCAAACATCCCTATCCTCGTCCTGTACACATATCTCATAGATGTCTTGACTCGTGAACAACCAGTACGTGTGTTTCATCGAGTCTGTCACGAGACCTAGGGCACTCTGGCCTGGCTCAAGGACCTCTTGATCGAAAACAATCTCGTCATTCATGCGATTCACAGCAACCACTTTACCCTCAACAAGGGCTAGAATGTGCCATTCAGATAAGGTCATGGCGGTAATCGGGTTTTGTATCATTTTCTTACCCCCACGAGCGGATTCAGTGGCTGGAAAGATCGACCGCGGAAGCAACCTCGCATCCTCAAACGGGTGATCCAATTTCTCTGAGGAGTACGGAAGCGGACCATGGCATATTCCTTCGGAGCTCAGCCACGCAAACTCATGATCCGGGAGACCGTCCGCATGGTGAGCATGGGAACCGGGAGGCGAGATAGCTAGGCTCGACGGTGCAGATCCAGACGGTCGTTCGCTCTCCTTGATGGCAGGGGTTTCACGTTGCAGCAGGTCGGCGTATATGGCCCCCCCCCCTTCTCTACCTGATCTCCCAGCTCGACCCAGAAAGGACAGCAACCTCGCATGTGTAGCCACAAATACTCGTCTCTGATCGGGTTTCGCCGGTACTGACTCCACCCAGACGCCCGTCACAGGCGACGCATCCTGTGTCCTGTAAATCGAGCTAGCGTATCGTTCCTCGCGTCGATAGAATTCGGTAGAGGGCTCGATATAGATTTCCCACACCTGACCGTCGGTTGTACCCAGTAGTATTTCTCGTGTAGAGGCTGTCGGTAGCGATGGGTTCCACGCAACACTTTCGATCAGAAGTCCCTTCAGTCGTGACAATGGCTTCGGTTGTTTTGACTGCGTGTGGAGGTAGTAGTTTTCGCCCAAGGTCGTAGCTATGATTAGATGGGATGCGGAAGGGTCCAGGAACATTCGACGTATCACTCCTATTTCCGAAGACTTCTTCGGAAGGTCCACGTCTACACACATTATTAGCTTCTAGACCATCCTCACGGAACGCTGCTCGCCCGTACTCTGGGGATTATTACCATCAATATGGTCTGGATTGTCCAGATCAAATCGTAGAATGCGACCAGTTGATAGTGCCAGAATGAGAACGTTATCAGCTACCTGCGCCGCCACGAAGTCGGCTGCGAGGGGAAATTGAAGCTCAACATGCTTGACCTCGAACATCAGTGAATCCGGAGGTTCGATCAGGTTGCTGTGAGCGGCATATCCGCTGGGCGACTCCAGCGCCATGATGCGCAGATCGTACTGGCAGATCCTAGATCATTCCCGGTATGTTTGATTGAAAGCAAGGACCAGTAAATGAGCCATGGGACACAGAGTTGGGCTACGGTGATGACGATGGGGTTTGGAGCTCCGCCTGCGGAGAAGTCTAGCTGTTCAGGCCTGAGGCACCAGATGCATCCCACGTGATCGACGCCTTTACAGTGCCCGCATCAATTGACTCAACCACCTTTTGCTAACTACATGGACAGCCTAATCACAGTGAATTTTCCGAAGCTTAGGGATTTCATTGATCTATATCCATGACAATCGTCAATCGTAACATACAAAAGGCGACCCAGCAAGTATTCTTTTACGAGCTTGCGGATGCCATGAAGGCCGCTAAGGCACAGTGTACGCCCTAAAAATGCTCACATAACAAGACATTCCCGTTCGAGTTTCCGCCCTCTCCTCTCCCTTGACTTCTCCTTCCCTTTCTCTTTCTGTTTGTCAGAGAACCTCGATCGCCTAGGACTCTTCTCTCTAATCTCACCAGTCCGGATTGTCTCGATGGATAGGCTCGGTAGGTCAGGTTTGGTGAAATCATCGTCGTAGTCATCGATGGCGAAAGAATCACTACCAATCTTTTCCTTGCTAAGGCGGCCTGCGAGACGCGAAAATGTGGCACTGATTCTGTTTTCGCCCACCTGGCTTCCAGCACGACTTCCTGGGTTAGATCTGGTAGCCCGGGAGCCGCGCCTAGAAAAGGAAAATGACCCTCTGCTTTCATCCTCGTCCCGTGGAGCAAGTCTGGGAGAGGTTGATGGAACGGAGCGCATTCCTAGATCGGCGATGACGCTTTGCGCATCTGTATAATCTTCAGAGGTCCCAGTCGTAGTATCTGGGCTGTTCGCCAAAGTGATCTCAAGGCTGGGTCGACCGGATCTATACCCTGCGCTGAGCCGGTTAGGTTGTAACCGGGGCGAGAGATCGGCTGCCTCTGGGTCTTGATACTCCCCAGAAGCTACAGACGACGGTACGTTGTTAGATAGATTGGCTGCAGCTGCGTCTTCATCGATCGGTAGAATTTGGTAAAAGAGCAAGTATGGTGATTCTGTTTTTAGGGCTTGTTCAATATCAACGAGTGTGACTCGTTCCGCAGCTAAATCGTCAAACCGCATCCAATACTTAGGGGTATCTCGGCTGTGCTGTTCGGATTCATGAGAGCTCGAGGGAGGTGCGCCAGCACTGGTTCCTCTGACTATCGAAATGTAATGACCAGAGTCAACCGAGTTACCCCTATGACAGACCAAAGCCTGCAACGATAGCTTGAAGTTTCCGTAGATCGGACCACCTTCCTCAAGGTTATCATCTTGAATGAAATGCGGTAGTCCTATTTCGGTTGGTATGTCGATATATGTGTTCAATCTGATCGCTTTGCCATTTGGCAGCATGGAGTATCGTTTCAAGCACATGCCTAATATTGGCCTCTTGGAGGAGAAATGTGCAGCGACCTGAGAATCGTTCATTGGGGAATTGTCTGTATACCATGCTGTAAGATTTGTTAGCACTTCAGTGTTGCCCATGTTATTCTCAATGACTTACGAATTAAGCTGAAAAACTGCCATGCAGGCATCATTACCTCTTTCCTGTAAGAACCCCGACGATCCTCCGGGAGGTTCGTCTCCCCTGGACTGGGGACGTATTTCTCTTGGATAATACTGCTTCTTCGGTATTTGGATCTTGCAAGCGTAGGTCTATCTGCTACCGAGGTGATCGGAGTGACCATGGGCGACAGCGCCGTAGGAGAGGACGATGTCGGCGTGCTTATCTCCACGGTCTCAACGTGCGCGCAAGAGCCTTTGAGGAGAGTGTCGACTGATTTGACAGGTTCAATGGTGTTCTGACGCTCGAGGTACCGCTTGACCTCAATCCTGTTATTGAAGTACGACTCCAAGCACTCCTCTAGAGTCACTGTCTTTCCCTCAACAGGCTCAGGTATGGCCACTTCTAATAGTCTCTCGTTGATGAATCTGTGATCATCGTTCACGTCCTCCTTGCCCGTATGGTAAATGTCCATCTTGAGTGTAAGAAGGGGCAGCTCTAGTTTCTCCGTTATGAAAGTGAAGGCTTCTGATGCGTCTTGTTGATGAAGGTTGGCTGCATCTTCCCAGCCGCATTCTGCAAGAGCCTCTTGTAAGTGCCTCGTCTTTACGTACAAGTATCAGCCTTTGTCCTTGGGATAGGTCTATTATGGGTGGGATACATACGATATCCGTTGTTATGAGCTTACCCGACCGCAACATGTTAACCCAGAGTCTCAGAAGCATGGATAATTTGCCACGGGGCTCATCGCTAAAGTTTTTATACAATATTCCTTCGAAGCAGTCCAATCGAGCGAACATGGCGAAGAGTAGCGCATCTAGGTAGCACGTAACACCTTCGCGGTTCTCTGCGCCAAGCAGTTTCGTGCGCGGTGTGTATCCTTTGATTATTCCCTCCATCGAATCCTCGACAAGCAATAGAAGCTCAAACGCCTTCTCGACATCGCCGTGGGCATACTGAAGCGCATAGGTGAGATGTTCCTCGCTGAACCCGGTGATGCCTAGCTGTGAAACTCGTCGCTCTAATGTTTTGATCTGTTCTTGTAAGCAAGAATCTATGTCAAGACTTGATTGAAGAGAAATGGTCATGTTATGCTACAAGCGCAGCAGCTCACCTTTTTTTGCTGATCTGAGGAGTCACCGTTCGTAGTGTTCGCGGAGAAGATTCCGCGTAGATGAGGATGGGAACCAGTGATTTCTGTCGACTGGAAACAGGTGTAACATCAGTATATAGAGGCAGAAATATGTATAAAGCTGGTATTGCCACATACACCATCTTTGCTATGTTTCGTATATCTGTTGTTCTTATCGCGCCGGGTCAAGAACCTGTGAATCCCGCTCATTTTTAAGGAGGGGTGGCGGATTCAACAAACGTGTTGAGAGGTATGAGACCGACGGCAAAGGTACAAATCGACATGAGGAAGTAATAACTTGTTGACCTGGGCAGGCCACTAAATTTCGAGCGTCACAAAGCTCTCCTTTCGTAAATAAATGAGCGGGATCAGGCGAGGGGCTCTCCTGATAGACTTGCGCCGAGCGTTGCTAACAGAATCCGTATAAAAGTAGGCACCAGCTGAGCTCGCCAAGTGACATCACAATGAATGGGGGCAAAAAAGTAGAAGAGAACACAATGATCAAAGTGAGGCAGAAAGAGGGTCTTAGGTTAAAGATGGGACAGAGAATCAACAGATCAAAGCCCCACTGGGAGGTAATCTAGGATATCTTGCAGATCGCCTCTTCTTCAATCACAAGAGTTAAAAGCGATTGTGATGGCGGGGAGTACCTACGGAATAGTTCCATGTCCATTGTCCAGCCACACATGCGGAGTTTCGCTGAAGCGCCCATGCGGGCGGGCGCGCCGACTCGCCGAGCGCCCTGGCCTAAACTTCTGCCTTGTCTTTCAGGCTTCAGATCTAAGATCACGTGGCACCTCCGAAATCATGCGTCTTGCCCGCGTGGAAACAAATTTTGGCCCGGGGTCACGACGAGTTCGCAGCCGCAACCAATTGACAACAATCCAAATGGCTGCTGTTGAGTCGTCAAGATACCTGGCAAGGTCACTGCCGCGGGCTATTGTTCCCTCTTCCCGCGCGCAGGGCCCTTGTTTCCGGCGCCATGCCTCCGATCAAGCGTCGGCCAAGCAGTTCAGCGACCTGGAGTCCGAAGGTAGCTTGAAGGGGGCAATTGTGTCAGAGGAAGCTGCGAAGTCATTTGATCCCGTTGCGAGGGCTAAAGGCCGAAAGCGCCAGCTACCACGGAGTCGGTTAGTTGACCCCCAAGCGGTTCACATTTTCCCCATAGCAATATCCCGTACTCATCAAATGCATCTAGGTACCAATTTCGATCACCCAAGTACGACCGCGGCCCATTGCATCCTCACAGACCTCCTCCTCCCTCCGATCCTTCTTCTCGACTCTTCGTCCCCGGCCCCTTCTCTCTCTCACGAGTTGAGCAGACCCACGAATCAACCATCTCCTCCGACATCCTCGCTCTCTGCTATGTTCACACTCCTCCGGGCTTCAAGCCCCCGCCAAAAGCGCCGCGTCTCCGTGAGTGGGACGACAGCTCTCCCTACCACAAGAACCGAAACCTCCGCGGTCCTCGTGGAGGTGATGTCCTCCGACTCCTCCGCAAGCCAATCACCTTCAACAACATCCCCAAGCTCGAACGCATTACAGTCCACAGTTACGTCAATAAAGCCGCGACTGAGAACTCTTCTTGGATTCACGTAGCCAGTATGGCGCTACAGGCGATCTCAAATGTCAGGGTGCGGACATTCAAGTCCAAGACTGGCGTTGTTCCATGGGGTATCTCTCCCGGCAGAGATACCGTGGCTGCAACGGCAGAGCTCCGCGGAGAGGATATGGAGCACTTCTTTTCAAAACTGGTTGATATCGTGCTGCCACGTCTGAAGGATTGGCCTGGTGTGAAGGGCTCTAGTGGTGACAGCAGTGGAAACATCACTTTCGGTTTGGACCCAGAGCAAGTCGCTTTGTTCCCGGAAGTTGAAGTCAACTACGATATGTATGCATTCATTTAATGTTTTGTGGCCTCCTAGAGCAACTGCTAATACTTACAAAATAGGTATCCACCTAAGATGATTCCCGGTTGTCACATCACCATCCACACAACCGCCAGAACCGACAAGGACGCCCGTCTGCTCCTCAGTGCATTGGGGGTTCCCTTCTACGGCAAGCTCATTGACTAGATAGTTCGTCGCTGCGCGTAATCGGTGCTTTCTCATGTTTCGCCCCTGTGGGACTTGTATATTACTCTCTGTTTTAGTATCATCATTGCACAGAATCCTTTGGTTGTACCTCGTCTCGTCTGTTAGTGGTGCTTTTTTTATGGCCGAACAGATCTCATCTGCAGATACAATCTCTAGTAATGGAAATTTTCATGCCTTTCAATCTGCGCCATAAATCGTGACAATTGGGGAGCCTTACAACTCTGAGGTCTTTTCTTCCTTGCCAGCAGTAGCTTCGGGCCATATTTTCCATATCTATTACAGCTCATAACACGGATACCTAGGTATAGATGAACACACTCTCATCTGGTCCAAGCATCATGCACTTCGCATGCAACCTATTGCGCCGACAATCAAGGGTAATAGGAAAGTAGTTTTACTAAAACGTAGGGTTCGAAATGGCCAGCAAATGATAAGATATACTATATACGGTCCACATCTAGTAACGCCTATGTTCAACCTTGGAATATCCGTTTAATTTCAAAGTGTGGCAAGATTCAAAGAGCACAATTGTATCGGCAAACGATAAAAAACCAACACCCCAATTTCGCCAAACTCAAGTGCTAGAAAATGTATGCTTTGTTCATCCAATATCATAAGTTTAGTTCAGCGATGTAGCAAGAAAAGTGGACTTGAGCAGTTCGTCTGCATCGGGTCGCTTCTCGTAGTCGAGCTGGAACGTCATGTCCAAGAAAGCAACGGCATCCTTGCTGGCGTGTTCAGGCGCTGGAGGTCGGGCTTGGTTACTTCCGATTGCGAAGATGGCTTGGAGCTGGCTGCAGTCGGGGAATGGGTGGGAGCCGATAAACATCTCGACAACAAGGCAGCCCAAACTCCAGATGTCAGCCTTCTTTGTATGAGCTGTCTGTCGGACTACTTCCGGCGCCATCCAATAGACGCTCCCTTGTAAAGAAGGCCGGTGAATATGACCTCCTCCACTGCTCGCACGGGATCCGAGAACAGTAGAAGCTTCGACCCGTTTGGAGATACCGAAATCGGAGATTTTGATGCCTCCCTTGTTATCAACGAGGATGTTCGCACCCTTGATATCACGGTGGATGATGTCTTTGCTGTGAAGATAGGACAGCCCCGCGAGTATCTGTCGCACAAAGTTCTTGATCAAGGGCTCCTGGAAAGTGTTGTATTGCTTGAGCATCGTAGCGATGGAGCCTCCGGGCACATATTCCAGGAAAATGTTTAAGTACTGGTCATCTGCAGTGGTTCCTAGGTACTGGACAATGTTTGGATGGTGGAGGCCTTGCAGAAGGTCGATCTCATGCTTAAGCGCGTCGACCATGCTGTTCTTCCGCTTGTCGAATTCAGTGCCCTTGGTGGCTGATGGAATCTCAACTTGCTTGACCGCCATGAGCTCACCGGTGATTGAGTGGAGTGCAAGAAAGACGCTTCCAAAAGAACCCTCTCCGATGAGGGAACCCTTCATCCAGTTGACGAAGTTATTCCCGGCCAAGAATTCACTTAGTCCAACATCGTCGTCTTCGCCATCTTCAGCAACTAGAACGCTGAGGCGCTCGTTGAACGATCCCCCGTCTGTAGCGGCAACACTTGCGTTCTCGTCGAGAAGGCTGTGTCGCGAGTTGGTTTGATCATCAGAGCCACTGTCAAATGACACATATGATTTACGATTGGGTTCGATAGGCGATTCTTCCTGAAGCGGATGAAGCGAGCTTGAAGCTATTGAGTCTCGATACGAGGTCGAAGGTAGGCCGGCTCTCGTTGAGACAACAGAGAGTGGCCGCGCGGCTCTAGTTGGCGGCGCACCATTGTTGAGCCAAGTGTCGGCAATGCTAGGAATAGGCGGCGCATCCCTTAAACTGGACGCATAACTTGTGTTACTAACAACGCTGAGTCGGCTGGCCGCTCTACTCAAACGCTGAGACCTGCGAACGGACATGCGCATGGTCTTTTCAATATCTTCCCTCTGGTGACCGGGGAAGTAGGACGAGATTTCGTGGATAATCATCTCGCTAGGTGGCCGAGCACCGAAGAACGATCGTAGCTTAGAAACGCGCTCGCTGGCTTGGGGTCGTATATCGTGTTCACTGTGGCTCGGGTTGTGACGAGACGATATGGGTGACATGGGCTGTCTAATATTATGCCAAGATTCCCCAGTCAGTTGTTGGATCTTCTGTTGGTTCCGTGTATTTGAGCTGCTCAGAGCATTCATATGTGTAGTTTGGCTCTCGTCCAGCGCAAATTGAGATGCACGATGAAGTTCATCTGCGTCTGGTTCGCCCGCATGAATCTTCCGGAGAATGAGGCGGCCACGTTCTGACCTGTGCAGGCCCTCGCAAATCTCCATCAGCTCATGATCAGTGAGCCTCCGGCAATTCGACGGTTCTGGTTCCAGGCCATCCAATACATAAAAGCAATAGTTTCGATACTGATGCTCAGGAAGTTGTAGCTTCTTCAGAACACAGAGGATAACCTCATCGGGCGTTTTGCAGTGCTTGATGTCCAGTACCTTCGTCTGGCCACCGGTATAAATGACCCTGATTACGGGAGCATGACTGAGTAGAGAGCCCATTGTCATACCGTCCAGGCTTGGGTTCTGCCTCAAATGTGTTGCGCTTCTCTCAGCTGGAGTTCCAGGGTTGCGGCCGGAGCCGGAGCCGCTGGAGAAGTAATCTTTTCGTCCAGACTCCAAGGGGCTGGCACCATAGCGATATGGCCGTAAGGGAGAACTGGGTCGAGATGTTGGCCTGCCATAGCCATAGTCACCTGTCCTGGAGGAGCGTCGGGCACTCATAGTTTGCTGGCGAGCATTTTGCGAGCGGGAGGAATCGGATGAGGCCGTCTGGTTCGCCGCTTCCAGAGCTGCTAACTGTCTCTACGGGCTATTAGAGAGTGTATACATCATCAACACTTGGTTACATACCAGATTCTTCTGTTTTCGGTTGGCTACCGACTTGTTCCTAAGTTTCTTGATGGCAACAAAGATCCGGACGCGGTCACCAATCTTCTTAATGCCCATCTCTTGCAGGATCTTCTGATCGCACTCAATTAAATTGTTGCCGTTGAAATTATTCGCTGAATGAAGTTAATTTATTTCCTTGCGCAGAGAGCACTGCGAGAGAAGCAAGTTTCCGTACCTTGAAATAGTGCTTCGTACTGCTGACAGTTGATGGTATGAAGCCATGCAATTACTTGTTTCTCATCCCAAGACCTGGAAGAGTCAGCCAAAGGCAATAGCTCTTGTGTAGTGAGCGATTGCTAACGCACCTTACAGCATCTAATCCGTCGTCGACTTCAGTAAACTCCGATTTTGTAGGACTCGTGTATAGCGCTCCTGTTGGCGGCTCGGGAAACGTCGCGGTCTTCTGTGGGGCGGCGTGATATGAAGCCGTCGGTGTTTGCGACGTTGGCAGCCCCATGGGGCTCACGTATGCCTTTGGGGCCAGCATGGTGAAGATGAAGTGCCGCGAAACGTCCGTACAATCACGATGGTACGGAAGCGGTTGCGTAACGCGAGTATGCGGTGGGTGGGTTTTTCGCGAAGAATGGGACAGTCTGACAAGTTCGATTGATGGCTAATGCATAATAAAGAGATCCTGGAAGCGCATTTGTATGCTATTAGCTCTGTTTGGAGAACAAAGAGGTAGAGATGAGGAGCATAAGCCCCAATCCGGAAGCCAAGCAATAGAAACCTAGAGCTGGAGATGCCATACCGTATCAGAGCAAGAATTATGAGTAAGTGTAAATTATAAAGGTCGCGGAGGCTCCAAATGCTTTGACCGGGTGGTGTTGTGCTGTAGTTCCAGGTCTGGACCGCACTGAATTAGGCTGGCGATCGGCTGCTATCGTTGATCAACACCGCCCGTCGAGAAGATAGCCGACAACGATGAGAGCTAGAGGCATACAAAGGAAGAGGGTCTTGGTAAAAGATGGAGACAAGAAGACGAAAGAGACAGCTGATCAACAGCTGAGAGTGCCTTGAGGCGGGCGGAGGATGAAGAGAAAGGAGGCAGATAGAGGGACGGTCTTATTTCTTGGATCTCAGGCACAGAACAGTCGGACTGCCGCACTCTCTCCAGTCTCCTCTCTCCCTCCACTTGTTTCAGCTTGGGCCTAGTCTGGTCATGTGACTGTCTCAGTCTGGATGATGCCTGTTGACCTCGCTGGAAAGCAATCTACAAGATGCAGTTGGTTTCATTATTAAAAAGCAGTCATGCAAATCGTCCTCAGCGTCTTAAGGGCTTTCAATCTTTTCAATCTATTGCAATGTCAAACACCAGTCGCATTTTACTCGAAGTCTCCAACACGGGCGGGAAGTGATTTGTCAAGGAGGGCAATCTGAAACAATAACCTGTGGCGGCTGTCAGACTATCGCCGCCTTCCTGCTATTCTTGGTCCGCCCCTGTCATGACACTCAGACTGCTTGTCAAGACTCAGAAGCCTTGGAAGATCCCTCTCCAGCCAATCTCCTCTCTCCAGGTATTAGCTGGTACATGTTTCATTGCTTATGTTGTGCTGCTTAACTATCACTCAACAACTTGATGATGATATCTCTTTCAAGGACTGCTTAACGACCACATCGAGTGCAGGTAATCTCCTGGAAACTTCAACAGCGTTCGATGATCAAGATCCCTGGCTCAGTGCATCGAAAATCTGGCTGAAAACATAGCCACAGTCCCAGCACGACTATCCAGGGCACTACGTGTCTCTCTCTAGGTGTTTTATTATTGCAGGATGTTCGGGCTATATTAGCATTCCGCAGGCCTCATCGGTCATTACCACTAGCAGCTGTGATTAGAAGCATGACAGCAACCAGAGATCTAAGCTGGCAATGGTCAATTGGTGTTTAGGTACTAACCCACCAACTATCTGACCGATGTCCACACCAGAACGCATTTACCTGGCTCCCAGACGCTTTCGAACTGAGCCAAATCGCGGTATAACTCAAGTTGCCCGAGGACTCCCAAGCTCAGTGCTGTATACCGGGTATACTCCTTGTGGACCCCTTCCCGCTGTTCCCGTGTTTCTCACAGCTCACGAGCGACGCCCAATTGCGCCCCAGGGCCATTGCAGCAGCGTGCAGGCTCCTTCTCCAAGCTGTTGCGGATACCAAGGTCCTACCTAAGCATCATTGAGAACCGTCGTCATCGAATAGCTACCATTCGTCGTATGCAATGCCCTCATCGGTTCTAGCTTAGTGAATATGATGGCGACCTATAGTATCTCTGGCGAACTGACTACACGAACGGAAAGTTTGGAATGCACATTGAAGGAGTAGATCTTCCGAGTATGTCCTCTCGTTCAACTTCGTGCTCTAGTGAGGGGGCATTGAGGGGACACTCCAGCCTCTGTAACATGCATTATGGCGCATACGTACTTACATAGTACATACATATACGTTGCGCAATGGTCCCCTCAACTCCGCACCAGTGGGGATGGTATTAGATGCATTGTACTCCAGCTCTAACCTTAAGTCGGCCAACACGATATTTCACCTAAGTTCTCTCCAAGAGCTCAAATACAGCTTACAGTGGTAGTCCGCATGCGAAACGCAGGCAATTCTAGCGAAACGAATATCTGCTACTGCTTATTCGCTGCCCTTTTGTTTCTAGGGTGGTGGGCGATTGGGTGCCTCAGGTTAGAAGTAGACTGTTTCCGGCGGTCACGTGGCACCCCCTCACCCCCCACAGTATTTTCCTTCCCCGCGCCTGAGTGCATCCGAAAGAACATGCTCCAAACCCCAAGGCTGTTCGCCATGGACGATGAGAGATCGATTTCGGGGAAAGTGAGGAAGAAGGCTACGACCGCCCATCGAAAGTCACTCTCCTGCGAATATTGCAACAGGTCTTTCGCCCGTCTTGAGCATCTCCAGCGCCACCTCCGCACCCGTTGAGTAACCCTGATTCTTGCTCTGCTCCCAATCGTCCTCTCTCGGCTAACCCATCGTTCCAGACACCAAGGAAAAGCCCTTTTCGTGTGATATCTGCTCCAAGTCCTTTGCGAGGAGGTGAGTCGTCCCTTGTACTGCATTTCCTCCTGCCTGCACTAACCATTGAACTTTTCCTCTCGACAAAGTGATCTGCTTGTACGACATGAGCGCCTAGTCCATCCAGCCGAGGCGGCAGCCAATCGAGAAAATCGAAACCATACCAATCACGATGTCTCTCAGACACCTTCGTCGATGGTCCAACCTTCACATCATGAATCTCGAATGCTCGAGTTGGCCGACGCCATTCCCCTCACAACGCAGACGGTTCCCCCTCCCCCTCCGCCCGAAGTTCAAGTCCAGCCTCCCCCTATTATCGAAACAACCCACTTCAACCCATCATGGGGATACGATTTAAATCTGCTATCTCACGCTGCAAGCCATGTGGCTCTCGAGGGGCAACAGGAGAGTCTGGAGAGTATGCGCAAGCCTTCGCAGAACATTGCACCACCGCCCCCGCTCTCGCATGTCCCAGAGCGAGCGATTACAGATAACTATGGTGTTGAGCCTTCTATTCTCGATCTCACGGACCTGGGCGACCCTGTTCAAGACTTTACGGTCTTTCTCGAAAGTGTTGGCTTGTCTTCAGATTGGGATTCGGGCGTCTTTTCAAGCGTAGAAGAGCCTCTTCTACCAACAAGCCTTCCAATGGATTCAAAACCTACAGTCCGCGAAACCCCAAGGCTTGGACCTGATATGATGAGTGATCTCAGAAACGCAGCTGATGATCCTCCGTCATTTTCGAACTTCGGCTCCAGGCTGCCCTCTCTTCAACCAGAAGTCCACGATGTGGACGATCGCCTGGGTTTTGGTGATGAGGGCCCACGGCCAGCTTGGGATATATCCAATGCTGATCGTCAGGTTTTCGTTTCTAAGTTGGAGGAATTCGCCTATGTTCTCCCTAAAGGCTTCGTACCGCCATCAAGGCACGCGCTCTCTCGATTTTTTGCCGGTTACATTAACGGTCTAAACGAGCATCTTCCTTTTATCCACGTTCCAACATTATCAGTAGCAAAATGTTCTCCCGAGCTTACACTCGCATTGGCAGCCGCGGGATCTCACTATCGTTTTGAGAACAACAGGGGAATTGACCTTTTCTACGCTGCGAAGGCGATTCTTCTCGAGCGTTTGCAGAGAAGAGACAGCAAACAGGTTCCTTGTCCGACCTGGAACTTCTTGTCCCCCTCGTCCGGCTTCCACAATTCTCGTGGTTCGTCTGCCACCTCAAACAGCCCGTTTCAAACTCACCAACACCAACCCCATGTTCTATATTCTGTCGACCCTGCAGTCTATGCGCCCGAGGACTCTTATGCCCATATGGAGGTGATTAAGACTTTCTTGCTACTTACAGTCTTTGCCTCCTGGGAACGGCATCCTGAACTTCTGCGGGAGATTCTCTCCCTACAGAGCACATTGGCCAGACTTGTTCGGGAGCATGGGCTCACCGAAATGGGCATTGGTGTCGAACCCAACAATTGGGAAGAGTGGGTCCGAAGAGAATGCAATAGACGCACGAAACTCATTGTCTACTGCTTCTTCAACCTTCACTCGATCATGTATAACATTCCTCCTCTGATTCTCAATGCAGAGCTCAAACTGAATATGCCTTGTTCGCATGATATTTGGAAGGCGAACAATGCAGCTCAGTGGCGGCGTCTCCTTCGTACCCGACATGGGTCGGAGGTTCCTTTCCAGGATGCGTTTACGAAACTGTTTTACAAGTCCAACATCACGAACACCGCCCCGATATCTCCTCTCGGCAACTATATCTTGATACATGCCCTTATACAACAAATTTTCTTCGCGCGCCAACTCTGCCTTTCTTCTCCAAGCCTTCATGGTACGAGCTTAAGGCCCGATGATTTGAACGTCCTAGACAGCTCTTTGGGGTCTTGGAAAGCACTATGGAAACGCACTCCTGAATCCAGCATCGATCCACAAAACCCGGCTGGCCCAATTGCCTTTACATCAACTGCACTGTTGGGGCTTGCTTACATCAGATTGCATGTCGATGTAGGGCCCTGTCGCCGTCTTGTAACGCAGGACCCGGTTCAGATCGCCAGAGCTCTTAATGAGTCGCCACCAATTGTACGGAGTCCACGTCTCATCATGGCTCTTTTGCATTCTGCTCACGCTCTCTCAATTCCGGTTCGCCTTGGCATAGACTTTGTTGCGAGAACGCACTCATTCTTCTGGAGTATTCAGCACTCACTCTGCAGCTTAGAATGCGCTTTTCTCCTTAGTAGGTGGCTCCTCTCGATACCAGCCACACAAGCCGAGCAAAGGTTATCCGAACATGAGCGAAAGCTACTCCTATGGATCAAAAGCATGATGGACGAGACGGACATGGCGGTTGATCCTCCCGGTGCCCCGGATATCGATTTCATGGCCAATCCTTATAAGGTGAAGCAACTCAGTATGGCTATTGTCCGTGTCTGGGCAAGGACCTTCAAGGGCAACACAAGCTGGGCGATAGTGGACTTGGTTGGACTCAGTCTAGATGCTTACGCAGACCTTTTGGAGTCCCAAATCTAGGCTTCACCTGTTCCGCGAGTCCAACATCGGACGCAGCGTTTTTGTCGCACCATCCATACTTACAGGGAGTACACACGTATACACCCTTAGCAAAAGTTACCACAGTCTCGCCTCGGGAAGTCCAAGAGGCTTACGAATAGCTACGCTCAGCCACATGCTCGCTTTCTGAGAAAAAAAGTTCGCCTTCACCCATGTGCGATGTCCCGGATGATAAATGATGCTGGTTTATACCCTTTTTCTTCTCATCTCTTTCCTGTACATATGTATCCCGACTAGTTGTGTTTGACAGTCCTCTTTTGTCCGATATATTTATTCTTGCGCGGCGTGGGTAGGATCGTAATGATGGGTATAAGTTTCCTTATCTTTTATTGCTGCTGGATGGGGTGAAGTTGATGGCGGTAGGGCAAGGCCTGATTTTTTTTCATTGCTTACGGGTTTATTTTTCTTCCTTTTTTTTCCAGTCAAGATCAGATGAGAGATGACTGATGACTCTCCTTGGGTTTATTATCACTCCATTATCTCGAGTCTTGAATGGATCCACCTTGTCTGGGCGGCTTCATGCCTAACTATTTATATCGCACCCGTAAGCTTCGAATATAGTAGAATGCGAATTTCACTTACTATACGCAACAAGTTATTGATGGACATGATTTGGGATCATAATCGAAGTATTGAGGCGGATATTTCTAGCTACAAATGAGTCATTCCTAGATCTATTCCAGGTACGGACATCTCAAACATACACGGGGCGTGTCCTCATTCCAATAAGATCTATTGTAGGTTCATATCATCATTATCATAAGGTTTTCTATGTAATCTCAAGACCGATTACCAATTCTCCCCTTATTCGTCACACTCGCTGGGATAAACCGCAGAGCAGACATGGACATCTCGAGCTCCGCCATTTCCGCCTCTTTCAATTTGAGATCTGGCTCAAGGCTCGAGGTAGGGTTAGTAATAGGCGTAGACTGAGAGATCGATGTCTGCCGATGCCTCAAACGGCCCTCTTTCGGTGAAGATGGCGTACTGGACAGGCGACGCCGGTGCGTCTGCATTGACCGAAGCATTGAGGTTTGTTTATCAATGCCGTCGTTTACGATATAGAAATTGTAGGTCTACGTAGCAAAAGTTAGGATTTTGCTTCAAATTAAGGTATAAGATTGGGTACCTTGGGAAACATGTGCTTGTCTATGAGATGCATTCTGCGTTTTTGAGGCGTGGAGCATTTGCGCTCGCAGTTCTCGACGAAACATCCATACTATGCACTAGGTTAGCATGGTCGGAGGGGAGTACGAGTCGGAAACTTACAGTCTTCTCTCCACGCTCTCTTCTTGCGGCGGCCAAAGGATCATGATTCTCTTCGATATGCAAGTTCAGAAGCAATTCCGTGGGAAAGTTCCTCCCGCACTCAGTACATCTGTTGACATGGGCTTGCTGGTAGTGTACCTCGTAATCTTCGTAAGAAGCAAAAGAGAGCGCCCCTCTGTGAGGTGGAAGAGAACAGCGCATTACTTCTTCGATTGGGGGCCTGGAGATATCGCTTGGGAGGAGTATTTTGGCAGGAACTGACGCAGATGATAGGGAGTCTGGGGACGAGGATCTTGACCGACTTTCTGTAGATGCATCAAGGAACGGAGATCCTGGGCTTCGAGAACGTTTGGCCATTCTTCCTTGGGGATCCTACGGGCTCCCCACAGGCTGGAATCGCGGTGATGGGTCACGCAGTGGTTGATAGGGTCATGTTCTGCAAGCTGATTTGTTCAGTTTAGAGCTCTTCCGCTGTCAGACCCAAGGGATTGATATCAGAGATTCTAGTCACAGAGTGAATACAGTATCAGGCAATACCAGCCAGTTGTATGGAAAGAACTGTAAAGATGGAGACTTCCGGCACTAGCCACAGCATAAGACTGTCCAATCAACGGGCGAGGCGCCACAGCCAGGACATCCACCTCATCCGTGACTCGTTGCGGAATTAAGGTACAGGACGATTTTCTTGACAGCCAGCCCGCGACGGCTTCGTTCCTCCGCGAGTCTCTCTCAAGGCCATTTAGATACCCCTTCAGGGCTCTCCCTTCTCTCACTTCTTCCTTACATACCTACTTGCGCGTCATTGGCGCCTATCTTGAACCGTTCGACATTCATCCTTTCTTTTGCCGCCTTCGATAACACTGATGGATCGTTCATTGATCCTGTCGCCCGCAGACTTTCAGCCAGCCATCTGACGGGCGAAGCGGATACTGGAGTGATTTACGCAATCCCGGTCCTCTGCTCTCTGAGCATGGCGCTCACTTTCCAGAATGCGTGGCAGTCAGTACCCTTACCCCTGCCCTTGCGAATCCCGCTAGTGAAGTACTTGGTGGAAATGGACACATGAGCTGAGACTGTACTATCACAGGTCTGCGCTTGACATAGAAAAAGAGCTCCTGAAGAATCTCGCTGAGAAAGAACCCACGTTTGCCGAAATATCCCATAATATATCGGAGTCAGTTGCCCAGCTGTTCTTGTTCATTGCGCGCGAACCATCTAACCCCTCGGTGTTGTGTTGCTGTAGACTCCGCAATGCCTGCCAAAACGCCATCCTCCAAGACTTTGAGACCTCGCGCTCCACCGATGTGGAAGGCCGCCTCTGGGATGCGCATCTTAAGATCAACACTCGATTTCGGAAACTGCTCTCTCGCGTGGGTTCCTCTTTCTGGCATGGACCTTCCCCGCTTGCCGTTTGCTGATGCCTGGTTCTCGTAACATAGTTTCGCGAAGACAGTACAGCCGGGAAGAAGAAGAAGCCGGTAGAAAGGCGGAAGCTCGAGAAACACTACCTCGAGTTCATCAAGTCAAGCCAGCGGTTCTACCGCGGCTATATTCAGCAACTCGCGTCGCACTATGGGGGCATCCCGCAATTAGAAAAGGTTGCGCACAAGTTCAACTTCGAGACACTGTCGGCAACGCCTCCTATCCAATCCCTCGAGCCTCTCCGGAAACATATTCTTCAGTCATGCCACGCAACACTTATCCGCTTAGGCGACCTCTCCCGTTACCGTGAAACTGAGTTGGTTACTAAAGACCGTAATTGGGGTCCAGCAATCGGCTACTATGATCTGGCCACCATAATATACCCAGCCTCTGGTGCTTCGCACAATCAGCTCGCTGTTATCGCTCTCGCCGATGGCAATCATCTAAGAGCTACCTATCACCTGTACAGAGCCTTGTCGGCTCAGGAACCCCATCCATCTGCTAGAGGCAATCTCGAAATTGAATTTAGAAAGGTCATGAGTTTGTGGGTGAAGCGAGAGCTGATTCGACCTGAGGATGCTGGTATTCCGGGCAGAGCCTTGGCCCCCTGGTTTGTATACCTCCATGCCCAGTGTTATCGCGGACTTGATTTTCCCGAGCATGACGAACTTGAGAGCGAGGTCTTGAATCAACTAGCTGTAGACTTGAAGGAACGCTCCCTAGAAGGTACTTTACAGAAGTTTTGTCTCATCAACCTTGCAGCCGAAGATTTCTCCCGTGTTCGGTCAGATGGTGAGTTTCTCAAACAAAATACAAGCGAGCAGGTCACTGATCGGGTTGACTAGCAGAAGAATCAGTGGCAAATGCGCGCCTCTTCTTTCAACGAATCAACGTTAAGACATACTTCACCTTACTTCAAATCCTCTTAGCCGAAGTCGAGAGGTTCGCTGTTGAAGATTCCATTAAAGACGCCAAAGTCGAAGCCGATAAAGTCACCGTCGTTGTCCGTCGAATCCTACCTGCACTCCGCAATTATAGTTCCTGGCTACTGAGTGTCAGTAACTACCTGGTCGCCTACAACGAGAAAGATACTCCTCTGGCAGTCCAGCTCATCGAGTTCTGGAAGATATATGCCAACACCCTTACTCTACTCGCGTCCACCTTCGATGTGGTACACCTACCAGAGGTTGAATATCTTCTCGAAGAAGACGAAGAGACTTTATGTTTCAATCCGCTCAGCAAGGGTACTTCTCGTAGATACCTGGATGCGAACGGCCAACAGAAACCCTCAATCAACGACCCAGGCGTCGAGAGAAGTCATCCTAATATCGAGATGCTCTACCGTATCCGCGAGTTTGTGATTGACGGGTTGGATTTGGTTGTAGGCAATGTAAGAAAACTCAACCCTTATCTATTGCGAAGTCTTGCTCATGGCTGTTTTAGAAAATTCCCATTGCGCTAGTTGATGACGAAGATAAGAAAACATTCATCTACAAGGAAGATGGTCTGCCATCCCAGTTCTTCGCAAGCCCATCGGGCCACCACCATACGCTTTCCGCCGCAAGCATCGAACGAGAGGATATCCAGCAGGTGAGACAGGCGAACTACAACACAGACACTAGAAGTACCTTTGGCGGTTCTCAGTCAGCCTCGATTTCCATGTCGACCAACATGCATGGTATCGTAGAGGGAGTGGAGCGTTTGGTCGAATCTGACACTTACGAAAACGCCCCGATCCTTCCAGCCCAGCTGACCTCGAATCCTGTTCTAACCAATGAACACTTTCCTGCTCGCCAAACCCCTGTTGCACCACCTGGACTCGGGCCACCTATGGCGAGTTACTCAGCAGCTTTAGATCAACTACCGTCTTCCCAGTCATACACACCGCGTCCTGCTCTTCCTGGACTTCCGAATATCTGGAACACTGCGTTTTCACCTGACGTTCGGGATTCTTCCGTTCCGCAAACCCCGCCAGGTCTTGGACTGTCTCAGGAGTCCATGGCTTCGAGGAACGCTAGTAGCCCAGCTCATCCATATGCGCTCCAGGACTCCATTGCTGCCAAAAACGACATTCTACTCCGGCAGAGTCTTGCTCAAAATCAGCTCCAGAACAATTCTCTTAACGGCCATAGCCCCATATCACCCGTTCTCGCCCCGCCAATGTACCATCAACGCCTGCCTAGCTCTCCATGGGACCGAGATGGCGTAACCGCGAGTACAGCTCCACTTATACAGCAGCCATTCGCTCAATCTTCGAGCTTTGGTCTGCCTAGTCAGCCAATGTCAAGCGGCTTGACCAACGCCTCGTGGCCGAACAACGCCTTCATCCGCAGTACACCTGCATCTGGAACTGAATTTTTGAGCCCTGGTCTTGGCGATACTCGCAGGACGCCATCTACTCAGTACGGTGCAATCGGGCAATCCCCTCGTCTTGGACATGGCGGTTGAGACTTTGCGGGAAACAGTTTTTATGGACTCTCCCTTGTAAAGTGCATACGTACAGGTCCATACCTGCGGTTCGTTGCCTGGAAGGGAAGAAACGAGAGTAGGTAATTCTCGGGAAGCAGCCAAGCAGCTCGTGAGCGCACGTACAATTCACAGGCCAACTCTATCTTATAGGGGGCATGCGTCCTTTCGTACGCCTGTGCTATGGCTTACGCTACCGTGTATCTCTATGGCCCTCTCTCATTACCATCTGTAACGAAGTAGCACAGCCCTGACACCTCTTGACTTCGGCACCAGGCCCTGTTGTCCAATGCTAGCTCTGCAGCTAGTATATGGTGTTTGTGAGGGGGGGTTTTCTACGTCAAACTGAAGATGAGTGAAGGGTCTTTTCATTTCTGGTTCCTCGATGCTTTTTGTGTGTATGAGTGCTGAATTTGAAGGTTGAAGATTGAATGAAGGTTGAAAATTCAAATGGATTGAATCTAATTATCGCAGACAGAGTCTCGATTTCTCAAGCAGAACAGTTAACTCGTTATTTTCTTGCCTCATTTCTTCACGCGTAACCAATGTAGTAGGGACTGTAAGCAGTTTCTAGAGGCACATAGTAAAGTTATGGAAGACATTGGGAAGATGCAGAAATAGACTCGATAATCAGTAATCATTCATTAAATCGTTGTTGAGAACGCCGTTCTATCGCTGTTTTTCTTCATCAAGTTAATATGAAATAATGTAATGTGGTGCGCGTCACTGTCTTCTCCTTTCCGGATAGAGAGCGCCAGGTCTAAGACGTTAAGTCAAGGACGAGATGGGTATAGAAGGTTGAATCCTAAATGCGAAAAGAAGAGAAAGGAAATTTTATTGCCATTTAAATGGCATGCGTAAGGAAGGAGTATTTAGGAGCGTTCGGGGGTGTAGGTTTGCTTGGGGAAGGGGTAGCTGTGGGCGGGTGGGTTAGCATAGAGATTTGAGATTTTGCATGGAAGCTGGGAAGGGACGTACGAAGGTCCGAGTTCTTGGATGCTGAGCTTAGCGAGCCATTGGCCAAGGTCGACACTTTCCTCGAGGGACTTGCCCTGAACAACACCAGCGGAGAAACCACCGGCGAATGCGTCACTGGGACATAGTTAGGGCATGCCAATGAACCTGAGCGGAGAGCACTTACCCAGCGCCATTGGTGTCGTTGATGGCGTCCTTGGAGATTTCGCGGACTGGGAACTCCTTGACCTCAACCTCACCATTGGAAGTAGTGGTGGCAGTGATGGTGGGGAGGGTGCCCTGGGTCACGACAGCAACCCTGGGGCGGTTGGTGTTTTTCTTGGGGAGCTGAGCCAGCTTCTTCGCAATCTCAACGATATCAGTGGTGCCCCATTCGTGGCTCTCGGCATAAGAGATAGCCTCGGTCTCGTTGCAGAAAGTGTAGTCGGTGTAAGGGAGAACGCTGTCGAGCTGGGCCTTGAAGAATTGGGGAATGAAAGGAGCGGAGAGAGACAGCATGAAGACCTATTCATGTGCAATGTTTAGCGTGATATCTTACGTGCATGTCCGTCTTTCGTACCTTGTTCTTAGCAGCGGCCTCCTCACCCAGAGCCTGGATGGCAGGGACGCAAACAGTCAGGTGGTAGCCACCGACATAGTAGAACTGAGCCTTCTCAACGAGAGACCAGATCTCAGGCTGCTTAAGATGCTCGATCTTGTACTCGTTGGCAGCGGCAAGATGAGTGCACATGCTGCGGTTGTGGCCGGTGATAACGACACCGCACTTTCCGGTGGGCTGAGCCTCGTCCACGCGGTACTCGGTGTGGACGCCAGCCTTCTTACAGGCATCTTTGAGAATATCAGCGTACTTGTCCTTGCCGACGCAGCCAATGTAAAGAGTCGAGTTCTCGGGCAGGATGTACTGAGAGTGAAAAGTATTAGCCACTTATAGGTTTCACGAGAGTAGATGAGTCGATGTACCTGAGCACCACGAGCAGTGTTCTGAGCAGCACCACCAGGGATCAGCTTGACATCACCCTTCTGGAGCAGCTCCTCGTAGAGACCCATGTGCTTCTCCTCGGCGAGGATAGCATCGTTGGCCTTGAGCTCATACTTCTCGAGAAGAGCGGAGTCACTGTTGGCATTGTTAGTTCAGCTCTTGGCTATACAATTGAGCACCATCCGACGTACCCGACAGCCTGGATATCTGGGTGAGAAGACATTTATTAGCAAACGAGAACAAGCAACTTGAAGTATATAAAGATAGATCAAGCGGTCTTCCACATACCGAGGAGGGGGTTCTCTAAGCAGAGGAGGGGATAGCCTTGGGGAGAAGCCATGATGATTCAATTTCGGTTGTAAGTGTCGGGACTTTTGGAATATAGGGAACTTAGAGAAAGGAGGGTAGGATACAGAGAGAAGGAGGGAGGAAAAGGCGGGGAGAGTTAAGCTTGCAATCCTGCAATCCTGAGAATTGGCCGATGGAGGGGCAGCCCATTTAAAGCCTTGGTGCCTGAGGTGCTTTCCATCCTCCCCTGGCAGCAACTCTCATTGGCCAGGGAGCAGCAACAGACATCATCCCCAGCCAGACCGGAGGATCGACCCCGAAACATCGACCACCGGGAGGAAGCTCTGCCATATTTACAATTCAAGATGACAGATCCAGCAATTCAGATCGCGGAGACTATTCAAACGGCCTCCGTCAACCGAGCGCCGTCCGCTGCCCACGACCTCAATCCCCCGACCTCATCTTCGGAGAAGAAGCCCGTCGTCGAGCTTACCCCGTCCGACGCTGACAGCATCCCTTCGGACGTCGTTGACCAGCATCGAGTGCTGCGGCCGGCTGCCCGCCGACATACACTACCTCCGTTACCCGATCTTCGCTTCGAGCAGAGCTACCTTGCCAGCATTCGAGGTGCGGATACATGGGGGCGAGTAGCTTGGATTACAGTTCGAGACCAGGTATGCGAATCGATTACCATTTCTACGTTCTCAAACTCTCCGACTATGAGGGAGCTGTTGAGACACAGGCCGAGAGGTACGAGAGGCTAACCTAGTCATTTAAGGTTCTTTTACCTCTATTTCAGGGCACGCTCTGGACCCTTGCGCTCTCGGGCTGGCGCTACTGGAACCGTGGTGCATCTTTAAGCGGGCAAACGCTAGGTAGCAGGATTCGAAGGTGGTGGTATGAGGTGAATAACTGGAAGCTTCCTCCTCTCGTGCCAAGGGACTCCAAGGCCGCAGCCGCGCAGGTACAAGACGTATGTGGTTCACACCATCATTTCCCGTTCTATGCACTACCATGACTATGTGGATGGACGCTGATATTTGCGGAGTTCTTGCAGTTCTATACGGCGCAATTTGCCAATGCAGGCTCCGACTAAAGTATTTCACAGACCAGATGGAGACCGTGATGTGACGCGAATTTGTGCTTGCATTCATGGCGTTAAGGGGATATATTTTTTTATTTCATTATTATATCCCAACCCTACTCTGGAGTGTAGGAATTAGTTCACTAGATATATTGTACCCAAATTCAAAAGCATGCCCAGCTTCTCCCTACCCTGCGCTGACTTTTTGCTTTCCCGTAGTCACAGGAAAGAAGCGTGGTATTGATCAACGTGGAGTAATTTACCGTGTTAACTGGTCATTAAGCTAAAGCATCACTGAGCAATCATAAGCTTTTCTAAACACTGGATGGTTCTAACCCGGTACACCCCATATTGCGCCCTCGATATAGCAGTACCAGAACACCATTATCCACTGTAGGTAAAGGTCTAACGAACAAAAGAACTTCCAGTGATACGAATTCTCCCCCTCAAGCTAGTCTTATTAGACTATTCCACCGGGCGGCTGGTTCAGGGTAGCTACAGTAGCCTCGGCCGAGTTATTCTTTGCATCTTGTAGCCGTCCTTCTTCTAAAGCTGAAGCAGCTGGACCAGCAGGCACTTCAACAGAGGCAATCTTTGCGCCTGGAGTGACGGAAGTATCCTGCGGCGCATCCAGAAGCCCATTTACCGCCGGAGCTTGCTGTGGTTGAGCTGCGGGCGGCTGTTCAGCGGCACGAAATGGCGGGTCGAGGCTTGCAATTTTCTGATTTTCGTTGATGGACTCTGCCGGTTGCTCTTTGGGTTCGTGAGTGTCACCCTGCTTGCCGTATCTGAGTTGCACGACAAGACTTGGGGCTTCTCCATTCACAACAGACTCGTCTCCACTCACTTCCCCTTCGTCATCGCCTTCGAACTCATTATCGTCTTCTTCCTCGCCACCATGCCACTCATTGCCGCTGGATTGCCCCTCGTTGGTATCTGCATCCTCGTCATCTTCCAAGTTGTAATCTGCATAGCCATTCGTGCGGGTTCTCCGGGTTCGCTGTCGTCTATCAGAGCCATCCTCATCAGCAGGATCTGTATCCTCGCGCTGTCCAGCGAGCAGGCTCTCGCCATACAATCCTCCTGCACGCGAGCGAATTTGCCTTCCACTAGCAGTAAACCTTGGGCCAGTAGGCTCCACGGGAGTGGAAAGTCCAGACGTGTTGCGTCCTGATCGACGAGGGGCCGACAGCCCATCCGAAAATATGTCTTCGTCGTCAGAATAAGTGTACTTCAGTTTCTTGCCTCGAGTGCGTCCTTCGTAAAGTGAAAACCCAGGCTCCGGGCGGGTGAACGCAGCTTTCCGAGCAATGCGATAATCACGGCGTTTACGTTTCTTTTGTCCAATCAGTTAGTATATATGATAGATAATTGCAGGATTAAGCATACCTCCTCTGAACCCTCGAACCGAGGAATTGAGTTCCTTATTCTCTCACTTAGCTTCTTTGGATGCGTTCCCTTCTCTTCATCGAGCTTGTCTGCAACACCTTGCAATTCTGGTATCGTCCCAGCTACGCTCCACCATGTGACGTTCTTCAATGCTGGGTTACCCTCCCGATAGAGCCTAAAATGGGTGTCATCCAGACCCTCAATGAGCCAATAACGACGCTTCAAACTATCACGTCCCCATGGCTGAACGGAAAGGGGTTGATTGAGGTCATCTTCGTGGCGGGACTGCTTGTAGGATTCCTTGATCTTCGCTTGGACGGCTTCGGAGGAGGATAGAGACCAGAGAATTAACGATTTGAGCAGTTGTAGCTACGGTTAATTGTCAGCTTGGGTATTATCTGTGAGCAGACCCTTATAGTCACATACGCGCTCTTCTGGAGACATTGACGCAAAGTTGCGCCCCCCATGTAGGGGGTTCTTTCCTTGCCAAGCTTTCGGCCACTGGGTTGAATGGGTTTGGATAGCTTCTTCCAATGGGCGCGTATAATGATTTCGCCTGCGCACAGAGAAACAAGTTAATATCATATCTCAAGAGGGACCGGCGCCGAATTCGAGGATGTTCAAAGGTCCATTGCATGACGCAAAAGTTGCGGCCTTACTCCACGTCCTTCTTCCTGTTCAATACCAGCCCGAGAAATGCGCATAGCAAACGTTCAATATGGTCTCCTGGAGTGGACTCGGCCACGCCTCGTTCAATATCCTGGGGCCCAAAGTGTGGTGTTGATCGCGGAAATACTTCGTGGAAACGCGCGCGGAACATTACAATGAACTATTAGTTGCGAGAGTTAGAGACGAGGCGACCAACAGCTCAAGAAACGCGTCTGAAACGGCTATTGCAAGCCTTCAAAGCTCCCAGGAGAGATCTAACTTACTGCTATATCTGGATTATCAGCCAACACATATTCGTGAGGTGGTGATGGAGCTCGCTTTGGTGGCGGAGTTTCGGACTGCTTTTTCTTCTGAAAGTACTTCGTTATGCCCACAGGCTCGTCGAGAGCCATGGCTGTTGATTCTTCATCCGATGGTGGCGCAGATGATAACGAAGAGAGATCAGAGTCGGAAAGAGACATTGTCAAGAAGTTTGTGTTGCGATAATATTGTTGGTGTTGGCAGGAAAGTGGATGAACCTGGTCCGCGTCGCAAGGAAGTTCGTTCTGCTGCGCTACTCCCCAGCTTCAAACGCGGCTTCTACGCGGTTGGCTCCAATGAGATTACAGCCCATATCAAGACATGATCAGCGCCCAATTAATGCTACGCATTACAGTAGAGAAGAATTGAGGATATGGCCTTGAATATAATTGATATCTTGATCGCGAAAAGGAGTAACTGGAAATTTCATTGTCTACGAGGGGCAAGATGGCTCCAGCGCGTCAACAAGGACAGGTCAGAGTACGTACCCCGTAAGAAATCGTATCTTGGGAAGTCGAGACACGACAGAACGAAGTAATGGTTCCTCTGCGGGCTGGGACTATCTTGAGCTGGCCAACAGTATCCGGAACAACACACCATCTCCCAAAAGAAGCGACGATGAACATCGAAGGAGCAAACAGCCAGGTCAGCATGTTTGACTCGCGGGGAGACGAATATACGGTGACGTATTCATGGACATCCCAGAGACGCTCCGAAAGAAGGATGAATTTGATAGACTCCAAAGAGGACAAGATGGTGAGGGTTCAAACTGGAGCAGGAACTTGAACACGCGCTGATCGGGTGCATCGCGAGACTTCCGCATGATGATGCATTGTGCTCGTGAAACTAGCCAGCACAGTCTGGAAATAGCGAAGTGTATTCTGTAGAGATACGTTAGCATAGTGAGTCTCAATTGATGATGGAGTGCCAAAGATCGGGGACTGAAAAAAGCCAGCAGAATGTCAAACTTCAAGAAGAGCATTGTGATATCAACAGGAAGAGCTTCAGCGCGTCTCGCGCGTGTGATGGCGACAGTGGCAGGCCCACGCTGAGCACGATCAAAAAGGCACACAACTTCCGCGGTTCGGGGTAGAGAGGGGTATAGACAGGCGCTCTTGAAGGCAACTACTATAGTTTACAACATATCCCAAATAGTGCGGTAAAGTTGAAGCCGTTGGCTTGTCATTGATAGCCGTGCGTTAAGCTCGAAGTTCACTTGTATGGGGTGGACTTGCACTAAAGGAAACGAGACCGGAGGTCCGCCAAGCCGCTAGCCCCAACTCGGCTAGTCAGCTCTGTAGCGACCTTTGGCCCTAACCCACAAAGCCGCTTCGATCTTGAATTCTCAAGTTACAACCCGTCCAAGTCAAACTTCTTGAGGTACGACGACTTCCACCACCATCGCTGGCGATCTTTCTTTCAAATACTAACCACCAGGTTCCTATAGAAAGTCGCCATGGGTCGTGTGATCCGCAACCAGAGGAAGGGCCGTGGCTCCATTTTCAGTGAGTGCGACCGCGTTATCGCTGAACGACTGTTATATTGCTTGGGGATCAAAAATGCTGATGAAATTTGCGTTCAGCGGCCAACACCCGTCTCAACAAGACTCCCGCCCAGTTCCGTGTCCTCGATTACGCTGAGCGACATGGATACACCCGCGGTGTCGTGAAGGACATCATCCATGACCCTGGCCGTGGTGCTCCTCTCGCTAAGGTCCAGTTCCGCCACCCCTACAAGTTCAAGCACATCACCGAGACCTTCATCGCCAACGAGGGCATGTACACCGGTCAATTCATCTACGCTGGAAAGAACGCTGCTCTGACCGTCGGCAACATCCTCCCCCTCGCCTCCGTCCCCGAAGGTACCGTCGTTTCCAACGTTGAGGAGAAGGCTGGTGACCGTGGTGCCCTTGGTCGTACCTCCGGAAACTACGTTACCGTTATCGGCCACAACCCTGATGAGGGCAAGACCCGTGTCAAGCTCCCCTCCGGTGCCAAGAAGGTCGTCAAGAGCACCTCCCGTGGTATGGTTGGTATCGTTGCTGGTGGTGGCCGTACCGACAAGCCTTTGCTCAGTATGTTTTTTTCCCGGATCATAAGCCTAGCAATGAACCCAAGCTGGGATAGTTGGAGGTTGCAAGTGCTAATACATTCCTATAGAGGCTTCTCGCGCCAAGCACAAGTTCGCTGTCAAGCGCAACAGCTGGCCCAAGACTCGTGGTGTTGCCATGAACCCCGTCGACCATGTAAGGCTCCCTCTGACTGAAAAATCTAGCTCCAGCACGAAAACCTTTACTAACGTGCATTCTCTCTACAGCCTCACGGTGGTGGTAACCACCAGCATATCGGTAAGGCCTCGACCATCTCCCGCTACGCCGCCCACGGTCAAAAAGCCGGTCTTATTGCCGCCCGGCGGACTGGTCTGCTCCGTGGTACCCAGAAGACCAAGGATTAAACGTGATATCATATGGAGTTTTTTTCTTTGTGACGGGTTGAAAAGGCTTCTTGCTATGAGAAATATGTACTTAGGCGACTGCGGACGCGTCCTTAGCCAATCAAGGTTGTGGTCCACAAACAATTTCATTGACTGTTAAAAGCAACCAGTTGGGAAGATGTGATGATGAGTTCTCACACTTTTGGGCGCATTCTCCGGTATATTCTATTCCAAGCTACAGGGGCCGGCGGTAATAAAATCAAAATCAGTGTTCGACTTTTTCAATCTTGATCCAGCATCTCTTCTATATGGCTGGCAGTCGCTCGATACTATCGTGCTTCAGCCGCACATAGACCTGCCTTAGCGTTTCGTCCGTCAATCTATTATCCCTATCACCTTGACTACTACTCTCTCCACAACGGGGTATATGCACGACCTGCCAATGGTCTCACTTGCAGTCGGGATAGGGAAGGGTCCGGGTGCTTAAATACTGCAACAGCAGCAGTAAGTTTCCTACAGATGGATCTCTAAGTAGTAGGAATCAACGTCCTGTATAAATGTCCTTACCTCATGGGCATTAAAATTTTTTTCTATTTCCAAGTATGTTGCCTGCTAAATGACGGTGGTCGTCATGCATTATGGCAATTTCTCCAGATATTGATTTCAAAGTGACCAATCAGCGTCATAATTTTCAGCCCAACCGTTGCTCAGGAAAGTCACAATATATATCAGAGCCATGCCCCTCGTTCCCCGCATTCCAGCTCTGTAAAATCACAAAGCACAACCCCTCAGGCATTATAAATTTAACCATGTCGCAGAAGTCTACAGTCCAAAGAATACCCCGTCTCCCTCGAAGTACCGCCCCAACAACCTCTACAGCCATCCGGTGGCAAGCAGTCGTCAACCGAGACCCAACAGCCACATCCTTTGTCTACGCCGTGCTCACCACAAAGATCTACTGCCGCCCCTCATGCGCTGCCCGGCTAGCCCGCCGAGCAAATATAGATTTCTACGATACCCCTTCGGAGGCGGAACGAGCGGGCTTCCGAGCCTGTAAGCGCTGTAAACCGGAGACGCTCAAGCCGGCGCCCAACCCCCAAATGCTTTTCGTACAGAAGGCTTGCCAGACAATCAGATCGGATATTCAATCGGGATCTAAGCCGACGTTGACGAAGTTAGCTGGGGAGGCAGGGCTCACGCCGAGTCATTTCCACAGGGTTTTCAAGAAAATCATGGGCGTTACGCCGGGGAAGTATGCGGCGGGGATACTGAAGGGAAGTGAAGGAGAGAATGGTGGAAATCCGTTGGATGAGATTTTTTTAGGGGGGAAGAATCAGAGTGTGTTTCAGCCGTGGGATGAGAAGCTATGTGCTGATCTGGATGCTTGGTTGATGGGGGATTTGGATTGGAATGTTGGTGGTGGTGTAGGCGCTGGCGTTGATAACGCTCCGCTGTGGAATGATTTTGATGCTCTGATAGCCGCCGAGGCTGATTTTGTGTCTTTCCACGGTTCAAGTGAATCAAGCCCGCTGAGTAAGACGCCTTGAGCAGGGTAGCTGGCTCTCGTGAGAGCTTTGTTGTGGATGGTGAGTTTGTTGTTTTATGCGTTTAAGCGCGCTGTGGTCAATCTGGATGTATGCTAGGCATATGCTCGACATTGGAGGATGATCTTTGAGCATGAGACCATCCTTCTGGCGGCCCAGAATAGTAAGCCGGATCCATACCCGGACGGAGTATTCCAGGGGCATTTCTTTGACAACCTTGACGAGGCCTGTTGGTCGTCGCAGGCAGAATACAAACAACCTTTCAAGTACTGTGGAACATGGTCATAAGGATACCGAAATCGGGTTACACCAAGGACTCGAAGTTCAGCCATCTCAAAGAAGTACATAGGTAGTGGCTCCAGTGCAAATCCCCACAAGTTACAACACTCCGGACGGAGGACGTTTAAACGTTATCACCACCAGCTGGAGCCCTGGAGGCAGGTACCCCAGGAGATTGTCGGGTGAGCTCTCCATGCTCAAACCACCATTCCACATCAGCAAGTGTGAGAGAAGCACAGACGTTCCCGAGTCCAGACAAGACCTAGATGATGGTAATACACCAAGGTTTTTGCCACACTGTGCAATTCTGGCGAATTAAAAAGGTTGATTAAGGACTAACTGGTAATATCGAACGATCTTCAACGATTTTGACGCGCGAATTCAGTCGGATACTCCGTAAAGGTGCAATGTCAGACAGGGATCTCTAGATACTGCAGTCTGACGTTTTCAGACACATAACGCAGCCGATCGGTGCAGTAGCGATCAAATGAATAATCGGCGTCCTCACCTATCGCAAATGTGCTGTAAATAGACCGTGGCAAAAGGCTGGATTGAGTGGATGGAACATTGGAACCGGCCCACAGCCTTTGGAAACGCGTGTCGCCTCTCAAAGTTTCAAGGTCTGGGCAAGTCGACGTTTTACTCCAATGGTGATACACTGAGGAGATATTGCGATGATCGATTTGTCCAGCCATCGCATGTTTCAACCCACTAGGTTTCAGGTACACACTATTGCCCGTCAACCGGTGGCTGTGAGCCCCGCATCCAATAATAATAGACTGTTCTAAGTTCGCTGCTCGAGCCAATTTCTGTTGGCATCAACGTCCGACAAGGATGGTCCAGCCTCCGCACCATCTTCGGCCTTATCTGGTCGAAATCCCCAAGACATGGGTCTGACATGGATTCCAGAATCCTACCCTCCTGCGTGCCCGTGGAGGGACGCAGTGGCGCTTCCGGCGATGCTTCTAAGCGATTGCGATTGGCATGGTGTTACTGTCTGTCATTCCTCGGCCGTTGCCCAAGCGCTTTAGGTATTTCTGTTCGCAATGGTAATAATGACCAAAGGGCATCCCGACTAAAGAATTATTAGTGGTCCATTCACGTATTCGTAATGTCTGCCTGAATAAAAAAGAAAAAGAAAAGGAGATAGTCCGTTCAGTAGTCTAGCTTGGGTGGAACTCTTTCATATTAATTATCATGCACCCCCTCTGTCGCAAAGTCGCCTCTCCCTCCCTCCCTCTCTCTCCTTCCTTCTGCATCTCCGTCGACATTGTCCACTTCTTCCAAGCACTAGACCTTGTCATTCTTTGTTCTGATCAATCGGTCCTCGCCATATCGCCGGACTCGGTACTTTGTCCTTCGTTCATAAACACAGCCGGTTTATTCATATGCACCAGCCGGTTCGCTCCTAGAGATTTCTATCTTTGCTCTCAGCCGCAAGCACGGCAGCTTACAGCCATCTGTACAACATCCAAAATGAACGTCAACAAGAGATTCGACCGCTTCAAGCAATGGGCTGGGGAGAGAATGGGAAGCGAAGTCAAGACCAACGTATCTGATGACTTCAAGGCCCTGGAAACAGAAATGGGTGTGCGCCATGAGGGTGAATATATACAGATCTCTAGCTACTCAAATCTCAACTGATCTCTAATGTTACTTGAAGGTATCGATCGGATTCACAGATCCATGACTGCCTATGTCAAGTCCGTTTCGAAGCGCAGCGAAGGCGATGACAAAGAGAAAACGCTCCCAATCGCGCATCTGGGTGGCACTATGATTGCTCACGGGGAAGATTACGATGCACACTCCGAATATGGACGCTGCCTTACTAGTAAGCTATTATTACCGCAGTAGCACAGACGAATTGACACCTGACTTTGTTCTTAGCTTTCGGAAGGGCAGAGGAGCGTCTTGCTCGAATCCAGGAATCATACATCTCTCAGGCGACCTCGAGCTGGCTTGAGTCGCTAGAGCGCTCTTTGACCCAATTGAAAGACTATCAGGTAGGGACATGCTCACGCTTCGCTTGTCTGATCTTGTCTAATAACTCTTCACAGGCGGCTCGTAAAAAACTAGATACCCGGCGCTTAGCGTACGATACCTCGCTCTCAAAGATGCAGAAAGCCAAGAGGGAGGACTTCCGTGTGGAGGAGGAGCTGCGGACGCAAAAGGTCAAATACGAAGAAGCTAACGACGACGTGCACCGTCGCATGATTGACATCAAGCAATCGGAGGCTGAAAATGTTATGGAATTGGAAGCCTTCTTGAACGCGCAATTGGACTACCATGACCAGTGTAGGGAGGTTCTCCTCCGACTGAAGAACGAGTGGCCCGGCGAGTGAGTTTAACCCTGTCTGTGAATGATTCGGTTGATCATTTGGAGCCAATTGAAGCTGATGCAATATAGACAATCTTCTAGTCCACCTCTGAACGGTCACCGGGGGACGCGATCTCGTTCAAACACTGCGCACTCGTATCATGACCGTTTCGAACCTCTGCACGAGGAACACACGAATGGTGCTGACGCACGCCCCATCATTCGGTCATCAGCACACAATCTGGCCGAAACGCCGGTCAGAAAAGCATACGCACAAGAGACATCGCCTCATCGACCTGTACTGAACCGCACCTCGACTTTTGAAGGACCTACGCAGTTGCGGCAAGTGCAGGAACATCCTGCTGCCAGCCAATGGGCGAGCCGAGCAAATAGCGAGAACTTCATTACGAGGAGGAACAGTATCCAGGCCCGTCCGATTAGCAGAGTGGTTCCGGAACCTGCAGATGACGTGGGCTATCACAGCGGAAGTGTCTCTGATCGCTCAGACAACGGCTGGCAGGAGTCTCGTCAATCTCCCTTTGGCAGTACAATTTCCAGGAGGACTAGCTCAAACACTTTGAATGGCTTTGCGCACAAGAAAGCACCCCCACCACCTCCTCCCTCGCGCGCGAAGAAACCAGCCCCTCCGCCTCCGATGAAGCGCCCTCTGATTAGCGCAGCTCCGGTATAGAGGAGGCTGAGATTGTGAATTGTAAAAGGCGTGAATGGTTTTGTACAATGCTTGACTACCTTATGTTATTCTCCGCTTCGCCTCGCGGGCGAGTTCTAGAAGGCGGATGATCTGGTTTTGCTGCGGGCGTATGGTCAAAGATTTCTATTTTATGTATCATTGTTAGCACTGCAAGATGCAGACACAGCATGTTTCGCTGCCAACGATATCTCTGTAGACAATAGTAGGAATACGACCTGAGTAAGGAGTCCATAACTAGAATATACGAACGCAACCAACAGTGAGACTTGAGTGGTTGACGGGTAAGATCGGCTAAGCCCGAAGCAGCCAAGACATCTGAGTCAGCACCCCGGCTGTGCACGTGACCGGGAACGGCAAACTTCTTCCAACTCCTCTCCCTCGCAACAGGCTCTGGGTGAGCACTGCCGACCAGCACGGAAAGTCGCGAAAGCCCCGTCCCTCCATCGCCATCTCATCAGAACTACCTTTCCACGCGCTTTCTTTAACCTCCACCACCTTTTTGGGGTTTTATCCCCACCCCAACTTCGCGTTGTCCTCCCCCTTTTACCCTTCTTGCTCATTCTTTGCCTACCGCCCTCTGCCCCCGTCCAGTCCAAACATCACGAAACTTGTCGCCCAGGAGTAGAACCAGGTCGCTACCAGTCGCATCCATCGACGAAAAAGCATTACTGGTCTTCAGCCTTCGTGTTTTTGCGCGTCTTCTCGCCTTTCCCTCGCGATCACTCAATCGCTCTCACGAATTTCTTTTTCCACGTGTCTCAGTCGCTCACTGACGAGAAAGCCGTCGCAACAAACTCGGCTCTACAACGTGTCTTTGATACTCTATGAATAGATAAATCGCGCGCTTAACGATGGCATCTCTTCAGGCTGCCCCCAATGTGGCGGCTGGGAATCTTAGTCTGCCTGCGAATTTGACGCCGCAGCATATACAAGAGGTCCTTCAGGTACGGCGCTCTCGTCTCCCGTTTTTGTTTGGTCTAGGGTTATGTCTACCCACACGTACTCAATCCAATTGCTCTCAACTACCATCAGGGAAAGATTCCTGAGTATCTTCTGCTCGCCATGTCTAATCATGTTATAGAAATTCAAGCAGATGCAGGAACAAGGCGTCCGCCACGATGACCCGGAGTACCTCAAAGCCCATAACCTCCTTTCCGCTGTTCAGCGACAACAGGCTATTCAAAAGCAGCGACAGTTAGCCCAGCAACAACAGCTGCAGGCGCAACGTCAACAGCAGAATGGTTCCACCCAGGAGTCTCCTGCGCCAAATGGTGTCAACAGTAAGGCTATACATCATACATCTCTTTCAAACTCTCGTGTATATTTGCTGACGGTGGTTTGCCTCATAGGTCGTAATACGACGAGCACTCCCGTCAATAATGCTGTCCAGGACTCGGCTTCTGCATCAGCTGTAAACCAGCCACAGGCTTCGCAAAAGGGCGCGCCTGCTGCCAATGCCAGCTTTTCTGCGGAACAGCTGCAGACTCTTAGGAACCAAATAATGGCGTTTAAGATGCTCTCAAAAAACCTCCAGATCCCGGCTCGCGTTCAGCAACAGCTTTTTGCCTCGAAGAAACCTACCACACCCGCGCCCTCAGACAGTGTCGCCGCAGCAGAGAATGTATTGGACAACATCGCGCAAGACAAATCAGAACAAACTACCACGACTGCTGAGCTATCAAATGCAAGGGAATTCTACGAAGGATTCCAATCACCGTACGATCTGATTCCCAAGACCGTCAGTTTTTCGGATCACGCCTCCCGCGCACATCGTATGCGAATTCCAGCAATTCTGCCTCCGGGTATCGACCTCGAACAAGTACGTGAAGAACGAGAGATTGCTCTTTATAACCGAATCAACGCGCGAAAAGCGGAACTCTCTGAGCTCCCTGTCAACATTGATTCTTGGAATTCCAGCCAGAGCGATGCCGCTACGGGCGACGGTTCCTTGAAGTTGAAGGCCTTGATCGAGTACAAGATGCTCAATCTTCTACCGAAGCAGAGGCTTTTCCGCAAACAGATACAGAATGAGATGTTTCATTTTGATAACCTCGGCATGACTGCGAACCGTGCTTCGCATCGACGTATGAAGAAGCAGTCCCTGCGGGAAGCCCGAATCACGGAGAAACTAGAGAAACAACAACGTGATGCTCGTGAGACCAGGGAGAAGAGGAAGCAGTATGATCAACTACAGGCAATTCTTAATCATGGAGCCGAACTTCAGAATGCTGCCAACCAACAACGAACGCGCATGCAGAAGCTTGGACGTATGATGCTTCAGCATCATCAACACATGGAGCGTGAAGAGCAGAGGCGCGTCGAGCGTACAGCTAAGCAACGTCTTCAGGCTCTAAAGGCCAACGATGAGGAGACATACCTGAAACTCTTGGGTCAAGCCAAGGATTCCCGTATATCTCATCTTCTTAACCAAACCGACGGCTTCCTCAAGCAGCTCGCTGCCTCTGTTCGAGAACAACAGCGCAACCTTGCTGAACGCTACGGCGAAGACCATCAAATCGAAGACGATGAAGATGAAGATATCGCCTCCGGCAGCGATGAGGAAGGCGAGGGTCGGCGAAAGATCGACTACTACGCTGTCGCTCATCGCATTAGGGAAGAGATCACCGAGCAACCTTCTATCCTTGTCGGTGGTACCTTGAAAGAGTACCAGATGAGAGGGTTGCAATGGATGATTTCACTTTACAACAACAACTTGAACGGTATTTTGGCCGACGAGATGGGTCTTGGTAAAACGATCCAGACCATCAGTTTGATTACACACATTATTGAGAAGAAGAGGAACAATGGCCCATTCTTGGTTATTGTCCCCCTTAGTACTTTGACAAACTGGAACCTGGAGTTTGATAAGTGGGCACCATCCGTCTCAAAGATTGTTTACAAGGGTCCCCCGAACACACGTAAACAGCAGCAGCAAAATATTCGCTGGGGCAATTTCCAGGTTCTTCTGACAACCTACGAGTATATCATCAAAGATCGACCGATTTTGAGCAAGATTAAGTGGACGCACATGATTGTTGATGAGGGCCACCGTATGAAGAACACCCAGTCCAAGCTGAGCAGTACTCTTTCACAGTATTATACCAGTCGTTACCGCTTGATCTTGACGGGTACACCATTGCAAAACAACCTCCCGGAACTGTGGGCGCTGCTGAACTTCGTCCTACCGAACATCTTCAAATCAGTGAAGTCTTTTGATGAATGGTTTAACACACCGTTCGCTAATACTGGCGGTCAAGATCGGATGGATCTGAGCGAAGAAGAGCAGCTACTGGTTATTCGTCGCCTTCACAAGGTTCTTCGGCCATTCTTGCTTAGACGTTTGAAAAAGGATGTCGAGAAGGATCTGCCAGACAAGCAGGAAAGAGTCATCAAATGTCGTTTTTCTGCCTTGCAAGCCAAGCTCAACAAGCAGCTCGCTACGCACAACAAAATGGTTGTCAGCGATGGCAAGGGTGGCAAGGTTGGAATGCGTGGTCTTAGTAATATGCTGATGCAGCTGAGGAAGCTTTGCAACCACCCATTCGTCTTTGAGCAGGTGGAGGACCAAGTGAATCCTGGACGCGGCACGAATGATTTGATCTGGCGAAGTGCTGGAAAGTTTGAGCTTCTGGAACGAATCCTTCCCAAATTCAAGGCAACCGGCCATCGTGTCCTGATGTTCTTTCAAATGACTCAGATCATGAACATCATGGAAGATTTCCTTCGACTTCGGGGTATGAAATACCTGCGACTCGATGGATCCACGAAATCCGACGACCGTTCAGACCTATTGAAGCTCTTCAACGCGCCCGGCTCAGATTATTTCTGTTTCTTGCTCTCGACACGTGCTGGTGGTCTTGGCCTGAATTTGCAGACCGCCGATACTGTTATCATCTTTGACTCGGATTGGAACCCTCACCAGGATCTTCAAGCTCAAGATCGTGCTCATCGTATCGGTCAGAAGAACGAAGTGCGAATTCTGCGCCTCATTACCTCCAACTCCGTCGAGGAAAAGATCCTCGAGCGTGCACAGTTCAAGCTTGATATGGATGGCAAGGTCATTCAGGCAGGAAAGTTCGATAACAAGTCCACGAATGAAGAACGAGACGCGCTTCTACGTACTTTGCTCGAGACGGCTGATGGCACAGAACAGCCCGGAGACCAAGATGAAATGGACGATGACGATTTGAACGACATAATGGCACGGTCTGAGGAGGAGCTCGGAATCTTCCAACGTATGGACAAGGAACGGCAGAAGACCAGTCAGTACGGCCCTGGCCACAAACTGCCGCGATTGATGGGTGAAAACGAACTTCCCGATATCTATATGACGGAGGAGAACCCTGTCATAGAAGAAACAACGGAAGTCGAGCTTGCTGGTCGCGGTGCACGTGAGCGCAAGATTACCCGTTACGATGATGGCCTTACGGAAGAGCAATGGCTAATGGCAGTCGACGCTGATGATGATACTATCGAGGAAGCAATAGCTCGGAAAGAAGCAAGGGTTGAAAAGCGTCGTACCAACAAGGAGAAACGCGGCCGCAAAGGAGGCGACGAATCCTCTCCAGAACCGTCTCGCGAAAGCTCTGAGACACCACAACCGAAGAAGCAGCGTGGTCGTAGAGGCCCTGCACCGAAGCGTAAAGCGGAGGAGGTTGTGGAGGAGACTCCTCAGCCCAAGCGGAAGAGAGGCCGGCAGGCAAAACCGATTGAGACCCTGAGTCCTGGTGATCGGGCCACTCTGCAGCAAATCCTCAACAACGTCTATCAGGTCTTGATGGACATGGAACAGGAGCTTCCAGCCGATTCGTCCGATAGTGAAGACGGACCTGTTACGCGTGCTATCATTGAGCCGTTTATGAAAGTGCCCCCTAAATCCCAGTACCCGGATTACTATTATGTCATCAAGAATCCAATCGCCATGGACGTTATCAAAAAGAAGATTGTCCGCGAAGAATATCAGAACACGAGAGAATTCGTGAGCGATGTTCAAACCCTTTGCCAGAACGCTCGCACGTACAATGAAGACGGTAGTCTTCTGTTCCAGGATGCCAATGACATCGAGGTATGTTATATCCGCTGCCTGCTCGAGTTTCTCCTGAAGTACTAACATTCTGTAGGCGCGATGTCTATCCGAGTTGGGCAAACAAACCGAAGCTTATCCGCAGTTCGCCAACTTTGATAGCTCATCACTGACCACGAACGACTATTCTGTGTCTGCCGTTGCCGGGGCTGACACACCAAGTGCGGCGGCCACTCCAGGACAACCGAAGCTGAAACTCACCTTCAACGCCGCAGGCGCCATTCCTGGGATGAACGAAGACTAGTGATGCAACAGTTGGACCCTTGTTGACACATATACTTGCGTTCTAAAGATATCTTGCAGAGGCTTGCGCATTTTACATTTCTTCACCTTCATCATTCTTACAGCATGTATTCCATTGGCTTTCGGGCGGCGGCGTTTCCTGACTGGGCGGCAGACGAGCAATGATAGCTGACGGCGCAGTCAGATTTTGTTCTCTTCTAAAGACGAAAGGGATGTTTTTTGTCAATATGTCTATTTAGTGGAGCTATTTTTCTTCTCTTCCCTGCTTTTCTTCCAACCTTTGTACTTGTGGCCTAGTGAGATGTTGCTTCGCTTCGCATTGGCGAATTTTAGATCCAGAATCTTGTCTTGAGTCCTTCGCCGAAGCCAAAGCTCGGTCCATCGACCTCTTCACGTCTTGTTAAGACTTGGATTTTTGAGCTTTTGCTCAAGGTGTAACTCTGTTCGTTCCGTACCTATGTCCTCTGTTCAGAAACTCTGGCTTTCTGGTGCTTTCCTCATCTTACCTATATTCATTATCATGTCATAACATGTACGATGGTTGTATTTAAGGATTTAAGGAAACAATAAATGCCCAGAGATCATCGGCCGTTGGAGATCATTCGTCATAGTCAGTGTGGCATGAATCCAGAACACCCACGACGGCTGCGGCAAGACGTCATGTGATCACGTGATCTGAGGCACACCGTCATTCGTTAGACTCGCTCGTCATCTCTCGGTCCTCCTTGAACTTCGAGATAACAACCTTCACATATCCCTCTTCCTCGGTACTATCTTCATCTCCTCCGTCAAATCTCGACGACCTCGCACTCTAAAAAAATCTACATCAATTATATAACATCTTTAGACAAAATGGCATCCTTCCAAGACCGTGCTCAGCACACCATCGCTCAGCTTGACAAGGAGGTAAGTTGTTTGTGCGTTTAGGTGTCTGGCCCAGGAGTGTGCGTCGCCTGCTCGATGTCACAAAATAGCCTCATGCAGCGCTTTTTTATTGCTTTGGGTCCTATTCTGTTACATCTTGACAAGGGACCTTCCTACCCACACTTCCGAAGGGCCAGCTAGTTCATTGTCGCACCTGGGCTTTATTTTGCTTCCCCGCTTAGTGCACAGAGCTAACGAAATGCTACACAGCTCTCCAAGTACCCTGTCCTCAACAACCTTGAGCGCCAGACCTCCGTCCCTAAGGTCTATGTCATCCTTGGCCTCGGTGGAATTTACACCTTCCTGGTCTTCTTCAACATTGCCGGCGAGCTCCTGGTCAACTTGGCTGGTTTCGTCCTCCCAACCTACTACTCCCTCAACGCCCTTTTCACACAAGGAAAGGCCGATGATACTCAGGTTCGTGCAAAGCCAGGCCACTCTAACGATGAACCATTAATTCTAACGCATCTTGTGATCTAGTGGTTGACTGTATGTACTCGTGATTTCCCTGCACCTGCCAGGCCATTTGACCTGGACTATCTCTGGCACGTGATGCCTTATCTTGATATCGGAAACTAATTTGGCATGTGAAATAGTACTGGGTTGTCTACGCTTTCTTCACTGTCATTGAGAGCGCCATTAGCGCTGCTTACTGGTTCCGTGAGTCGTCCTCGCAGTGAAATCAGAGTGATTGGGGGATAGGATCACTAACATTTACTCTGCAGCCTTCTACTACATCTTCAAGTTTGTCCTTGTCCTCTGGCTTGCCCTTCCCCAAACCAAGTAAGCTAACACCGTGGGCGCCTTTTAACTATGCCGGATCGTGACTAACCCCTCTCCTTAGCGGTGCTCAAGTCGTCTTCAACTCCTTCCTTCAGCCCCTTGTTGGCCGCTACTTCACCAATGGCAACACCTCGGCCAACCTCCGTGCTCAGGCCGATGCTGCTACTAAGGCCCAGTAGATAGACCGATCGTGAAGACGAGATTTGGGACTGTTCTTACTGTCACGAATCAGGTCTATCGTTTGCGCATCTGGTGAAAAAAATAACATTTGACGACGAAGACGATCATGAGACTTCGCTGGTTTAACGTAGGTTGAAGTGGGGGCTTTGTGTGGGGAGAAGCCATAGTGGGCTACGGTAGTACATTCGGTACTTGGAATTGTCCTTGTTTCTTTTCTTTTTGACATGATCTTGTTGTAGAAGTGCTTGTGATGGTTGGTGGATTAAGTTTAGGCGGGAGCTGGTCTCGTTCAATAGGAATGATAGGTATATCTGATGCATTTATCGTTTTGGCGAACCTCGAGCAGCGTTACTTCTTTTATCTGTGCCTCAAGAATACATTCCTTGCGTGCTGCATAACCTCGAAAGCTTTGAGCTGAAGCTTAGGTCCTACATATCTGTACGACCTCAAAGCGACCGGGCATCGAAGAATGATGTTTGGAATGATAATATTCATAATATTCAAGGCAACCCTAACTCCAGAGCACCGATGCATATAAAGTGATTGCTAATTAGGAACTGGGTACAGTAGCCCAGTAACAAAGGGACATCGCCCGGCAGGATTATTGAACACAGGCGGTGCCAACACAGTACTGATTATGGAGCACTAGCTGTCCGTGGATTAATAAAGGCCGAAGCGGTTCTGCCAGCCGTCCGTCCGTGGGTTCAAGACAATGCGGTAGGGGAACGGGTTCGATTCACTTGTTGTAATAGGTGGGATATGGTCTTTGTCGCGGTTCACGACGGATAGGATCTTCAGCGCGGCCTTTTGGAGCATGTTCTCCATTGCTTTGCGGACTTTTGCTCGTTCTATGACATTCCATCATATTAGCTCAGCTCGGCTCGAGATATATGTATGACTTTGGGGTGTTGGAGACAGAACCGACATACCAGACTCTGTCCTCGGCGTCGCAATCGTCACATCTAGATTCCACACCTCCCAACAGACCTCCTCATCACCCTTTCCTGTCAAATTAGGGAACCAAATCCCTGAGCGCCTGCGCTTCTTCTCGTAGAACTCAACGGCGATTCGTCCGCGAACGCCGCCGCCTCCACTCCCGCTTGAGTCATGAGTACCCGAGATCGACGAGGAGTGATTGCGGACTAGGGAGCTGATGCGCGAGTCGATGAGGGTTTCGAGGTCTACGTCGTTGATGGCAGGGAGGGTGAAGTCTAACACGTCGAAGGTTGTTGGGCGGATGGAGGGGAAGTATCGGTGGAAGAAGATTAAGTTGAGGACGCCTGCAGACAAGGGTGTAAGTTCGGTATTTAGAGTTGCGGGGTGAGCACGAACCTTTGAGGACGTCCCTGACTGTTGTGGTATCTGCGAAGATCTCTAGGAAGTACTCCGGAGGGGTTTTGCGGGGCTCCATGGTGATGACGGCGGGGGAGGGGAGGGAGGTAGATGTTGTAGTATGGAGTAAATGAATCTTCTTATGCGATCTTCTGGCCCTGCTTTGCTTCCTGGTACCTCCAAGGCTAAGAGCGCAGAATGGTGGTGGTGCCGGTGACGGACCCAGCTATGACGGCGAGCTGGGTCGGAAAGCTGTCCCGCTACGTGGGGGAGATAAGGCCGTGTGGATGTTGGGGGTGGAAAGACTGCCCGGTCGAGGGAATGGTGGAAAGTTCAGATGTCGTAGACTGCCTTTTTCAGAGGGAGCATCTGTAGGAATGATTTCATGGAGGGCGCATCGTGTCGAGGGCGAGAGAAGGCGCCGTTGTCATGATCATTAAAGAAAGGGACAAGAATCCTCATCCGGGGAGGACTCTGGTTCCCTGAAACTTACGTAGACGTATAGCTGGTACCAAGTTACCCCGCAACATTGCAATGAAAATGTGTAATCTATAACATGCGATACGTATCATTCTACATTCTACCCTTGGGATTTATTGCTGTTACTTGAGAGTATACTGGTTTTTACCGCGCGAGAGCTGTCTGCTCTGGATCATCATGCGTGCATCATTTATGCTCTAAAACTACCCTAGGAGCAGACTCGGAATCTGTGCTGGTCGCGTATGGATGTGACATTACGGCGAACCCCGTGACTTCAGCTGCTGACCTCCAGAGTAGAGACAAGGACGTCAGTATGTTTTGCTGTATAGTTGAAGTTTAGAAAATGCCAAAACAGTCCGCAACTACGCCCGGCTGAACAAGCGCTATACTCCGTAGTTGACGAGGGCTTGGGACCAAGTTGGTGGTTGTCCACGTTCCATATCAGAAGGCAATCGTTTAGCCGAGGCCGCCTGGAGCTGGCTGGCTGGCATCTCCGACCGTCGGTTGCTCCCAACGCCATCAACAACACGGCCTCCTTTCTTGCTCCATCTTTTCTGTGCCTGAATTCTTCACTCCTCTTATTCTAATGTACAGTTAATCTCCCATTGTATGATGAACTGAACCGGGCCCATACTTCGCCGAAGCTAGATTCCGACTCCCCTTACTCCACCATGATCAGTGCTACGAGGAGCTGGTTCCGGCGCAATCGCAAGACCCTCGCAATCGGCACAGGCGTTATTGGAGTGGGCTACTTGGCAGGCCAATATGTGATATCCAAGATCTCGGAAGCACGAGAACGTATGAGCAGTGATCGCATTGCCCGAGAGAAGTAAGTAGCCCGTCTCCTGCTATCTATTTCCGACTCGCGTGCTCGGCAACGCAAGCTGACTATGTGCCCCCCACCACACAGCTTACGGCGGCGATTCGAACAGAACCAGACCGATTGCACATATACAGTATTAGCATTACTCCCGACGGCAGCGGAAGACATACTCGAGGCTTTGCCCGTGGAGGAATTAACAAAGGAGCTGCAGAGGAAACGCGCGGAGCGGTTAGCTCGTCTCAATGCGGGAGAGGGGACAGCAACAGGGTCAGACATGAGCTCTGTAGCGCCGAGTCTGTCTGAGGATGATCGAAAAAGCTTATCGGGCGAGTCATTCATTCGTACCAGCCAGCTGGGCGATTCGGCAATTGCAGGGGACGATGCATTGCCTCAACCGAAGCGGAATAAGACCCAGCTCTGGAATGAGGTTAAAATCACTTGTACGTCACAGAATGCACTCTGTGCGTCTTTAATGTCTCGCGACTGACTGTGCTTAGCGATCACGCGGGCCTTCACCCTCATCTACACCCTCTCCCTGTTGACGATCTTTACGCGAGTTCAACTCAACCTCCTCGGCCGACGGAACTACCTTTCAAGCGTGATATCCTTAGCCACCCCTGCAGATTCATCGACTATCAGATTAGAAGATCACGATGACGATTTGACACAGACACTGGGAAATGACTTTGAGACGAATAGACGGTATCTCGCTTTTAGCTGGTGGCTGCTTCACCGTGGCTGGAAGCAATTGTTGGAAGAAGTTCAAGCTGCGGTGGTTGAGGTGTTCGGTCCTCTAAATCCCCGAGAGGATGTTTCTTTCGATAAATTATCGGAGTTGACCCTGCAAGTTCGGAGGAAGATTGAAGGAGATAGTGAGGAAGACAGGAAGTATGCTTCTACTCTCGCGCATAATTCCCGATGGATCCTTTACTGACCGGCTCTCAGGCACCGTAAATGGTTGGCTTATCTGCTTCCCCCTCGAGAGGAGGAGGATCACCTGCTGGAGGAATCTGGGGTTCTTGGGGTTACAGAGCCTTCGACTTCCCAAACAGTAGCAACTCTGCGACACCTTCTAGATGAGACAGCTGATCTCATAGATTCACCGACTTTCACCCGTGTTCAAATGCTTCTCAATAACGAGTGTTTTGAGACGTTGATTCAGCAGTGCAAGGCGGATGCCTTCAAGTCCAGCGGCCCTGTGGCAGCTCCCCAGTCTTTCACATCTGTCGCTACCGTTGTCCCGATCAGGGAGGACTCAGCTCTCAAAACAAAATTGGCGAATGTCCTTGCTGTGCTAGCGCGACAAGCACATGTCATTGGCAACGGAACAACGCCCCCTAATCTGTATGTGGTCGCTATGGATCAAGGCGTGCGGGAGTTGGAAGCTTTTGCGGCGGTCGTGTATAGTTCAAATTTCGACTCAGAGCTTCTCGGTGCTGGGTCAAAAGCAGGGTCTTCGATAGGCACGGCACAGGTAACGGAGTCGGCCTCTTCATCGCCTGTAATTGTTGGCAAAGACGACGAGTCTGACCAGGGGCGTCTGGATGTGGTCACACCGGTAGTGACTAATGCTGACGATGGCGCCTGGGAGAAGGCCTGGGGAAGGGCGTTGGACGACCAGCCAAGCAGTGGGCCGGCTGCATAGGTGAGAAGCGACCGACTATAGATCTGATCGTGATACCAATTACATCTTGATTTGTAAGATAATTTTTGATTGAGCTGAAGGACACAATCTACGGACCCAATCAAGCACTATTATAACCTCCGGTGCAGGAGGCTATGGGCACAGGCACACTGTTTGTTCTCCATATACCCTACGGTCTACGCGGAACCCGGCTGCTCGAGGAGGGTCCATACAGTTACATAATACCCGTGAGATCTTGCGGGGAAGCCGAATAACCGATCATTTTGAGGGGTAGGCGATAAAGGTCCCCTACAGATTACAGAGAGTCGATGAGGGGAAGCCAGCCCAAAGGATTCATATGCCTGGTTGAGTTGCATCCCAAACGCCTCTTGGATGCTAAGGCTCTTGGAATTGCTTAAGATATCACCCCGCGGAGTAAGCCGAATGACAAAGACACAACCACTGTTGGCCGATGATCGTCTTTGTTCTTCCTTCGATGAGCGGTGGGCTCCCTGTGCTGCTGTGCTACTGGTGGTCCTATGCTGGTCCTGAGATGATCATCCCTTCTTCCGGACTGAAACTCACAATCCCCGATGATGTTCAGCGGACATCATGCGGAATTTTAATTTTTGGGACCTCCGTCTGCTGCTGACTCCTACATATGCATAAGGAATGCTTCTCTTCCTATGCTTTTCTTTTCTCACCTTCTCCTCTTCTTTTCTACCCCTCCTACGTGCCGGTCGAAGTTGGCAGCTTCGTTCTTCCCTGTCCCTCTCGAGCTGAGCTCTTCGCCTTGCCTCCGGTCAGGTTGCATCTCCGAGCTCGGACAAAAGCCGACACCGGCCAACCTTTCTCCAATTCCTCCCCGTATTTTTCAGATAGCGCCGGGTTTTTTTTTCTCACTTAAATAGCTTGTTGCTCCCTCTGAGTCACCAGGCTTGCTATTTTTCATTCAGTTGTTCTCAGTGACAGAAAAGCGCGTCGCATTGTATACAAAATGGGAGGTGCCGGTGCGTGGAGCCCTATTCATCCTTTCCCGAGCCATTAGGTGCTAATGTATAGACCGCGCAACAGAAGAGAGCAACAGCCCCTCGCGCGAGAAGGTCGAGGAGGGCGGAATCCAGTCGCCTGAGTCCCACGACCTCCCTCTCCTCACACAAACCACTGAGCGCAAGCTCATGGCCAAGGTCGACTGGCATGTCGTTCCCTGCTTGTGCATCATGTATCTGCTTGCCTTCCTGGATCGGTATGTGCGCGCCTACTCCTAGCTGTCGCAAAGTATTTGCGACCCGAAATTAATGGTTCTTTCTGGTCTAGAGTGAACATCAGTAATGCGGCGGTCCTGGGCATGACGAATGACTTGGGCATTGTCGAGGGAACGAAGTACAACACGGCATTGACTATCTTTTTTGTTCCATATATCATCTTCGAGATCCCGTCCAATATCCTGCTCAAGAAATTACGTCCTCATGTTTGGCGTACGTATTGGAATTATCGTTCCGTTGGTCGGCGTCGCTGATGATTATAGTATCACTGTGCATGTTCTTGTTCGGCCTTGTCACGGTCACACAGGGTCTAGTCACGAACTGGGGTGGACTAATGACCACTCGTTGGTTTCTAGGTATGTACCTGCTTCCCACAGTGAGCTTCCTCCAGCTAACTAGATCGATGTAGGAATGTTCGAGACGGGGATGTTTCCTGGATGTAAGCGTCCTTTCCTATGATCAAGTCTCGTACAGTGCTGATTATTATAGGCTTTTATCTACTAGGAATGTGGTACAAGCGCAGCGAGGCCCAAAAGCGATTCAGTTTCTTCTTCAGCTCTACTACACTCGCCGGTGCTTTTGGTGGTGTCCTCGCGACGGGTCTCGGCAAGATGCATGGCGTCGCCAACCTTGCGGGATGGCGTTGGGTCTTCATCATTGAGGGTCTGCTTACTTGCGTGGTCGCCTTCATCTTGTTTTTTTTCCTGCCTGACTTCCCGGAGGAGGCCAAGTGGCTCACCGAGGAAGAGCGCGTGTATATGCGTGCCAAGTTGGCCAAAGATTCCGGCAGCGCTGGAAACGACTCAAGTATGGGCTTGCGCGACGTTTTGGCCGTTTTCAAAGACTGTAAGCAACAATGCCCCTGACTTTTTAGCTTGCCCTAACTTTACTTATAGACAAGATCTTTATTGGTGGTTTGATGTATTTTGGACAGATTGTTACGGCTTACGGTCAGTATTTGGTCCTGTGGAATTCTTTATAAAGAACCAGAATCTGACATCTTGCAGGCTATGCCTACTTTGCGCCGACTATTATCCAATCATACGGTTATGGACGTAAGTATTCCTCACCCTCCTGCGGGTCGTATAGCTGACCGGCTTTCAGCAATTGAAACCCAGCTATACTCAATTCCTCCCTGGGCATCTGCCTTCGTATTCTCCATGTGCATCGCTTTCATTTCGGACAAATTCCAACACCGACTTGCGTTCACTATAATTCCCATGTTGATCTCCATGGCTGGCCTCGGTATTCTCATGAATGTCCACGGGCAGGCGAACCGCAACGTCCAATATGGTGCTCTATTTTTAGTCACCGCGGGTGTCTATAGCGCAATGCCAGTGGTCGTCTGTTGGTACGCGATGAACCTAGGTGGCCATCGGCGACGCAGCGTTGGAACTGCATGGCAGGTCGGTTTTGGTAACAGTAAGCAATTCCTCGGTTCGTTCCAAGAGTCAACGTTGCTAACTATATTACAGTTGGCGGAATTGTTGCAACATATTCCTTTCTTGCGGAGGATAAAGCGACTTTCTACAGAACGGGCTTTACCATTGGTGTGTCGTTCCTTGCTTTCTCCTGCGCCTGCTGTATCGCCTACTTCCTGGCAGTGTGGCACCAGAACAAACAGCGGGAGCGGGCCCTTGCGAGTGGTGACCCTCGTTACGAGGAGGAGGACCAGGAAGTGCTGGGAGACATGGCAACGAAGTTCCGTTACGCATACTGATCCTCCCTAGAAGATCATTTGATGATCTGAAGAAGCCGTTCCTCGAAAAGCCCATAGGGCACGGCGAATCATATACCCTGATTCTATGAAGATGGAACATGGCCTTACCATATAAGATAACATAGAAGAAAATATACATAATTTATCTGTGTCAGTTACCCATAGAACCCACCCAATTGATGTCATGTTACTGGTACGCTGCTGTTGGGCTCGGTAAACTGACAACAGCTTGCACGTGATCTGTCACCTGACTAGGGTTTCTGACGCACACAACCTTAAGTAGCTCTTCCGCGCCCGGTCTCCATCTCTCTTCCAACCATCTTTCATCGTCGCAGAAGTGTGAGTACCAGCTTCCATCTGGCCTCAATGGCTATTAACAACCCATTGAACTGTGTCTAATGTTTACCTTAGTCACTCTACGAAGATGAGAGCCAAGTGGAGAAAGAAGCGCGTTCGTCGTCTCAAGCGTAAGCGCAGAAAGATGAGGGCTAGATCGTGAGTTATCCTCTGCATTGGCATTGAGTGGCATTGTCTTACCCTACTGCAGCAAATAAACGACTCGCCCAATCCATCTCAGCTTCACATGTTAAGCTCGTGGTTGAATCTGAACACGACAATTAACGACGTCACGATGATGATTTGATTGTTATCGATACGTGGTTCGCCTTCTTCAATGGGGCCCGTCTGGTCTTTGGTACATACAAATGCCCTTCATGTTTATCTACCGCTCGAATTCGGAATCTGTCACTCAACTGGATCCTCCGTCCCGATCACTCGCGAAAAGGATACGAATGTCCATCCAATCCCTCGGATTCATATCAACGCTTTCGATTTTCTTTAGACCAGATGGTGGGGTTGCGTCACGTAACCCGTTTACTCGGAGGGGCTCAATGTGCTCAGTGGGGTTGGGGAAATCAGTGAAAATAGTGACAGATAATCTTTGTCTTCCTGTATTATCTTGCGCATGCGCTGTTTTTCTTTCGAGTTTGGCGTGGGAACTGGTCAACTACCAATTCGGATTTTTGACATCAGCCTCGGTTGGTGCACCTAGAGTTCGAGTATGGAAAGGTCTCCGAGAGTTTATCATATCAATTCACGAAACAAAAGTTCCGAACTGCATCAATCCATCGTAAACTGTAACTTTAGTGTTCAATCCTTGAGTACTTCTCCCAGTAGTATGAGTTCTGTTCTGATCTGAAGTTCTGAACCCATCTCCGAATCTCCAGTCTGTGCACTGTGGGATCGTTTTGTTCTCCGCCTTGCGCCTCACCGCCTTCACTTTTTTCTCCAACTTTTTTTGCAGCAGAAGCAATCTTTTGCGCCCAGCAAAGTCTAAGCTTAACATCTTAACGCTCATATTCTCACACAATGGCCTCGGATAAGGCTGAAAAGAAGCGCAAGCGCGCCTCCGACCGTCACGAACGGCCCACCAAGAAGCCCGCGCTGGACCTGCAGAGTCTCCCGCCGCTGAAGGCTAGCCTTATTCACGACGATAGCGAGCTCGCACCAGTGCTCAGTATGCGATAACATTTTCTTAATACGAAAGCTGACCAAAAGCTAACTTACTATTGCCAGTCAATACGCCCGGAGTTATTTCGCAGCCGAACATCCACCTCAACCCGTATCTCAAGGATCGCAGCAAAGCCGTCTCCCGCCATTCGACAGGGAACCATGGCATTGATTCGACGGAACTACTGCTGCAGTCTTCAGATCACCCCAAGTTAGATTTTGTCGGACGGGAGGCGAATGATGATGCTGATTCCCAGCTGAAGCATTACGTTGCTGTTGTTGACCCCGCAAGCAAAACATGGGAGTTTGTTGAGATTAGGAGAATTACTTTGCGTGGAGCAGTGAGGAAGGCTTCGACGGAAGAAGACGAGGAAGAGAGCGAGGACGAAGAAACGGTTCGCTTTACCCTGACCTCCATAAGTATTGGTAGGAAACTAATGCCAGACGACACAGAAAACCATGCGCGAACAACGAACAGACCTCACATATACCTTCGGTACCAAGAAATCACGAAAAGCGACGCAATCCGTGGCTGAGAATGCCCAACTCTCCAACGCCCCCGAAGGCGCCGCGACGGCCGCCGAGTCCGCTCTCCTCGATTCCATGCCCGCCGAGTCTACAGACATCGCAACCAAGGCCGCCGCCGTGCAGGCCGAAATCCAAGCCGCAAAGCCCCTCCCTCAGGCCAACCTCGACGCCAAACTCCCCTCCGAGGTGTATTCGCTCGAAACCCTCATCCCCAACGGCAGGGCTACCCTCCGCCAGCTTCCCATCAAAGACTGGCAGGATACCATCGAACAGGGCCTCTCGGTCAACACCACGTCACGCTACGTCTCCAACCGTGTCACCGACATCTGCGAATCCGGAAACACAACACACATCCAGATCCTCCGCTTCATCCTCCTCCTCCTCGATTTCTCCCGCTCTCTCAAAGGCGGCAAACCCGGTGGCTCCGGCCGCGGCAGCAAACGCCTGCCTACTCACGACGACCTCCGCCGCATCCTCTCCAGTGGCTCTGCCTCCGAAAATTCCTCCGAAAGCTCAATTCCCGACCCGATCATCGACGCCATCCGCCGCAGATTTGCTCCTGGCGGATCTCAACTTTCTAAGAACGACGTCACCCTTCTCCACACCACAATCTGTGCTCTTTCTCTACACATCCCTCCTCAGCCAGTCAACGACGGCGTTCCGACGCCCAATGGCGGGAACGCGCCTAATGAGCTCGCTACAGACCCCTCTGACCTGCGCGACGACCTTCAGCTTGAGAACGCAGATATTCTTCAGTATTTCCGTGAGCTAGGATGCCGTGTCGATAAACCCAGGGAAACAGAGTTCGCCAAATGGGGCATCCGCGGAGGCAAGGCTGAAGCTGCGACACGAAGGATTGCCAGACTTCGCCTCCCAGTGGAGTTCCCGAAGGTCAGCCGCGCCGGCGGAAGGAGGAGGTAAGGGTCACGCTTTATACCTTTGTTTTCAGATGGTTCGCCGCGTTGCACGGTACTTGTGTATAGAATTGGCAGGAGGGAGACGAAAAAAGGAATGTCTGTCTATGTAACCGGCGTTGAATATTGGTTCCTCCAACTTACTGTTCATACCTCCGCGATTTTGCCTCTTGATTCCAATTTACATACGTACTTGGGTAGAACATCCGCACTGCCTTGCCGTCACGCCGATTTAAAAAGAAAAGGAGATAAAAAGAGGCTCTACCTTTCACATACTGTATGTTCCAAAGCAACCTCCAGACTTTGTCCAGGAGAGAACCCGTTGCGCTTGCCCTCTTGCCCTATGGTATGCACTCTGACCCTTAATGCCCGCTCTTCCCCTCTCGACTTGCAACAGGTCAACGACCGGCCGGTCGTCTTAACTAGTATACTCTAGTTTTTTTTGCTGATGGTGTTAACTTTTAAAACTATATTCAACAACAGGCAAGGTGGCCGAGCGGTCTAAGGCGCGCGGTTAAGGCTTCCAAATTCGGATCCCTCCTCTTGATCTATCAAGTTTCCGCGTCATTAATTTGGCGTGGGTTCGAATCCCACCCTTGTCATATTATTTTGTTCTTTTGCTGTGTGTCGGTAGGTGGTAGGGTAGGATTAGATAGAGTGATTGATTTTTTTTTTGATATTTGGGTTGGTCAAGAAAGAAGGAATGGAGGGTATGGTTGTGGAAGTGGCGTATGAGACGGTATCGGGTAGCCTGCGCAAAGGGCCGAAAGGAGAAGGGGACTTCGAGAGGTGTGTTGAAGGATGATGGTATGCTCTTGTGATTCATATGTGGAATGATATATAGTTGTGCTTTGTAGTGTATGGTGGAGCAAGATATTAATTGTCTAATTTATTGCTCATCTCACATACATACCACTATCAAGTTCACACTGTCACCAAAAACTTCTTATTGGCCAAACATGACTTGAGAACAGCTACAGATGATTCAGAAAAGGATGAAATAGGATATTGACATCCGTACGTATTTGGACCTAGTATCGATGACGGGCCGGTCCTATTAAGGCATCCATCAAAACTGGCGAGTGACTCGACCAGGTATAATCAACTATCTAAAGAGCGGACGGGAGGGCTATATAGTATACGCATCCCATGTAGACGACACCACAATGCAGCCTACTTAAGCAGCAGCTGCAACGGGAATTGAAGTAGCAGGGGCAGCATCAATTGAGCCAATAGCCTGCCCGACCTTTATGCGAGGGGCCGTCGCGGCCTGAAACTCACGTTCCACAGCAGCCTCTAGGGTTTCATTCGTCTGCATGTTCAACTGGGCGTCAGACCAGATTGGTTGATTCTCAAGCTCGGCGGATTCGACACCAACACCGACAAATCCACCCATTGATTTCCAGTCGCTCGCGCGCCTGATACCGAGTTCCTTCCAAACGGAATCGACTGCCTGGACAAGGTGGTCACGGAGCTCCCTGGTGTGCCCGGGGGTGGGGGTAATTCTGAGACGTTCCTCGCCGCGCGGCACAGTGGGGTAGTTGATGGCCTGGACGTAGATGCCGTGTTCCTCAAGAAGCTTGTCCGAAGCCTGCCTGGCAATTTCTGCATCACCGACTAGCAGAGGAACAATGTGGGAGGGGTTTGGAATGACAGGAATATCCAAATTCTTGAAAGACTGCTTGACAGCACGGGTGTGTAACTGTTGCAGAATGCGGTCTTGTTGGTGGCGGGATTGGTACTGAATCGCAGCATCCGCACCAGCCATAGTGGCAGGTGGAAGGGAGGTGGTGAAAATGAAGCCGGGAGCGAGGGAACGAATAGTGTCAATTAAGGCAGCAGAGCCGGCGATGTAGCCTCCAACGCATCCATAGGCTTTCCCCAAAGTACCGGTGATAATGTCGATCCGATCCATCACCGTGCCTTTGGTGCTAAGGGGGGTTGCAGTGTCCTGAGAAGCATAAACTTCGTAGTCGAGATGCTCGGCAACTCCGGCACCATGCGGGCCATACATGCCTACGGCATGGACCTCATCCAAAAAGGTGATGGCACCGTACTTGTCGGCCAAGTCACAAATCTGCTCAATGGGAGCAATAGAGCCACACATGCTGTATACCGACTCGAAAGCAATAATTTTCGGGACATGCACCGGCAGAGATGCTAGCTTTGTCTCGAGATCAACTAGATCGTTGTGCTTGAAGACCATTTTCTTGGCTCCAGAATGACGGATGCCCTGGATCATCGAGGCGTGGTTAAGGCTATCAGAGAGAATGACGCAGTCGGGCATTTTGCTTCCCAAAGTAGCTAGAGTTGCATCGTTGGCGACGAAGCAGGAGCTGAAAACCAGCGCGCCCTCTTTACCGTGAAGCTTTGCAAGAGTGTTCTCCAATCCCACCGCATGTTGGTTGTGTCCGGAGATATTGCGAGTTCCTCCCGCACCAGCTCCGTAAGTATCAAGTGTGGTATGCATAGCAGAAAGTACCTCTGGGTTGCGGCCCATACCAAGATAGTCGTTGGAGCACCAGACAGTCACCTTCTCTTCCTTCGAAGCCGTATGAGCGCGGGGGAACTCCTTGGCGAGACGGTTGATGTTGTTGAAGTAGCGGTACGACTTGTCCTGATGTTTCTTCTGCAACTCAGCATCGTAGAAAGCGTTGTAATCGAATGGCGTGGCCACGGGAGCACCGGGAGAACGGCCAGATACAGCCGCGGCTGGTCCAACATGCGGTTTGGCGGCGGTCTTGGAGAGGTCGGGCTGGACTATAGTGACTCACTGTCAGTACTTCATTCAGTCAATTGATGAAGCGAGGGTCACATACGCCTTTGAGTCTCCTTTTGAAACTCATTGCTCATGTTGGCGCCATTGCCTCCTGTAGAGTGTAGGGCTCTCTTTCCCGGAGAGACTCGGCTAGTTTTGCTGGATCCGGGCACACCAGCAGCGGTCGAGGTAAATCGCTTGGTACCGGTCAGGCGAGCGCTTTGAACGGCTAGGGCCTTGCTCATAACAGGGCAGCGACGGGCCAACCTCTGCAGATTGGACATGGTACCACCGCCAGGGCTGGTGCTGGGGCGGGTAGCGGTAGCCAGCGAACGGAGGGTGGTGGGAGAGCTGCGCTTGAGAAACGGACACATGGCCCGAGACTGTTGGAGAAGGGCCTCCATTCTGACGTGTGAGACCTGGATTGTATAGAGAAAGGTTGGAGTGAGGGATTGAGGAGGAGAGAAGGGCGGGCGAAGACTCAATGAAGAATGAAGGGGAAGATCGAGGCCCTAAAATACAGAGGGACACCGGGATTCGCAGGCAACTTGTGGAAATTTCGGCATCTCGAGGTGAATCTCGGCCAAGGCGGTATTACTTAATACTGTGGGGTGAGGGGCTCTTTGCCACAGGGGGAATAGCGGCTGACGATCAGGCCGGCTGCCATTGGTTGATCCAGCCGCGGAATTGCATCCTTGCCCAAGACTGCAAATTACCACTAGAAGTGGAACTGACTAATTATTCCACTTGCGATACAGCCATACACAGACCCCGGTCCGCATACGCATCTCTGTAGTCAAAGGCCGTATGCATTTGCAAATGCCATTCGATTTTGATTCCATGGCCCGCTGGCCGAGGCTAACGCTTCCTGGAGAGACTTGCCGGGATCCTGCCTGTGATACTCAGGCCACCTGACTATACTACTCCGAGTCTCCGAAGTATCTCCAGGGAGTCCACTGTCATCTTGACTCAGACAAGTACATTCAGTATCACGTAATCCCCTAAAGCTGCTCATTAAACGTCGATGCATGCATGTGTATAAAGGACATGTCTACCTGGCATCATGCTTCCCCCACTTGATCGCCATCTTTATCTTTAAAAATAGAATAATGTTAATACAAGGCAAATAGAGTCGCCCCAGAGAGACAAGAGAAAGGAAATAGAAAATAGCAGATCAAAACAGCAACGCCTTCATGCAGTAGTAAAAAATCACCAACTTATCCACCCAAGCCTCCGTCACCGTCTATAAGACGAAGTCGTTCTTTCGTAGTCTTGGCTCTTTTGGACGTCCCCTTGCCACCACGTCCCCGTCCTCGTTTGGCAACCGGTGTGGCAGCTGATGGTGTTCCAATATTCTCTGCTGTAGATACCGGGGTAGCAGCCCCTGATGGTTTGGCGCTAATATCATCAAAGTTTCCTTCGCCTGTAGTGATTTGTGATTAGCAGTGATAAACGCACAAGATCATGGCTGTAATCATACCTTCGTGATACATATCATCCAATGTGATATCCCTCTTCTTCTTCTGTGCACTCTTTTTGCCGCCCTTACTCGCGCCAAACGTTTCACCACGTTCAGCGGCTTCTCTCTCCTTTTGTTCGATGAGCTCCGCCTGTTCATCATCGGCCAGCCACATAGCAATATCCTTGGTTTTGCTTTCGCGGTTACGAGTGTTGAAGTCAACACCGCCCGCTGCGCCACCGGAAATAACCACGCGTTGCACCTCCTCCTTTTGTAAGGCTCGTTTACGGATGCGCTCTTCGATAGTATTGCGAGTAATAAGGCGGTACACCGTAACTTGTCTAGTCTGGCCAAGACGATGAGCTCGGTCCATGGCCTGTGAGTCGATGGTGGGATTCCAGTCCGAGTCGTAGAAGATGACGGTGTCTGCGGCAGTCAAGTTGATACCCAAGCCACCGGCGCGGGTAGACAAAAGGAACACAAAAATATCCGGGCGTTGCTGGAAGTCAGCCACCGTATCTCGGCGATCCTCGAGTTTTGTACTTCCATCCAAGCGGCAATACTTGTAGTTGCGATAGGTTAGATATTCCTCCATTAGGTCAATCATACGAGTCATCTGGAAATAAAGCAGCACACGGTGGCCTCCTGCCTTGAGCTCTCGCAAGAGCTCGTCAAGCTTGGCTAATTTACCGGAATCTGTGACGAATCGCCGCATGGAAGGCACTTCAATGTCCGTGTAACGACCCTTGGTTGAGAGCGGTTCGGGCAGCATTGGGGGGAAAGAGTAAGGGGTAGGATCCAGTTGCTGCTCGACAATCTGTTCTTCCACGGTTCTCGAAGGAACGTCGAATAAGGCGTGGCGGACCGGAATATTGAAGAGAGAGTCCATCGTCTCCTGAGCGGCTTCCTGTCCCGAGGACACGAGAGTGATCGGTGGTGCTGATGCCGCATATTTAGCGGAAGGTTCAATGACGTTAAGGCCCTCGCGTTCGAAAACGTTCTGAGAGACGTTCATAAGTTCCCGCATGTACCCTTCTGCTGCAACATCATAGACGGCTTGGCGGTCATTGCGTTGCACGATATTGAAGAGAGTATGGGGCAAAGCGGCGTTTGAAGACACATCGTCCTCGTCATCGTAGGCCACGTTAAGACGGGATAGCCTGTTCGTCTGTCCACGGCGACGAGTACTGCGCTCGAAGACACCTTGATGGGAAAGCTCGGCAGCTTCGCCGATCGATGTGTCAACAAAGCGCAAGAATGAGAAAGCCCCATCATCTTCGACACTCTGCTTGATGTTTTCCGGCGCAAAGATATTCATCAGATGGCCGAGATACTTGGCACGGAAGCCTGCCTTTGAATTGCTCGGCCCTGCTATATCAACACGGCCATCAGATTTGCAGAGAATGCGCGGCACAGTCAGCTCGATCAGATTACGCGTAGAGTAAGCGACGTCAACGCTGTGGCCTTCTCTAACAAACGAGGCGGTTTCCGCAAAGTGAGCCAGTGAGAAAGGTGACCTGGTTTCAGCCCGTTCAAAAAGATCAGGATGATTGCAGACCTTACGAAATTGCATGACCAAGTTCATCAGTGTTGTGCTATCCGTTTCGTCACCGACAGCAGCTTTCTCAATCAAGTCCATAATGCTCACGCGATTTCGTAGGTTGGTGTAATATGCACGTTGACGATAGGTGAGATCACAGAAGACATCCTTTTCGACCTTGTCGCCAAGCTCCTGTTGGACGTGTTTTTTGACTCGGCGCAACATAAACGGCTTTAGGATCATATGAAGACGTCTGAGCTGGTCCTCGTTGAGTTTCGTATTACTCTGTGCGTGCGATTCGATATCCTTTGAAAACCACTCGCTAAACTCATCGTGGGAGTCAAAGAGCGTAGGCATGATGAAGTGAAGAAGAGCCCACAACTCTTGCATGTTGTTTTGAATGGGAGTACCTGTCAGCAGAAGACGGTTTCGGCAACTGAACCCCAGCAGACTCTTCCAACGCGAACTCTGAGATGATTTGATAGCCTGAGCTTCGTCAAGGATCATATACTGCCACTTGACTTTCTGAAAGTATTGGGCATCGAGGACCACGAGCTGGTATGATGTTACAAGCACATGGAATTCGGACTCCTTGGTGTAAGTGATATGTTTGCGATCCCAGAATTTACGCAGGATCTTGCGGTCTTTGGCGGAGCCCCAGTAGGGCAGAACCTTGATGTTAGGGACGAACTTGGTAATCTCTTGTTGCCAATTGTGGAGAGTTGATGCCGGTGCAATGACAAGGAACGGACCCCAGATGTTGTGGACTTCGGCAAGGTAAGCCATGACTGAAATGGATTGAATGGTCTTGCCGAGACCCATCTCATCTGCCAGAATACCATTAATACCTTGCTCATACAAGTTGACGAGCCAGTTCAGACCCTTCAATTGGTACTCCTTCAACTTTGCCGTGAGCATTGTAGGCTGCGAGATCTCGATATCTCCTAAGCTGGTGGGATTTTGGAAATTCAATTCGCTGTCATCCATTGCATCCATGGGATTCTGATCAGGATTGAAAGCACGAGCTCTCTCTTGGGCCTGCTGAACGGCATTCTGTGCATTGGCCATAGCCGCCTGTCGCAGCGCGGTATCATCTTCTGCATCAAAGTCCAAGTCTTCAAAACTAGTAACCTTGGCGCCCACGCTGGAGGGTAGATCCTTGAGAGCTTCATCGGTGCCCTCCATCGCCTCATCTCCACCAGCACCTTGGATCTTCCGACCAATAAAGTGAGAGTAGAGTTCGGTCTGAGAGATTAGGAAGTTCAATTTACGTTTCTGGCGGTTGGCCTCACGCTCGGCTTCTGCCCTCTTCGCGGATTCAAGTTCTTGCTTCTCTGCAAGACGACGCAGATCACGCTCTTCACGTTCGTTGCGTTTCCAGAAAGACATCATCTCACGCATAGTCCGTTTAGCGCGGGCCTGAGTATCCTTCATGCTCTTGTTGGTACGCTCCTGCCATTTGCGGGACTGCTTGCTGGCCAACTGGGCCGTCTTGCGCAGATTCTCTTGACGGGTGCTCAGCGAGTTGACCTTCGTGCGGTACACCTTAGGGATATCTTTGCGTGCAATGTCCCTCCAAATCTGCTCATAGATTTGATTGTAGCCCTTCGACTCGTACGTGGAAGCGGGGATGGGGGTGGCTTCTTTAGAACGGCCCCCTCTGGCGTCCTTCTTAAGAGACTCTTTTCGAGGGTCTTCCTTCGGAGCAAGTGGTAACGGCTCGTCATTTTCCATAGCAGCATAGGCGGCCTCAGCTGCATCCTTTTCGGCTTGCTTCTGTTCCTTGGACTTTTTAGGCCGTGTAACAGGACCACCCCGGCCGGACTTGCGCCTTGAAGGCGAATTTCGTCCAATGTGAAAGGAGCTTGTAGTACCTCCTTCTAGGTTAGGAGCCAAAGGAGTGATCTCGCCGATCTCTTCTGGTGAGGTGACACCTTCCAGGGCCCTCTTGGTCGTCTTGATCTTTCTCTGTGCCCTTTCCGCTTCGCGTAGGAATTTGGCCTTCTCGGCAGAGTCCTGGGTCTCGTTTGCCTTAAGCTCTGCTTCAAGCTTTTTCTGCATCTCCATCCGCACAGTATTCTCCCGACGCCGCTTTCGCTGCATGTCCTTCTTCCGTTCCTTTTCATCCTGAACCTCCTTCGCTTGAACTTCGGCGATAACAGATTGTTCATTCGCAATCCGGAATCGCTCTGTGCCCGCGATGGCTTGCCTCTCAAACGATTTGCCGAGAGTAAGAAGGTAGTTATGGCGACGACGCTGCAGCTCGTGTTAGGGTGGCGGAAACATTAAGAATTATTTGGAGCTTACTTTGCGTCTGATCCCCTCGGCCCTTTCAATGTCCAGGACGCGCTTAGTCCCTTTCAAGATATACCGTTCTCGTTCTTTCTCAAAGCCTGGAGCCTCCACGTCACTTTTATTTGCATTATCAATGTCGGTTATGAGCTTGTTTATAATTTCAGTATCCTTTTCAGACAATAATTTGCGAGGAGGACGGGTAATTTTAGGAGCCTCTGTGACACCGTTGGATAGGGTTTCAGCACCCCTCTGGTCCTTATCTGTAGTGCGCCGGCGCCTGTCTGTACTAAGTTTTTTCTCTTGCCGTAACGCCGATGCGGGCGGGGCCGGTTCAAGCTCTCGGACTTGGTTCTGAGTAGGAGCCGGCGGAGGAGGGCTTAAACTTGTATCGTTTAACGATGGCGCAGCTGGGGTTAACCCTGGAGGGGGAGATGACCTCTTGGGAGGAGACCGCTCTTCAGTGGGCCCTGACAAAATGCTAGCGAATGACATGGGGTCTGCAGCACGAGCAGGCTTCTGTTGATAAACATTAATTCGTTAGTTTTGAGAAGTTGCGCCATGATATCGTTTTGTGGCTAATTGAAGCCAGGGCAAAACGTACCGTTTCCTGGGGAGGTGAGGCCTGCCTCGGCTCTCGCAACAGGGACGACGAATACGCAGGCACGCCATGGCTTGATGAGAAATGTGTGTCTTCCTTCTTCGGGGACACGTGGGGGTTATCTGCCCGACTCGACGGATGAGCGTGGGATGGCGTAGAAGGACCGTACGGAGATGCGCCGCTGCCGGGTAGCAAAGTAGCAGGATAGGGGCGCGAAAGCGGATACTGTGGGGTTCCTGTCGTTGAATGGGCCTGATATTGCGATGGCGGATCAGCTGGATGCTGCACGGGAGGCGCACCGCCGTTCAATGGAGGTAAACTGCCGGGTAACGGAGAAGGCGCATGGGAATAGTGAGGGCTCCGCGAAAGGTTGGGTTGCTGGAAAGCAGGAGGCGTTTGAGGTGGGCGCTGCTGGTATTGATCATTGTTGGGATAAAAATGACGCGGCTTATTTGGAGGTGAATATGCAGGATAACGAGATTGCTGAGTCGGAGACTGCGGGTTATATGGCGGAGCCCCCGTCATAGTGGAAGCCGCGTGTGTCCGAAACGCGGCGACGAGGATTTGGGGACAGGGACTGCCGATGAGGAGGAAGCAATTGGGATGAAAGTCAGTTGGGCATAGATTGCCAGGGTAGCTGGCTGGCGCCCACGCGCGGGAGGTTAGGGACTTTCGTCAAGGGAGCGATCACGCGTTCGTTTGTCGTCAGCTGTCGAGCTATCTGCTTGAGAAATAAACTATAGGCAGGCGAACGATGAGAAACGGGAGTATTGAGAAAGGAGTGGATGGATTCGAGAATTAAGATGAACGCTTTGGTCAGGGCGGATGAAAGGAGTGGAGGATGGGACGAAGAAGGCGAAGAAAATGAATGAGATGGAAAGGGAGTTCGCCTTACCGGGTTTGCCAGGAATCTTCTTTTGGGAGGGTCTGGCTCTAGTGTCTTCTCGTGTGCTAAACCAGCAAATCTTCGCGGGCAAGCTGTCTTCAGAGAACAGTGAGCTCAAGTTGATGCCATTGATGCTTGATCGTGTTCTTGAATCACGAGAAGTTGTGGACCAGATCAAGTGATAGGACGAGAGGGGCGTTGGATGGATGACGATAGGATGGTTGGTGCTGGCGTTGAGTCTGGGGATAGAGAAGATGAAGCGAAAGAGATGAAGAAGGAAAGGCGATGATGGACGAGAATGGATATGGAGCTGGAGATGGGATGGAGGTGCAGGTGGTGATGGCGATGGTGCTGGAACCGATCTTTCCCCTCGTGCTGCCCCTTTGCTTCGCCCAACTTTTCTACCTCTGTTCGTTCGTCCGCCAAACTTCTTTTCTTCTGCTGCTTGTCGGCGATCCGAACACGCTTCCTTTCCGTATTTGTATTACCGTTACAGAAGTACTCCACCGAGAGTACCGGCTTTCCGACCTAAACACTGCCAGGTTGATCTCATACTGCCAGCATTATGCCAATCCACCGCTGGCCGGGAAGCTCTGAGGTACTTTCTATCATTCTATGGTCTCTTGATACGAGCCCTAGAGCCGTATTCAAGACCGACTGTCAGAAGACCCGAAATAGACCGACAAGAAGCTATGGTGAAACAGATGACCCCCATTCTCCGCGTCATGCTCCTGGGACAGCTCGGGGTGTAATGTACTGTACGATACCACCTTGTCAGTACTATTGTAAATGAGATACATCGCCAGATTCAAGAAGCAGAGCCGTTCCGCAATCCAGCCCCAGCACCAGCCGCAAACTCTCTGCTCTCTTTCAAATGGCGTCTTTGTCAGAAGTGCTGTAGTACAGATTTAGCAAGTGTGATTATCGGGACCGGCGTTTGCTGCACTCCGCAACCCAACAACTGGTCTCAAGCAGGTTTATATGGTTGGCTCAATCATGATATGGGCCACATAGCCCATGGTGGGTGGAAATAGTGGACTTGCTGAAGATCAAAGAGGATAGCTGCGGGAGCCATCTTTCAACCACGACCTGGTAGCGCTACGAGCACGCATCCTCGAAAAGATCATTCAAAGCAATTGAGACACTATGCGGCTTTGCAATAATCAAAGACGAGAGTGAGACATCTTCATTTATCGCCTGTATGTCAATCAACGTCCGCCCGTTTCAGGAGGCGGTTAACATCAGTGCGGACCCGGCTGCTGCTGCATGCTGCAACTGTATGCCAAACATAGTTTATGGCCTGAGGCAGCAGATCCCAGAATAGAATAGCGCCAACGATCATCTCTATACGTACCCGTCCGACTCTTGAGATCGCATCGTCCCACCTCCGCAGCTGTCGGACCATCCCCGCACTGCTTGCAGCCTTTTCGCTCCCAATCCATTATTCTAGCACCCGAAATCAATCTTATTGGCATCTCGACAATGGTGCAAAAAGAGTCATGCTATGTAAAGCCGGGGACCCGGGTAGATTGCCCTTTAAAAGAGACTGATATCACCATCCGCTACATACTCCCGTCATGTACCGAGTATCTCACAACTCACCTCGAAATGACCTGATTTTAATTATTTCTTGAGCATGTATCTCACCCCATCATCTCCTGCGTCTTGTTATCTCACATCTAGAACGCCGACTAAAGTGTCTGTGGCGAGCCACTGGAATTCTCGTGTGACGTCGTCCACTTAATCTCTACCGTCATCTATCATGGCAGCGGAACTTTCTACCAATCGTCTGATGCACGCCTCTGCCAAACACCATCGAAATCGGGTAAAAGGAAGGCCCCCAATCAAGCGTACAGTGTGATTTTAATTCTCTCGTCACATTAAGGGAAACTCTGAGTGGAGCCACCTGTTCCTGTTTCTGAGCCTGGAAGAAAGCATGAGATGCGCTCTGATGTTATATAAGAGGCACCGGAAGCTCCAGCGAGTCTGAATTCTTTCCAAATTGTGTTACTGCAAATCCAATCTTCAACCCGTCTTTGATTTACTCTATTTCCAAGGCCTCCCAGGAGCTCCACGAAACTCACATAATCCACAGTCATGTCCCTTCCCGATACCCAATGGGCCCAGGTGGTTGAGAAGACAGGGACCCCGCCGGTCTACAAACAAATCCCGGTTCCGCAGCCAGGACCAGACGAAATCTTAGTGAAGATGCGCTACTCCGGCGTCTGCCACACGGACCTCCATGCCATGAACGGAGACTGGCCTCTCCCCTCAAAGATGCCTCTAGTGGGCGGACACGAGGGAGCCGGTATTGTCGTCGCAAAGGGTGAATTAGTCCAAGACAAAGACTTCAAGATCGGTGACCATGCCGGCCTCAAATGGTTGAATGGCTCCTGTCTTTCTTGCGAAATGTGCATGCAGTCCGACGAACCACTTTGCCCGCAGGCCTCGCTATCCGGATACACTGTCGATGGTACATTCCAGCAATATGCGATTGGCAAGGCCGCATTAGCTTCTAAGATCCCGGAGAATGTACCTTTAGATGCCGCTGCACCCATCCTCTGCGCTGGAATCACAGTCTACAAAGGGCTAAAAGAATCCGGAGCCCGACCCGGTCAGACTGTCGCTATCGTTGGCGCCGGAGGCGGCCTAGGCTCTCTAGCCCAGCAATACGCCAAAGCAATGGGATTGCGCACCATTGCCATTGATGGCGGTGATGAGAAGAAAGCATTGTGTGAGAAACTAGGAGCTGAGGTCATTCTTTCTCTTCTTTCCTGCGCAGATCATTGAAAGTGTGTTTCGATATGCTAACCCAGAATTGAGCAGGCCTACATTGACTTCACGAAATCCACCGACGTAGTCGCAGACGTCAAAGCCGCTACTCCAGGTGGTCTTGGTGCTCACGCTGTCATTCTTCTTGCCGTAGCCGAAAAGCCTTTCCAACAAGCAACCGAGTACGTCCGCTCTCACGGCTCCGTGGTCGCTATTGGTCTCCCCGCAAACGCCTTTCTCAGAGCGCCAGTTTTCACAACTGTCGTACGCATGATAAACATCAAGGGGAGCTATGTTGGTAATCGCCAAGACGGTGTTGAAGCGTTGGATTTCTTCGCTCGGGGTTTGATCAACGCTCCGTTCAAGAAGGCACCGTTGAGCGATCTGCCGAAGATCTTTGAGCTGATGAGTTCGTTCCCCCTTTCACTAGCAAACAATTCTGGCGCTGACGGTCTCTACAGAGGAGGGCAAGATTGCCGGTAGATATGTCTTAGAGATACCTGAGTGATCACGAGGTAGGAACGCTATAATAATGACGCGCTGGGGAAGTCAAGGAGGTACTGTCAGGAAAACAGCGACAGCAGGCCTCCTATTACGATGCTCTCTGCAATGGTTAGACACCAATAATCTATTCCGATTCCGTTCGCATTGTTTTTATGAATGAGCACTACCTTCCCCGCCTATGCGTATTGAAAATTTACAATTTCATGATAGAGAAAGAGACGCGTGTAACTCTGCCGTCGTCCTGCCAATTCTAGAGTCCTACCTTAGTTAGGTACCTTTAACTTGATCTATTTCTCAGCTCGGAGACGACAAGTCCCCCAGCCCGAGCTCTCAATGTCTGTCCCTGTTAATCGAGGACGACAGCCGAACCGTTCCAAAGCCTCCCCTCTTTCCAAGCCAGGTCAACCGACATACATCCTCGAGCTCTCAACCCTCTCACCGCATAATTGGAAGGCTCTGAGGATCTGTACCGCCCAGATATTGAAGCTTAGTGACAGACTCAGCCCCCACAACCACACGTCTGTCTTGCGGTCTCTTCTACGTCTAGTTTACAGCTACTTGAGCACCGGGTGTGGCACTTGACAGACCGGTTACTTCTGCTGACCAGTGACCATTCTGTATTTCCATATCGATCGTGTATATTGACCTTCAGATAGACATCCTTGCTCCATATTCTTTGGAGGCTGGCAGGGAGGCCGTGAAGGGAGCTGCTGATGAGAAGACAGCGGCTGTAATGCAGGTGGAACATAAGAGTTACCACGTACTGGTTCGGAATTCCCAAGCCTAGTTGGGAAGACACCCCCAATGTCCATTTGTAACCATAGTGACCGATGCCCCATCGGACCTTCTCGTGCTGCAGAGTCATAGGATAGGGGTAAGGAGCGACCAGGTACGGAGAGTAGTTTTGCGGAAGGAGCGGATTGTGGGACGTACCTAGGGTAGCGGCATGGTCAGTCACCTCCCACTATACTGAGCTTACATGGCTAAGTACCTACTAAGGTCGTCTCCTCTCGAAGCAATATTTCAAAGACCCATAAGTAGCTCATTGGTCAAACAGCTGAGGTATGTTCTACTTTGATGATGCTAAGGTCTAATTCAAAACCCGCATCTGGTGCTTGGAGGCTGATTTCCGACTTGAGTTGACAGATTTACCTTGTTCTTCCGCTACTTACGTTTCCCCCCCATTAGAGACGTCACACGAGGAGCAAGTTCTACAGCCGTATCTTCCGTTTCTACCGGCTACTTCATATCCAAACTTTCTTATGGACCCGATGAGAGATAGGTGCGCTGGTCTCTTAGTGATCCAGTTAGGCCAGTCAAAGTATGAAGTTCGTTCCCTTTACCCGGAGACAAGACGGGAAAAACTATGTCGTCCACTGGGGAAACTCATGACTGTGGGTCAAGATACAGACGTAGGGATAAGTCCACTACAGATCATGCAGGAGATGCTCGAGTTCACGCTGTATTGTAGGGAAGAAGTAAGTAGATCTACTATGAGAGAAAGAAGTGTATCCTGCGTCAGACAGAGCACCTTTACCGACCGAAATTCTTTTATCCCATTTTCACATTCTGGACATTCGTTCCAGGGGGTGTAGTTGATGAAGAGGGGGAATTCACCGTCGCCTGGGGCCCCTTATACGTCTTGCGCGCATACAAGAGGTAATACAGTAACGCTCCGCCCCAAAGAGCGCCGTTGATGACGACGGTATAGTTCATGTCATCAGCTGAGAGTGGCAGAGCAGTTAGTATAGCAATAAGAAAGAATGGAGGTACTAATCTTGAACAAAAGGATTAGGAAAAACACACCACTCGGCCCCGGTCCCAGGTTCGGAAACATGCAGAGCAAAATTGCAAACCCGAGATACACCACTGCGATCCACCCAATAACCCTGCTAGCCCTACCCGTGTAGAACACCCCGGGGTGAAATCGCTTCTCCCCCCAGATAAGGCGGGAGAGGATTGGCATCATCCAGGCAAGATCATTTCCCGCCACAGCGAGGGAGAAGAGAGCATTTGCGGCGGCGGCGTTGATGAGAGATAAAAGGCCGATTATGATTGCTGCAACGACGACACCCCAGACTGTTCGGGCGGGTTGGTAGCGGATTCGCGTGCTGACGTGCCGGAAAAAGGAGGAGAACGGGAGTGCGCCGTCGCGGGAGAACGCCCAGCTTTGGCGAGATGCGGCGATGACCTGCATATTGAGAGTTAGTCGGCATATCGAAAGTGTATGTGAGTTGTAGGGGAAAGGAAGTACCAGGCTGAGTCCCATGAAGAATTGGACTAGGGCTACGACAGCCATGAAACCGAGGGCACCGGGTTTCCCGAGACAGTCATAGTAGATCTATCAAAGAAATATCAGCGCTATTATAAGTAATATATGATGAGTCAGAATGTACTTGGGCCATCGGTTGACCGAATGCTGTCCCCACCACTGCTTCCAGGTCTGTGTCAATGACTGCAGCCATGACAGTAAGGGAAAGGAAGCCCAGGATACCGCACAACCCACAAGACCACAATATACCTAGTGGGACTGCACGAGCAGCATTTGTGGCCTCCTCGCTCATATGGACACAAGAGTCAAAAGCCCCAATTGTCCAAATAGGCGACAGCCATGCAAGCATGAAAGCCCATCCGCTCGGCCATGTTGTAAGATTCTCCAGATGCCCGAAGACATATGAGCCCGAATTGATCGCCCCTCCATTGACTGCTTTGCCGATAGGTAATGCGAGGACGGTAGCGATGACAAGGCCGATGTTTGTCACTATACATGCGGATTGAATCTTTGGCATGATCCTTGCAAAGAAGGTGGCGATCAGTCCATGGACAACCACGCAGCCCACATAAGTCCCGTAGACAACCGGTCGCGAAGCGGACCAAGTGCCGTCACGCGCAATCGAGACTATTGCAAGTAGCATGGTGGCAAACCCGTCTATCGAGTCAGTATAGCCACAATATAAGATTACTGGCACTCACAATCGATAGAACAAACACCACCAATAAGACCAATGGTGTTACTGTAACCAACCACGAAACTCAAGGGAAGCTTCCAATCCTCCCCGCTGAAATAGTGAGTCCAGAAGTAGAGGCCGCCAGCCGTGGGCATCGCGGAGGCAAGGTCGGCCTTTCATTGCCCGTGATCAGTCTCGAGGGTTCGCAGCCCAGTGGAGATTCCGGATCTTACCATAGCGAGCCCAACAACGAATATAAAAACACTTGCAGCCAACCATCCTGCGCTTCTAGTCAGTCCGTAGCTGATGTGGTGAGTCCATGGGGCAACCCTCACCCTAGCCAAGTCAGCATTACCACACTTATAGAAGAAGATGAGTGGTGGGCGCACCCAAACCATTCCCACCGGCCCGGCAGGTATAGAGAACGACAGTGTGGAGGCGATAGATGGCAACAGGCCCATGATACTAAACGCAATAGCGAAGACCTGCACTGTTGAGTAATGCCGCCGAAGTTCCTGCTTATAACCCAGGGTTGCTTCAGACATCAGTTGGCTGTGGCCTCACTGACAATGAGGCTCCGGGAGTGAACCGAAGCTTACCGAGCAACTGAGTGTCATCTCTATCACCAGTGGGCTCATCAGCCATGGTTCCAGATGGTCTCTGTGTTTTTCCCGCCATGGTTGGTATGGACTTCGCAGGATCTCGCTTTATGTGAGGGGGATAGTCATTCGCAGAGGAAAGGAGGGGATGAAGAGCTTAAGTGAGATAAGACTCGGAGTTTCTCGCGGCATGAAGGTGTGTTTGTACCCATGTACTCCGGGGTTGCGTAGTGCGTGATTTGACAAGGGATGATCGTGGCTCAATGGACACCCCTGCGATCGGCGCCGAGGATAAGACATCGTTATCAATGAGATGACCCGAGAAATCAATCTAGAACTGCGAACCAAAGATAAGAAGCAGTGATTAGCGTCTCTCAGAGCGTGGGCTAGGGTGGGAAGAGGAAAATTGACATAGCTAGAGGCCAGGGCATGTATCTTGAGGGAGCATTTTCCTTATCGTCATCTGGCTTTGTACAGATCATAAACATCTCTAGGCGAAGCCATCTCAGAGCCCTACTTAATTGGTATACTCGGTACGGGCTACTTGACCATCAGTTTGCAATCATCGCCGGTCTAAGCCTGTATGATAAGACTGGCGCGAAGCCGACCTAGTCCAAAAGTACAGATGATGCTATAGCAAAGAGAGAAAGAGGTGTACAGAAAGCAAAAGACATGATAGTGGTTCATAAGTGTACACAAAGCGTAAGTCTAAACAGCACCTGGCCCAGGACCCTTGTGGTTTGACTGGTCCAACAGAAGACGAGGCTTGATATAGTCCTCATCCAACTGTCGAAACCAAGCCACATGATCGCCCGAAGGGCCACCCGAGAACAGGTCTCGGATCGTCTCTCGTGCACTTCTCCCTGTTTCGCGCCGTGAGGGAGACAAGCTCTCCTGCGGGGTCTGCGATTGTGGCAGATTTTGGGGAGGCTGTGATGGTGATCGTCGCATCCGCGTCGGAGCTGCTGGGGGCAGGTCATCATCCGAGTGCATGTCGTCTAAGTCAAGTTCAAACGCATCTGGGTGGTCATGATCCACTGCACGACGCTTGCCGGCGGACTTTAGACCAAACTCATCTTCACTACCATCGTCACTGCCACTACGGCTTCCTGGACGATTCCCGAGCAGCGTAGCAGTGGATGAGCGGTCTCGCGCGGCCTGGGTATCTTTAGGACCGAAGGCGTCCGAATACATTCTGGAGTGTCCTTGTGTTGGGCGCGACGATGAAGGCGGGCTAGGGCGGCGATTGTTGCCACTCGAGTAGCTGTCATTTCTATCAATGTCCCTCCGCTGCACTCCGTCAAGCGGAATGTTGTCTGTACGCCGAGGCGTGTATCCCAGACCAGTGTCGGAGCGCTTATAATAAGTGCCACCGTTGGAGACCTCAATGTCAAACTCGTCATCTGACTCGAGTTCTTCAACCACACCAGTCCGGATCCCTAAAATTTCTAACATCCGAGCGGTTGTACCCCCAAAAATGATAACAGTGATCACTACCACAACCAGGACAGTTGCACGTAAGGCCGGTCCATTTACTCCATCAAGACCCGCTGCCAGCGCTACTCCGACAGCACCACGCAGACCAGCCCAGAAGAGCATTGCTTGGTACGCAAACGGTAGCTCATCAGCCACTTCCACCCCTCGACGGCGTGCCCTGTACCGGATGAACCAATTGATCGCTTTCGACAATGGGAACACCGCAAGGTATCGAGCAAGACAAATTCCGACGACAGCGACTAGGATAAAGAGTGGTTTAAACTGCACATCCCTCTGGACGAGTAGATCAAGCCCAAGGTAGATGAAGATGAAATTCTCCGACAATTGAGCCATAACCTGGAAGAGGTACTTGGTAGTCAACTGCGTGCGGCGGGACATATTGTAATAAGCGTAATGTTTGAGCGTGATGCCGCAGAACAATAGTGACACGATTCCTATAATAATCAGTCTCGTGATAGCTTTCGAAAACACTATTGTACTTACCTGACAACATGACGCCATTCGAGAAGAAGTAGCTGGCGTAAGCAATGAGAACAATCAAGCAGCTCTCGATCTTGGGCTGACGGCGGACATGGGTATATTTTAGCCCCAGGGCTGTCAGGATCCCAACAATCACGCCTACCAGCATACTGCCGAAGAAGACCAACAAGAACAGTCCAATAGCCTCAAAGAGATTGAGAATTGATAGAGATCCAGCGTCGGTTTTCGCGTACTTCTGCGCAGTCTCGAACAGGACAATCGCAATAGCATCATTCAGGATCGACTCGCCAAAGATCACGGTGTAAAGCTTAGGCTCCACTTTGTAGAGATTGAAGATGGCCAAAATTGTCACAGGGTCCGTAGCAGAAAGTGTAGCTCCAACTGAAATGGCCTCGACGAAGCTGATACTGAATCCATCCAGAGGTATTCTTGTCCAAGCAAACAAGACCAACCCAAGAACGAGGGCCGAGATGAAAGTCCCCGCAAACGCAAAGGTGAGGATCGTACCGATGTTCCGGAAGAAATTCGCTTGGTGCAGTTCGTAGCCCGACGCTAGGATAATCGGGGGAAGGAGGAGATTGAAGAAGAACTGGTAGTCAAAGGCGACGAAGTTCGTTATGGGCGAGTCGGTCAGTCGTATGATCAATCCGACGAACATGCCTACATCACTCATGAGCTTCCGCCATTCCCATAAATATTTGTATCGCAAAGCGGCGTACCTCCAAAGATAGACAGAACTGTCTCGTGGACTGCCTCTATCTTTCGTTGTTGAAGAATGTAACTCGTGAATAGCGCCAGCATCAGCAACGTGATCATGATAAATAGCGCCCAGGAGCTGAAAAACTCCTTGGTGCCTGCCTCCGGCGACTCTCCTGCAATCCCATATGTTAGAACTGACTGGGGTCGAGAATGCGATGCGGAAGGGACTCGAGACGCGTACCATCGTCCGGATCGGTATCATAATCTGCAGCTCTTCCTATTATCACAGCGTTGATTAGCGACTGGCATAATAAAGGTAGTATGGTGTAGCATCCTGGCAAGGCGCGCGATAAGGGCAAACTCATACGGAGAAGCGAATGGAGGGCGTCGCCCATCACTTGGCCAGCCATTTTGTTGAAGTCGTTGTAACCACCACGGCGGACGACACCTAGCGGTTAACTCCAGTGGCGATTTTCTCACGCCAATACGATGCGCACATAATAATCCACAGGCACGAAATGTGGAAAAGAAAAAGCTCTTGCGACAGAGAATCAAGGGTGAGGTTGAGCTGGGGGAGTTGGGCGAGACTGGACAAGTTTCAACGTTCCTTGGTGATTCGGAGATTCCCGCCTCACAGCTGTCTTCAAAAGCCAAGACCCGCGCAAGGCTGCAGTGATCGTCGCCATGTACGGAGTCTCTAGATAGGTACACCCTGAATTTCCCTTTGATTCTTGATTCAATTATCTACCTGCCTATTTAAGTCTTCAGTTCGAATACAGGTGGTCAGATGTCTCTATACCACATGGCTGGTGCTCAATGCTGCCCCTCGAATGATCTCTCCCGGTGATCAACTATATATCTATCATATTAGAGCTTAGGTATCTGACTCTATCCGGTCTACCTTCGCTTTGGAGTACCCTCTGAAAGCCGACTCGTCAGCCAAGCTGCGAGAAGAGCAGCGCAGCCACCGAAACGCAGAACCCATCCAACACTATCATCATACGGCTCCCCTCGTGGCTTTTGGAAGACCTTGAAGATAGCACTGCAAACCAAACTCGACAGGACCTGTGGCGCTGAAATGGCTACATTGTGGAGCCCCAGAACAATTCCCGCCTGAGCTAGATTCTCATCCTCTTCTACTGCTGCAGGAGACCTAGAAGAGCCAATCTCAAGATCATCATCACTAGCATCGGGATCGAACTCATTAACCCTTGGTGGTAGGTTCGACTCATTGTATGTCGCCAGTTCAGACCGGCGGCGTCGGGCTCGGCGCTCTTCCTCAAGTGTCGCCACTTCCGCGGATATCAGAGCAAACGGTGCCCAAAGTGTCACTGCCCAAGAGATGCCGACGAGGGCAATCACAACCGTTGCTGCATTGACAGACGAGATGAAGAATGTGCTGAAAGTACATAGAGCGAACAGTATTTGCGATAAAACCCAGGCGCGGCGCAATGTGAAACCAGGAATCTGCAATTTTGACAACCATGTCCTAGATTTTGCAGGATCCCGTGCTTTATCGCCTAAGATTTGTGGATGAAGCTCTGCAACAAACCCTTCTTGGATATCCGAGCTTGACAGCCTTTCGACACGTAAGAAACGTTCCTCTTCAGAAGGATCGTTGGTGAGGTCTGATTCGTCAGAAACAACAGGTTTGTACGTCGGAACAACGAACAATGGAAGAGTAATGTTAGCGACAAATGATATTATTGCATATATCAGAAGGGCGAGGGTTCCGATTCGTGTGGCATGATCCCATGCCTTGTCGACGTCGCTGTCCGAAAGATCGGGATGATCATCAAAAATAGGGTTAACGTATAGCTGGCCGATGTATGTCGTGGCATAGTACAGAAACGGAAACCAGCCAATCCATGCAGCTATTTGCACTTCGCACACCTTAGCAGCTTGGGGCGGGAGGTGCTTAATTGACTTGAAGACCCGTCGGAAGAAACCAACAATGCCCATTTTCTCTGACGATGGCGGACCATCGAGTCGGGGATCACGTTCTTTGATATAAGAACAGCTGATCAAAAGAGTCACAGCAAGCGACATAGAGGCTAAAGCACACAGAATCTGGAAGCGTGTATGTCCGAGAAAGGGAAATATCTTGGGTAGGTCGATATACCCGAAAATATATCCAACAATGTTCCCGACACCAGTCATTCGGCTGGCCCAGGCATTTGCAGCTTCCTGCTGATGAGCTGGAGCATTGTCGACGATGAAGCACCGAATCCCCGCTTGCACTGAGCGATGCGTTAGGTCCAGGGAACTTGAACGCAATGAGGAATACTCACCAGTATTTATGGCAAAATCCAAACACCACATGATAATGGTAGCGACAACAATAGTCGTAACCTTAGCTCCCTCCGACTTCGAGTCGCCGCCAAATAGCTTGAATACCCCTCCGATTGCCTCGGCTACCCAAGCGAGTGCGAATAGAGTCAGTATCGTGAATGCTCCTCCAACTATCATGAACGGCTTTCTTTTGCCCCATGATATTCTGCAGTTATCACTGCGAATACCAATATACGGCTGAACCAGAGTTCCAGTTATTGGGCCTGCAATCCAGACAAAGGCAAGCAGGGCCTTACTCATCCCTAGGGAGAGAAGGAAGGGCTGTAAGTTGTGAGCCAGGTCAGCATCCATTCGCCCTAAAATTACCCCGGTTGATTATCCAACATACCGATCCGCTCGATAGCTCAACTGACCACACGACTTGGAGTCTGAAAAAGCTGGTCAGCTTCCATAGAATGTGCACACGCTGGAGATGACCTCGAAATGTGCTACTCACCCACCGATGCTAAGAGTCAGTAGGAGTAGGTACCAGCTGCTCTTGGTCCCGGAAGCTTCACGAGCATTCTCACTTCTATTAACCCTTGATGAGCCATTCACAAACCTCACCGAGTCCACATCAGCATCGTCAGAAGTCTGTGGTCCCACCAAAGGGGAAGTCTCGTCCGCCGGTTGCTCGTTTCTCGCCATGCTAGCTTGAGCGACCTATAGATCGATTGACTCCCAGATAAAATGTACCAGATTGGGGGCCTGAATAGATCCTACAGCTATTTACCAGACGACCCCGGTCGCGAGTTACCAAGCTACCTCATCTGACGGGGAATGTTTGTAGATGAGTGGGTCAGAGCTATCTTGGACGACTGAATACACCACGAGCTGGAAGAAGCAGGCCGAAACAAGGAGATGTAGCCGAGAGAGCAATATCAGGCTTTCACGTCGAGGTTAGCTCAGTAAATATGTAAGTGCGCAAACATCGTAGTCAATTGTCCATGTGAGTAGGTAGGTATGCTGCAGTGGTTAGTGATGCTGTCTTCTGACTGACGGGAAACGTCATACACGTGACTAGGTAGGTTGTCGGGTGCCTTGCGCGCAAAGCCACGCCAGAGCATACTACCTACCAGGCAACCTACAGCATCATGAGGCCAGCGATGCCCACAGAAAGTGAGTTTTGAGGTATACATAAATTGTCTATTGACTTGATATTTGACTATGTACGTAGATCAAAGCCATCCATCCCACCCTTCACACATGAAAACATCGTAACTCGGAAAGTCTATAGCTCGAAAACAAAAAGCAGTTTTGACTCAGAAGCCCCAGGCTCCTCTGACCTGCTCTCGAAATGTCCATCGACACCTCTTATGGTTCTCAGAAACTGAATACTCGCTCAAAAGCCTGCATCGTGGTATATCCCCCTTTCTCCCCGTTGCGTACCATACCCAATGATATCACTCCCAAGATTTCTGGGCCCCTTAATGAATAAGAGGAAAGGAAAAGTGGACAAATGAAAATGACAAGGGAAGAAACAAAAACACTGAAAAAAGTACAGGTATGGCAAAGACCACTGAACCCCTATGGAGCACAACCCAGCAGACTGCAGATGAGAGCACACGATCTGCATGGGGTTGAATAAGGCGGTCTGACACGCTGACATTCAAGTGAGACCGAAAACAAAGCACAAGGGCGGCTGGGCTGAGGGTGGTCTGCTAGGAACCTAGCACACCTAGAAAATATGTAGCCCCAGGAAAAGCCGAAACACATTAAGTACCATATACTGTAATCAAAACCCATATTAAAAATCTTTCAAAGACAGAAGCTGCAATATCGCTACTGCATCAAAGCTGCTGTTGCAGAAGTTGAGGTGCAATCATGTGAGGCGCCATCATTGTACCCATCGTGGATTGCAGGGCGATAGAAGATGGCATCGACGTCATTCCAGAAACACCAGAGACAGCATGCTGAACTGGCTCGGATGGCGATCCTTCGTCATCATCGTGGGAAAGAGATTCGTTGTCATCGTTTTCCAGATCGTCTTCGTGGACTAGAGGCTGATGGCCGTCTTGTTGAGCTTCATGAATACGTCGGTGTCTATAATGCTTTAGAAAAGGAACCGTCAATCAAAGTAATGATGACTCACTGTGCCAGGTTATCAGACCGGGAAAAGGCCTTGTTGCAATACGGGCAAGGGTATGGTCGTTCTTGGGTATGAGTCCTCACATGTCTAAGAAGCTAAATGTCAGTGGGCGGCTAGAGAAATTGTGAGGGAGCATCCCGCATATTCTTTGAGGGAATTCCACCAATCAGGGTACTATGTTGAATGGTGGACTGCGACGTACCGTTTCAGGTGCTCCAACCTCTTGAAAAGTCGCCCGCACGAAGGAATCGGGCATGAATGTGATTTTTGTGGATAAGGACCGAGCTCCATCATAGTTGCACTTCGGGCACGGCGGACGGGTCCAGCTGCAAAGCGGTCGCTTTTTGTTCCGGCGTTGTGATGGACAGGAGTTTCCATTGTTCCACTTGTAGGGATAGCAGACAGATCATCCGGCGCTTGAACAAGCGGAATGGAGTTTTGCTCGCGATTCTCATCGACACTAGAGAGAGGGGTGCCATTGCGCGACATTTCCTGCAGCAGGTTTTTCTGAGGAAGGGCTGCTGCATGGTATCCTCCGTTCATGGAACGCTGCAAAGACTCATGACGTGTATCATCCAACTCGCCTGGAGCGACCGAGCTGGACACAGAGCGTCGCAGGTCACTAGGTCTATGGGCGGGATATGGGACCGACTGCGAGCTCGCAACAGGGGCAGGAGAATGTGTGCCAGACATGACGGGGTTAGCAGCGCCTGGTGGGATGGAGGAGCGGCGGCGACGCTGCTTGTAAGTAGGAGACCCTTCTAGGACCGAGTACACATTCTGATGGAAAGTTCTGGCTGTCGTGGGAAAATGCGCACTTGCGATGTTTGAAGGTGGAATTTGCATCATTGGGTTGAAAGCAGTGCCGGCTGACATCTCGGGAATCACAGTGTAAAGACCCGTATCTTCATTGGCGATGTAGGCAGGCTCAGCACCCATGTGAGCGCCGTGCTGTGGAGGCGTTACAGGCTCGTAGGAAATACCCCGGTTGCTGAAGTCCTCCCCGTAGTGGGAGGAGACAAAGGACGGGGCCGGTGAATATTCGACGAATGATGGCATTGAGGAGTGACGCTGGTGGAGACGGGCAATAGGCATGCCATTGCGGTCGTACTGAATGGTACCATAGTCCGCTTCGCGTTTAATAATGTTCTGAGCCAGAGTATTGGGCATCGCAATCGAGGTGTACATCTGGGGATTGGCCGATTCGTCCGTGAGAAGGGGCATCGACGGGGGAGCCATCTGGGGAGCCATCTGAGGAGGAGGCATTGCGTCAACGGTCCGAACGACTGGGGATGCGGATTGGCCATATGTCGTACTTGCGTGGGCAGCAAAAGAAGATGAATTTGCTTGTTGTGCCTTTGTGAGTTGTTCATACAACGACTGGGACGAATCAAACTCAAAGGATAAAGCAGGTTCGCTGACTGCGACAGTGGTGGCTTCCTGGCCCATCTTCTCCCGCTTCAGGTCGCGCTCCAGTGCATCGAGGAACAGTCTATCGTGAGGTACGCTATACCAGTAGAAGACTTTCTGCTTTTTCTGGGTTCTGATGCAGTTGTTCTTGTAGAGGAAATCAAGAAATGCGCTCTTGGGTTCTTCAAGGGTAGCATCGGTGCCGGCCTTCAGATTTCGCAAATCGGAAAAGATTCCTTCCTCAAACTTCTTCGAGTTCTTCACTGGGCGGCCGAAAGCCTGGAATCTGAATGCGAGGCAACGAACGATGTCAGTTCCCGAAATATGAAAAAGGTTGCTCCTATGAATACGTTAGCTAAGCAATCCACCGTGGTTGGAGAAAGTCCATCATTTTGTACTCACCAGAGGACACAAGATATATAATCGCCAGTCGGCAGAAGAAAGCGCCGAATCAGCTGTTCTTGCTGCCAATCTACCGGTGCCGACAGGAGGAAGTATTTCACTATTTGGGAGTTAGCCTAGCACTGTGGAGGCAGAGAATGCCCTCTTACAATTGTCAACCTGTTGAAGTTGGACTTGTGCATCGTGGGGCAGGCTTTGCTGCGCTTCATTTGATAGCATGAACGTTTCAGGCTTCTGAGGAGGTGCCATCGAGGCACCGTGTTGGGGGTACATATCCGCGACCTGTGAACTCTGGGATGAGTAAAAGCAGGAAAAGATGGCACAAATTCCGGTTATCACTAGGCGATAGCCTATACCAAATCGCCGCAACGAGGGCTGGCTGGGCTTGAGTACGTACCGTCAAGGCGCTCGGTCGTGAGGGCGGCAAGGAGGTACACAAACACCCTCTGAGATGGGGTTGAGAGATTGGAGTAGATCTTGATTAAGGCAAAACAAAAGGCGTTTTATATGACGATAAGATGATGTTGTATAAAATGCAGCGATCGGTGGTGGAAGATGAGGCTATATTGAAACACAATCGAGGAACCAGCCTCCTGGAAAGTCTTCAGAGACTTGACGTTAAGAAGCCGTTGTCAAAGAGGTTTAGACAAAAAGGATAGTGAAAGGAGGAGAGAGAATGAACTGGGCCAGCCCGTTTCGGATTCTCTTTGAAATCTCGCACGGCGAAATCGAAATGAAACGAGGGAGAGGAGGGTAAAGAGAAACAAGTCGCGATGGGGGGGGAGGGGAAGAAGAAGAGAGGGAGTGAGGTCGGGCCGGGCGAAGGAAGACTTGCTTTTTCAGAGTAGTGGTGTTCGAGAGGAAGAGAGAGAAAAAGAGAGGAGAGAGAAGGTCGGGTTGGAGGCCAGCGGAAAGAGGAATGGTAATAATAAGCGTTGTTATTATTCCCTGAGGAGCAGTGCTAATAATAATTGGAATAATGCTGTCAGAGCAAGAATAGTCTAAAAGAGAAATAATAATAAATAATGAATAATAATTCTGATAATAACCTGAACCAGCCAGTACGGATGATTACTGAGGGGTCCGAACCAGAGAAGGAATCCAGGGAGAAGCCGGGCTTCTCTTTCTTCAGAGTTCAATCAGTCTTTCGCTGTCCCCTTCTTTTTTTGTCTTTCTTGACTGTGACTGGTCCGATCACCAAGCCATGTAAGTGTTGGGCTACTAAAGGCGCACAGCGAAAAAAAGAGGTTATCTTCGTGGTTAGACTGGCAGGTCCTGAGCAAGGAAAGCGGAGACCAGCGCTAGGGACCGGCTCTCCATAAAGGAAAAAAAATACGTGGGTCGTGACACACTCCTTACCAGGGCCTTCCACTCAGCGCTCAGAGTTGACCAGGAAATTGGAATTATCGGTAAGTTACCATGGTATCTGGACTGTCACAGAGACAGAGAGAGGAGTGGGGTGTTCAACAACCTGAAGTCATTTTGATTTGCAGCACATCGAGCCACGATCTAAGGGCAAATATAGCAGTGATTGACTCCCGGATTCGCCTCCTTGTTGGGTTAGACTGTCTACAGCACTGGGGTAGCTTGATGGATGATGACAACTTTCGTAAGTCTCGACCAGGGTGCAAGGGGCGATTTCGACAGACATATCCCAGGTGTTAATGAGATTCCTCATTCAAAGAGAGTGATAGACAGAGAATAGCCATTCAGCGCAGCGTACAGCATCTGAGCTCAAGATCAATCTCGTCGTTGAGTGTTATGGCACCAGGCACATACTCCAGAGTACTAAGTGGTGTGTTATGAGTTGTGACAATCATCTTGACCGTTAGAGCCCTGTGGTGGACCCAACCAGTAGTGCATTAACTCCTTCAAGAATGTTCCTCAGGAGGACTCCAGTTAAGCTCTCCTCTGTACCAAGGTACGAGGGAGGACTTCCATGCTCTTCTGCATACTGAACTGGCACTGCAGTGTTTTATCACTTGATCTATCTCAATGTAATCTATTTACATCCTGCCAGACGCAACAGGGTACCTACATACTCCAGGTACAAGATACTCAGGGGCGACTCAAGAAATCCCAGCGGCTACGTCCCTCGAATGACCAGTCGATTTCCCTCCTGTGTCCTGCGAAGTCAAGTCATGTCATCCAGAAGGATGCCGAGGGATGCGAGTCAGGACAAGGCAAGCTCAGTGGGTGGACCAAACAATGCCAAGGCTGCAAGACCAGCATCAAACCGGCCAGAAACAATTGTGAAATATTCTGCCCCTTGTTTCAGAACACAGCTGAGCGCTTACCCTTCGTCCAATGAGCGTCCATCCTGTTCTTCCTAGCGGGTGTTGCGGTCATCTGCTCTCCCGGCCATTCGATAATCCTCCGATCCGTGATGCTGGCGGCCACTGGGCTAGACATCACTCTCTTACTCTATTCGGAATGAGCACAGTCTTCCCGCCGTCAAGCGTAGTCTTGCGCGCGCATATCCTGGTTTATCGGGATTTCGTTTTGTTTACTGTACTTCAAGCTTCGAATGAAGGAGTATGTACGGCGAATATCCGTATTATCTTCTAAAAGCTGCTGCACAAACGGTTGCCTGCTCGGCGCTAGGTTAGGTATGGACCTTTCACAGGCGGTTGTGTTCAAAAGTGTAGTCTTGGGGGTAGAACTCGGAAGATTCCCCAGTGAATTTTCGCTCTGGCGTCAATCTGACTCGAGCTCTGTGCTCATGCTCAAGAAGACTAAAAATAGAGTCGTCGTACATTACCATGGTGCTGTTGTGCTCCCGCCGAGTTAATAGCACGCAATTAAAGAGCTCTATCTTCAGAGATTCTGTTACACATCTCAGATCGAAGTAGCATCGCTCGACGCTAACTGCGGGTCTGCGAGGCACTGAACACCAGCTGGGTCTTCGTTTCACGTTTGGACCCTTCAAGGTGATCTGGATCATGTCAAAGTTCTTCGTCCAGAGTCCCAGACCACATCAACGGAAGTGTTCTGAACTCCCAGCAACTTCACACGATTGCTATGCAATGGGGGCGGCTGGCTCATCACCTAATCTTACCGGTTGAATGTACAATCGCAATAGCGGGCCTAAACAGTTTACGACCTGTAAGGGTGGTCTACTCTAGTCTTCTCGTAGATTGTTGAAACTTGAAAGAGGGACTCATGGATCCAATATGCAGGGCACCCGAGCATTACAAGTTGACATTCGAGCAGTTCAAAGCATCCCCAGCAGAATACCTCCAAAGAGTCCCTCACCGTGCACGTTGAGGTTTGACCGGATTGCCATTCATTCATCACTACTACATAACTACCGAACACAACCACAAGGATACAAGATGCGCTTCGGAGCTGTACATAGTACGTAGTACGTACGAGAAGTTTACTCCTTTCCTTGACCTTGAGCCCATCACGGACCTACAGGATCACCATTGGCTCGGGCACTCTTCGGAGGAGCCCTAGGTGGACTCACTAACGGCCCCGTTCCACGTTAGTACACCTGGCCTGGACACCATGCTTGCCTCCTCGAGCCCTGAAGAGGTTCTAGAATAAAGTAGAAGCCGAGATCAGCAAACTGTGTCTTTAGGGGAGGAATAGTAAGAAGAATTCGGGATTGAGACACGAGAGCGGAACTTGACGGTCAAGCAGCGCAGAGCCCTGAGATTCGAGAAGTCAAGAGGGCCCAGGTGGATGGCCCGGATTTCCCTGGACTCTGGCATCAATTCTCCGATGGCCATGTGGGCAGAACCAGCGATTAAGAGTTGGTATTTTTGGATCTCCGAACTGTCCACTCCACACCTGAATCGTTCACTCTTCACGGCTATCATCGCGCAACAAGAATTCTAGCTAGCTCCGGAGCTACTACTGCCTCGGGTTTAATTGTGCTGTTGTTGTAGTTGTACCCCTATTATCATCACTGCATCAGTAGTCAAGAATACGCATCGGTCCAAGAACTGAGGTTGCCATGGATGCATCGAGTCCTCCACGAGGAAAACGCAGCCGAGCACATCCACTGCATGCCTCGAGCCCTCGACAATTCTTTCCTCGAATGTGGAGAGTTGAGAATGGCGCGAGTCCGAGTCCGAGAGCCGAAACCTCCGTGAAAGTTTAAATGCTCGAAACAATTGGCTGTGCAGAAGAGGTTTGATCGCCGATGCTGAAACCGTCTAGAACAACCCAGCGAGGTTCTCTGGGCCCTCCACTTTATTAATCGTATTATTCTCTCTTCTTTCGCCCTCTGCGGGTTTGGGCTTTCTCGTTACCCAGCCTCTTGATTTTTGACACTGGATGAAAGATATTGACAACAGAGTCATATCGCATGTGCTGTCCGGTCTGCCCCAAAAAAAGGGGGGGAGGCAGCTGCGTCCCCAGCTGGCTAGTGGATACGGGCGTGGTCGACAGTTGACTACTTCTGCACCCTGCCTACCACCCGTGCGTGCATGAGAACGTGCGGGGAAGCATCCAAGATCAAAGTAATGCAAGCGACACTGCAAGGAACCGGGCTTACATTTACAGTAATACTACGGAATTTCGCGACGACCGACTTGTCCTTTGTGGACAGACTTTTGTCATCTAGGGAGCCAACGCTGATCGTCCTTCAGGATTCGAGATGCCTCGGAAATAAGTTGAAGTTTCCACCACAACAACTTCGCTCAGACGATCCGCCCTAGCACTTTGTATGCACGATCCTGGTCTGCTCTACCAGATCCATTGCTCTGTACGTGCAACCTGGGTTCAGGTACATCGTCAGTGGTTAAGACATTGCTTTCGGGCAAAAGAGTACAATCGAGATCATCGTCCAAACGTACATACATGAACCAAACTGCTGGTGAAACGCCCTACGGAGCAACTTACTACTGAAGGCCTGCAGGTGCAAGACGCCCAATGCTGTGCTTCACTCTTAGCCACCCCGAGATCCCTATTTCTACTCTACTCAGAGTATCAACCACTCGGAGACTCGATCAAACTTGCAATAAGACGAGACAAATAGCTGTTTAATTTTAGCTCTGACAGACTTGAACGAGGTGCCCAGTAGCCATCTCGTCAGTAAAGTGATTATCAGGCTATCACGCATGCTTTTGTACATTTTTGCTTTGTCCAGAAAAGCATGACCAATCCGGTTCAGCGCTCAGAGTTCTGAAAGCTGGAGATATGCAAGCACTACGGCCTTTCAATGCATTTGGGGACCATAATTCGCAAGCTGCGCAGTGCGGCCGCTTTTCAACATCCTCAGTCCTAGAATCAGTGCTGATCAACTGTCTACCCCGCCTTCAAGCCTCCATCGTCAATGTTCAAATGCCACCTGGGCATGCTTAGCGAAGTGTCAGTGAACAGAGTCAACAGACTGATGGCAATAATGGCAATGTCCATGCGCCCTCGATAGGTCGCCTGCATAATCTGAAACGAATTTACGTCACTCCATTTGTGGCTCGACTCTCGAGGCTTCGAATCGAGGGATCGCAAGGCTCCAATAATGCTTGACGGATCCGAGTAAGACGCAGGAATAGTAAGTTAGTGTCAGTGACCAGTCAGGGTTGACTTTTCGGCAGTTCAGACTCTGGACTTCCAGCATCACATCTTCCCGTCTGCCCTTGTCAATAATACGTAGGTGGGTAGCTGAAATATTTAGTGGAAAACGAGAGTAGTGTACTAAAAGTGTGGGAACTTGAAGCAAGTGCCAGACTCCAGTACAGTAGCTACCGCAGCCCGGATACTTCGGAATGTTGTTGCTTTTACATCCCCATACAATACGATAACTAGTAAGATTTGTTGCTTTGGATTCTGGAGTACGTCCATGGATTACCCTTGGGCGCTATTATCTCAGCTGTGTATGCACAGGACCAAGTACAATGGAAAAGGCCAGCGCCCTCAGCCAGGAAGCAAAGGACTGGTCTGGTCATAATTCATGACTCGCCCTGGTATTGGTTCCTAGCCCCTATCAAGACAAGGCGAGAAAATGCCAGAGTAAGGCTGCTACACGCCGCCCACAAACACGAGAGGATCCTGAGGACTTGAACAGGGAAACAGGGATGTCAAGTTAGACCGGAACTTATTTCTCAAACATTAGCGTCGTCGGGGATTTGGCCGTTTACGGAACGGTGCGCTTGAATTGGCGCTATACTAGTATGAGGCTGGGCCGCTGGGGTGGCCTCGTGGAAGAGGCTAAGGTTTCAGGCCCCGGTTTTTTCAGGTACCAAAAGCTCGGCTTGGCATCAAAGTGGGCATGCTGGCTCCGTAATCGAGCTCAATATTTCGCTTGCTTGAGAACCGGTGGGAACAAATCAACAAAGACCCCCCAATGATCTGAGATCGCTGCTCAGATTGAGCACGGCCGGTCACAGACTGAGACTTGAAACTGCCGGTGGAGAGGAGCATTGGGCTTCCCCATCTGGGAAAAGAAGAAGTGCCCTCGAGGCTTGAAAGACTCTTGCTGTTGAATCTAAGTGGGTTTGGGCCCAGGCTTTGATCGAAAGACATGTAGCTGCTAGCTGGGCAGTGCAGTTGAAATCAATTCATGCAATAGACCAATCGCCAGGAACTGCCCTCTTTGCTGATTTAGCGACGGCCTCTTGAGCCACCTCTGCCTCTAGAACCTCCCCGTCCTCGCGTCTTCCCTCGGCCTCTGCGCGATGCTTGGACTTGCGCGATGTCATGTTTACTCAGATTCAGAGTTCCACCTGCAAATTTTCCGATCGATGGGCCCCCCACTCCTCGTTCGCGTCGTCCACTGCTAGTCTGCTTTTTCGGCGCAGGTTTTTCAAGCACGATCCCGTTCTCTCTAGCCTCCCGTCGGCGCTTGTCTTCCTTCGTGACCGCCTTGGCTTTGATGCCTTTTCGCATGGACGACGGCATGTTTTTCTGGTGATATAACGAGTTCTTAGCTCCGAGTTCCTGCATTCTCAAATCCAGCGCCTTGTGTCGATTCTTCCCCGTGGGTGCGAGGTCTGACGCTGATTCTAGAAGATGGGATTCTTTAAGTAGCCGCTGGAGCGCCAAATCGTTCTTGAGATTCAGCGCCTCCCCCTCCTTCTCGTCCTCTGCAGCCTCAGGTTTCTTTGAGCGATCCGGGGTAGGGTTTAAGTCTGTCGCAAACGCCGGCGGCTTCGCGGTCTTGTAGCGTACATTGTTAGCAAGAATTATCCTTCATATGCTTTGTTTTGACTAACCATGAAAGCCTTGCGAGCTCTCTTATCCATAAGGTCGCCGGCGTTGCCTGTAGGTGCCCGGTACTCTACAACCTCAACCGGGGCATTCTCTTCATAATCTTCCTCCTCTCCATCAATGCCATCCCATTCTGACTCTGCCCCGGAATTGGAAACGTTGTCACTATCGTAGTCATCCTCGTCTGAATCAGACTCATCCTCAGCACCGCCACTCCCCGAGATTTCTAGCGGCTGGAATTGAGCTTCGAAGAATTTGCGAAAGATATCCTGGGCGTTTGACTCGGGTGCAGCTTGTGATTCATGCCTGGCATCGGTCTTCTTTTTGGACCTTGAGACTACAGACGTCTCTCTTTTCCGCTTGCCGATCATTTTTGTTATGTGTCGTGCAGTTGGTTTCTGTTGATGAGAGGGTTCAGAAGGCGGTGATTGCGTAACTTTTTTGCGCCTGGGAACGGGATTTAGTCACGTGCGATAAGATAGGCCGCTTGGAGGGGAGGGAGAAGGACCCAAAGTAACCCCTCGTCAAAGACCAATTGGATTTAGTTGCAGATACAAAGAAGCTTCTTTATCCTTTTCCAAACACCGCCTGATATAGATGAAAAGATTCGAAGCCACTATGACCCAATTCCGTCCTTGCATCGATCTCCACTCAGGGCAGGTCAAACAGATTGTTGGCGGCACGTTAAGCAATGTCGAGTCAGACCTGAAGACAAATTATGTGTCGACGCTCCCGGCAGGGCACTATGCAGGACTATATAAAAAACACAATCTTCGTGGTGGACACGTTGTGAAGCTAGGACCCGGCAACGACGATGCAGCGAAGGAGGCGTTGAGGGCGTGGCCCGGTGGATTGCAAGTTGCGGGGGGCATTACGGATGAGAATGCGCAGTATTGGATTGATCAGGGCGCTGAGAAGGTCAGTGGTTTTTAAAAAGGCGGCTATACCAAGCTCCCGTTCGGATTTCGCCAGGCATTAACCAGGTATACAGGTTATAATCACATCATTTCTCTTCCCAGAAGGCAAGTTCTCTCTTGGACGATTACAGGCCGTTCTTGCTGCGCTAGGCAACGACAAGTCGAGGCTTGTTCTTGATTTGAGCTGTCGACGGAAAGGTGATACGTGGTTTGTGGCTATGAATCGATGGCAAACAATCACTGAGATGGAGGTCAATCAAGGCGAGTGGTGGCTTATATTGCATTCCATGAATATATATATATATATGTCTAGTTACTAACTTTTTTTCAGAATCGATCTCATTACTTGAGCCATATTGTTCTGAGTTTCTGATCCATGCTGCGGACGTAGAAGGGCTGCAGCAGGGTATCGACGAGGAACTTGTATCGAAACTCTCTCAGTGGTGCTCCATCCCGGTCACATATGCTGGTGGGGCGAGAAGCCTTCAGGACCTAGAGAAGGTGCACGCTAGTAGTGGGGGCAAGGTTGATTTGACAATTGGGAGTGCTTTGGATATCTTTGGGGGCGAGGGGGTGACGTTCGAGGCGTGTATCCAGTGGAATAAAGAGCACTAATGCATACAGAAGACTGCGATGCATGCTCTTTGATATATATTCGCTCCAAAGCAATAATAGAGTATAGACTGACTGTTTTAAGGTATTTCAAGGGGAATCGAGGTACTTCTATCAAATCTAAAACATTATGTACACACATTGTGCAGAGCATGTTGCATCCATCCTTTTCAAGAACATACCAGCTGTTGTCTGAAAGAAGACGATCTTCCCACAATGCAATGCAAAGCCGCGAACACTGGATGACGAATTCCACTGTCTTCGCTTGAAGAACAACGAAAAGGGACATCATCCGTTCACCAGGCAATTTTGAACCATTGAGCCCGAGAACGATCAGCAGTGGTCCCTCAGCCCCTCGAAAAGCTCGGGATCGATCCAATCAATGACTGATAGATTCGGAATATTCCACCTTCTTTATTCCAGAGTAAAAATAAAAGATGTGACAATGAACGCAGGCGCTTAGTTCAACGATATAGCCCCCCCTCGACTAGCTCGAATGTGCAGATAAGCCTGGAAAGCACAGAAAACGAAGAACCCCTGTAGCGTACGTCAGCCCAGCTATCCAAGTAACAACCTTCTGAGTCTAAAACTTTGAAAAAATGGCCATCAAGGGGGATGCAGCGTACAGCATAGACAATGACAGCAGTAAAGATCGATGCAGCGACCGCTCCGCCATCCTCGGGTTCGCCTTCTGAGCCGGTGAATCCGTGGTGCTCGCTCTGTTTGCGCCGGATTGTTAGTGCATCGATACAATATAATCTCCCACCCTAAACTCAGATCCATATCCGAACGAGATGCGCTTTGGGGCTATGACCGGTTGCGCAACGGAGGGGTCGGTGTCGACGAACCTTGAATAGCGATCCGAGGACAGAAAGGATGACGATGGCGAACAGAGAGATGACCACGCTGCGGTGAGAAAGTCCAATTAGATCATGATTACCAATAGAATCGTCTTCTATGGGACTCTTACCAAGACCAGGCGTTCAATAGGGATACAACGGGCTTCATTGTGAGGTGGTTGATGATCAATAGGCCGATAGGGCAGAGGCGGTGGATGTTGGCCGCGAAGTAGTGAGAAAGAGAAACCTTGAAGAAGGCAAACAATGAAACAAGCGCCGTGATATGAGATACACGGGATAAAACTGATAAATGTGGAAAGAGAGGCAATAGAACAGTGATATTGATTGCCGCACGCCCGTTCCAGGCGTCAGCGGTTGAATGAAGCTCTGGATGCACTGATGGGACTAAACCGCATTTAGAATCCGCATCTAATCGGGCCCACGCGCCCCGAAGCTTCGGCACCTACCTAACCTACCTACCAGGGCTACATTATGGCGCGCCGGCTCGGGGATATTGATGATAGAATCAAGAAGCAAAATTCTCTTCATTGTTCTTGCTGATACTACTAAGATCATGCTGTCTTGCGCCGTTGATGCTCCCTTCATATGTCCAAAGCGCTCTGTCATAAAGATATATGTGTAAGCCACATGCTTTTTTATAAATCACCACAAAATATTTCAGTATAGCCCACCAAAGACTCCGTTAAACTCCAATCCAGTCTAGGGTAGAACTTTTGTGGATAAACCCCCCCAGTCCGGTATCGTCAATCATATCGATAATTGTAATGTGAAAGAAAAACATAGCGAACACCTTCAGGTTTTCAGTAGTCCTCCTCTTCAAGGGGCTCGAGCATCTTGGACATGTAAGGACCATCGAGTGTGTATCCAAGTCGAGCATAATAACTGCGAACACCAACGCCTGAAATGACGCTGATCTTTTGGCTGCCGTGTTCCTCTCGGGCAATGCGTTCGGCCTCCTCCATCAATAGAGTTCCGAAGCCACGGTGTTGGAATTTGCGCGGATCACGTCCGTGGACCGGAACAGCAGAACCGTAAACGTGTAGTTCTCGAATTATGCTGGTTTGCTGTCCGGTGAACTCAGGGCGGAAAGTGTGTGTAGGGCTGCACTTGCGCAGACGCAAAAGACCAATGAGAATGTCCTGCTTCGGGTCTTCGTAGGCAAGGAAAGTCTCCCATCCACCATTCGCAGTGTAATCACGACGAATAAGCTCCACTTGAGATGGGCGGATTTTGTTCTTGACTTCGTTGATGCCGACTTCGCGTGTTCGGACGTCTCGGCAGGTCATGCCAAAGTCCCTCATACGGGCGAGGGCCAGTTCTCGCAGGTTGCCATTTTCCACACCCGAGGTAACCAGCGGCATCGGGATATCTCGTTGGACTCGGTAAATACGGGTCCATGGTGGCACGAGTGCGAGAATACGAGCAACAAGGTCAACAAGGGCGTTGGGGGTATAATTCTTGTAGCGGCCTGTCCTCCAGAGTTCATACAACCCAGTTCCACGAATAACGAGTGTAGGGTAGATTTTCAAGCCATCAGTTCGAAAGGCTGGGTTCTCGAAATACTCCTCAAATTGAAATAGATCACGCTCCATTCCGACATTAGGCAAATCGGGCATCATGTGGCTGACCACTTTGAAGCCCGCATCCTTCGCAAGCTTAAATGTTTCAGCAACAGCAGCAACTGTGTGGCCACGATTCGTATCCCGCGCAACGTCCTCGTACAAACTCTGAACACCGATTTCAAGCCTTGTGCAGCCATATCGGAGCATACTGCTCAAATGTGTATCCAAGCAATAATCTGGACGAGTCTCGATGGTAATTCCCACACATTTTATGTTGCTCATCTCCCCAGCCTGTACCGCTTCATCAACGTTGTCCGTTTGGTAACCGCTCAGAGCATTGTGCAGTTGAGCGATGAACGGATCTCGGTAATCCTCCGGCAAAGACATAAAAGTTCCTCCCATGATAATGTATTCCACCTTATCCACACTATGGCCGAGAGACTTGATCTGGTCCACTCTTCCTCTTGCCTGCTCGAACGGGTCATATCGTGCGCGGATTGCTCGCATTGACGTAGGCTCATAACCAGTGTAAGACTGCGTAGAATATTCGAAGTCGGAATCGGGGCCTCCAGGGCAGTAAACACAGATATTACCTGTGTAAGCGATATGTGGGCAACGGTGGGGTTTGCTCATCACGGCGACAACAGCAATACCAGAAGATGTTCCTAGGAATGGGTAAGCACAAACCCCAGTAAGTGGGAGTGGGCGGAGCATACTAATGGGTTTAGCGATCAACTTCGGCAGGATATACTTTTTGTAATGCTCAGGGACAGCCGAGATGATGGCCGTCAAAGGCGGCTGGCTAGCCAAGCTATGCTTTTTCGCTATTTGACCGCGGAGTTTGTTGAGGTTGATATCCTTCTTCGGTTGCGTAGGATCCTTTTGCGACTCATATTCCTGAATCAGAGCGTTGGCAATATCAGAGCACGCCCGCATAAAACGCTCATTTTCCGGTGGCAGCTTGAGATTCTTCTTCGTCTTGGAGGGTGGCGGGGCGGTCATTGTAACTGTTGCCATAATGGTGGGCTACCTCGCGCAGAACGCGGGGGCAGTGGACGGGGAACTGCTTCACCTATGGCTCAAATAGGACAAGATAAGAATTAAACAAGTAAAAGCCGGTGGTCTGAGCGAAGTGGCTCGAAAGTAGCTAGCATAGTCCAGTGAGGAAGAAAAATCGAGGCTGAGAGAGGCCGACCGCCCGCGATATTTCGGACCGCTTAAAGCTTTCTCCCGAACAAATGGCCAAACCCGTGTCTCAAACAGACGATTGCTGCTTGCTCTCTATCTCTACTATCTTTTCTTCCCACGCGCCTTTAGTTCAATTACAAGGCTTGCTTTGCCCGTGCCACGGTGCAAAATCTCCTCTCTCTTTGCTTTCTGTGAATTCCCCTCCTTTCCGCCTGTCAGTCCGCCATGCAAGCCTTTCGTCGTAACGCGGCCTCGGCCCTCCGAAATGCTTCTGCCAGCCAGCGTCGGGGATATTCCTCTGGTCCCTACTCTGAGACTGTCAAGAACCTTCGCATCAACGGCGATACCAAGGTGCTTTTCCAGGGATTTACCGGAAAGCAGGGAACGTACGTGGCCCCGGAATTTGCGGAATCGATTCGCGGATATGTGATACTAATTTGCGCCAATAGTTTCCACGCCGAACAAGCGATCGCCTACGGTATCTACTCCGTCCTCTTCTCATGCGCTTGGTAAATTGAAGCTCGAGCTTACACTTCCCAGGTACCAAAGTTGTCGGTGGTACCAACCCGAAGAAGGCTGGTTCTACGCACTTGGACCTCCCGGTCTTCGCGAACGTCAGCGATGCTGTGAAGGAGACTGGTGCCACTGCTTCGGCCATCTTCGTTCCGTAAGCCCCATAATTCAGATGCGATATTTGTGGGATTCCGATAATAATTGTTGAAATTCAGTCCTCCTTTGGCTGCTAAGGGTATCGAGGAGGCAATCGAGGCTGAAGTTCCCCTCGTTGTCTGGTAAGTAACTAGTATACCTAAGAGTATGACCGCCATTGACTGGGATCTGCCTTTATAGTATCACCGAGGGTATTCCTCAACATGGTATGGAATCGATTATCGCATGCACCTTTCACCTACGCAGAAGCTAATGATGTTGCAGACATGGTCCGTATTACCGATATTTTGAAGACCCAGAACAAGACTCGTCTTGTTGGGCCTAACTGCCCTGGTATCATCGCTCCCGTAAGTGCCAGAATCTAGTCACCGTTTTGTATGCCCCAAGGATCTTCTGCTAAAGATGCGGTCGTAAATATATAGGGTCAATGCAAGATCGGTATCATGCCTGGCTTCATCCACAAGCGCGGCCGCGTCGGTATCGTCTCGCGTTCCGGCACCCTCACATATGAGGCTGTGAACCAGACCACTCAGGCTGGGCTCGGTCAGTCTCTGGTCGTTGGTATCGGCGGTGACCCCTTTTCCGGTACCAACTTCATTGACTGCCTCCGTATTTTCCTTGAGGATGAGGAGACTGATGGTATTATCATGATTGGTGAGATTGGTGGTAGTGCTGAGGAGGATGCCGCCGAATTCTTCAAGGCCAACAACAAGCACAACAAGCCTGCCGTTGGCTTCATTGCTGGTATCAGTGCCCCCCCCGGTCGCCGCATGGGCCATGCCGGTGCCATTGTTAGCGGTGGCAAGGGCGGCGCTGACTCCAAGATTTCCGCCCTTGAGAGTGCTGGTGTCGTTGTTGAGCGCAGCCCGGCTGCTCTTGGCAAGTCCCTGCTTGCCGAGTTCGTGAAGAGGGACTTGGTTTAAACCCCTATTACGAGCATATTCTATTGACGTGCCATCAGGAAATTTGGTTCAGGCCGCCTTGCAGATACCTGTCCGTCGTTCGGGCGGCCATCAGAGCATCTCGGCGATGACCTTCATCTCCTGTTCTCTACTAGATTCCCGATCCTTGTTGAAGTCTTTTGGAACCCTTCTGTACTTTTTCTTTCTGTCATTGTCATTTCATATGTTTAGAGATGGTAGGAAGTAATTAGTTTCCTTTTGTAAATTTTGAAAATTTTTCTTTGCGTTCTGCGCTTTGGTCTTATATTGAGACAATAATACCTACCTAGGTAGCTTTGTCGGACTGGACGCTGACTATAGCTCAACTATATATGATTGCACTTCGGAAGAATGACAGCGGTATTTAGGCCATCCGGATATTTACTGAAAGCACCTTATATAACTCACCAGGGCTCAGTATTAGATGCTTGTAGGACAAGATGCGCCCGAGGTCCCCCCTGCATTGTCATTGTTTATGAGCATGACGCAGGTGCACCAGCAGAACGGCCTCAAGCAAGATTCTGGGCTGAGGAGTGAGGAATGACGTACATTACATAAGCCACACGTGACCCACGAGGTTGTTTTCGTTGCTTGAGGAACGGCTGATCTCTCTGTTTATCCTGCTTGACCCTCGACCCTCACCAGATCCTCACCCAAAACGCCATGAGCCTCCGACGCCCTTGACACTTCGACAAATAGAGGTCTTGAGTAGCAGCTATTAAGTCTCTGGATTTCGTTGTCTTTTTATTTTTTCGTCCGGGGCAGTCTGCTCGCGGTGGTACCGCAGTCGGAAACCAGGAAGGACCAAAACAGACGGGCGCTACCCAACCTATTATTATTGCCCTTGGTTACCCACTGTTTTGCACCTAGCAACCAGCAAGAACCCCAAGCAACACCACCACCATTCGACGTGCTAGCTCTGGGTGAGCCTCTGAAAATAGAAGATGACTCTTGATATGGGTAAGATGCTGCAATTCCATGCACGATCTTTGTTCTGCGTCAATTCAACCCATGTTTCTCAACCTGTTGCGCATCGCCGCTGCTGGCCATCCTTTTCGCTGACATATGGTGACACCAGGTCGCGCGGCCTCGCTGTCTTCTAGTGCTGCTTCTCAAACAACTCAAATTGCCGCTCCCCATAGTCGTCCTGGTACAGCAGATCTTATAAGATCGCGCTCCGAATTGGTGATTTCCAGAAACAGTCGTCGCCCACGGTCAAGAGGCTCAACCGCTAGTATCCACTCGACCACAACTCAACAGACCCAAGACCAGCAACTTGCAGATGGATTTGCTCAGTTCTTGCCGGCCCAAACACCCGCCGGATCGAATGTTTTTGCTGGTAATCCGGAGGATATCATCATGCGGTTTGGCCAGCAGATGACACACCAGCCAAATGGGGTGTCTCTAGACTCGACGCTGCAAGATGTACATCACTCTGTCATGCCTAGGGCTGAGGATTTTCCGAGTCATGCTATCCACGGCCATCATATCTCACACCATTCATTACCACCGGGAATAACTGGACACGGTATGCCGGGCGTGCCGTTACCTCAATATCAGAGCATGTATGATAGTGGCATCGAGAACCACCTACCAGAGCATATCCTTGATGATCACGAAACTTCCGAAGCGGGAGTCAAGAAAAAGAAGGGTTCGAGTTCCTCCCTCGCCAATGACAATGAGCTGCGAAAGCTCCTGCGACAGTACGAAGGGTATACCCTGAAGCAAATGGCGGCGGAGGTACTCAAACACGAGGGTGCAGGCGGCAAAGCCGAAAAGGTTAAACAGGTCTTCGCGATGATCTGGTAGGTGTTAAGGTGGCAGTCTTTCATAGGACTGTTGTATCTGACATGCTATAGGTTGAGGGAAAACTGCAGAAAGAGCAGCGGTTCTGTGCGACGAGACCGTGTGTACTGTTGCTATGCTGAAAAGTGTGGGACTGAGCGTGTCTCTGTGCTTAACCCTGCCTCCTTTGGGAAGCTCGTGAGAATCATATTTCCCAACGTGCAGACCCGTCGGCTAGGTGTCAGGGGCGAGTCGAAATATCACTATGTCGATTTAACGGTAATCGAAGAGAAACAGCAGAAGCCGTCCCCGACAATCACACAATTTCCGACACATGAACTTACGACGACGAGCGCACCTGAAAGTAGGGTCGGCGACGATCTACCAAAAGGGTATGTAACTACTTGAACATTCAAACATGGAAGGTTTAGATATTTACATGAAGTATAGCACAAGTGTTGCTCCACAACCGGCTGCGGACACAGCCCTATTTCCGTCGCCCACAACCTCGTTTGCTCCGAGGATGGCAGCAGAGACGACAAATTCTGGCTGCGACTGTCAGTCCTCTCGGACCGAAATCATTACCCTCGAAAACGTGGCTAGTCATTCCGGGAAGTTGATACATCAAATGCTTCAGTTGCCCACCACGGACGGATCCTCGGTAGACACCGACTCCTTACAACTGCCGGACATCACTGAATACCTACCCGCCAACACGGACTCCAAGGTAGCGGCAGCTCTTGCCGCTCTCTACCGATCCCACTGCATCTCTGTTATCGACAGCTTCCGGTACTGTAAAGAGCGCAACTTGCTTAGATATTTCTCGGCATTTCACGGGACGTTAACGGTACCAGTTCAGAAGTTGCTCACGCATCCTAATATTGCGCCATGGATCAAGGAGTGTGATTGGCTTATGTACCAGAAGATGATTGCCTTTGTAGCACCACTGACGACACAAGTCGTCCCGAAGCTGGTTTTGGATGCATTTAGCTCAATCTCGCAGCGTCTTACAAGTCATATTGCCGACACCTTCAAGACTCAGCCTGCACACGTCTCCATTGCTCGATTGATACCGGCCCACATATTTTGCAATCTTTTGAGACATATGCTCGATGTAAACCAGTCCGCAAACGCCGCCGCTGCGTGGCTTTGCCACCCTGACAACAGAAACCAAATGTGGCTCGATTTCAAAACGATGGTCGATCCTAAGGAAATGGTCACGCGGGCGAACATTCCTAGTTGCGCAGAGCAGGCCACGGAACGGATACTAAAGCATGATATTCGCGCGCTGCTTACACCTGTTGCCGACCTAAACCCCTCAACTTCCACTCCTTTCTTCTCCCAGCCTGATGCACAGGGATCGACAGAAGCCCCTAAGTTCCCAGTCGACGAGTCTGTAGGGGAGGAGTACAATTTCCCAGACAAATGGATCAGTTTTATCCTCAATCTTGCTAATATTTTCCCCCAACACCGCACACAGTGCATAATTCAACGAGTGGATGCACTGTGGGACTGCATTCTACGCCGTTTGACCTTGGGAGGAGCCCAGAGTTTTAGTGCTTGGTGGATGACAAAAGTGTTCTTCCATGAAATGATGCTATGGCAGGCGGAGAAGGGTGGATTCATGCATCATACACCAAGCACTCTGCAAAAGGCAAGCTTCGACTTCGACGAGTCCGGTCCGGGAAGCCTTGCTTTGAGACCACCGGCCGAATCTGCTGATAGGAAAGAATCTACGATTTCGGATTCGCCGACAGGCACATCCCTGAAAAAATCGCAGATGGATGTCCAAACTAATATAAGTCATGTTGATGAAAAATCGACTGACATTTCGGAAACTTTGGCGCAATTCCACGCCCCGAATCACGACGATAGCGCTATTGATCTCGATGACGACTCTATGTTAATGACCGTGGGGAAATATGGGGATATGATGGCCTCCGACCCAGCAGATGCTGAAGGAGATGTTGTCGTTATCTAGCCCCCCCTTGAAGTTCTGCTTTTCCTAACACTTGGGAAATACACAATTATGCCTCTTCATGGGTGGAGTTTGAATGGGATTCTTTCAGGAGTATAATTCTTGGTTGGTTATAGGGAACGGTATGGCGTTGGGTTATCATTGCATGAAAGACGAGGAATGAAAGCATCAATTCAGAATTTGTTGGCTGAGAGTATTGATCCACATTGGTGTCTAATTTTCGGCTCACAAAGTCCAGCTTTTGAAAGGATGAATCAGCATCAAGGCAGACCGATGCTATCTCCAGCTTTTGCTTGCTTGATCTCTTTTTGCTAGCGATAACAATTGTCTTTGTAAATATTGAGTTGCCATTGGATTGCAACCTGTCTACCCTTCAGCTGTCGATTAGTTACCTGTCGGGCGTCTTATCCTGTTTTTGAGCTTGTTTGATCACCATATCTTGCTTGCCACAAGTTAAGTGGATATTCTAATGCATTTGGAATGAGCTGGATCAAAGCTTTTTCACCGAAAAAACAGAGGCAATGTAAATGTATGCCGAAAAAGTGTTTTTGTTGCATTCATGTCATAAAGGTACACTTACAGCTCGATGGGGTTCGAAAGGAAGCACCCTGGATGATGTACAGAGAGTAAAAAAAAAAGGACGAACTGTTCCTCATATGACAGGACGCCAACGGTGTAAAAGAACCCACTCGGGGCCGTGTTTCGTTATCAGTGGGTATCCTCAACTAAAAATCATTTGGGGTTGTAGAATCATCTGGTTCCGGCAGCCGGGAAAAACCTTGGCCCAGCGAAGCCATGAGCGGTTACGCTTTGAATGTCTATGTTGCCAGCATTGAACGGGCTCCAAAGCTTGATGAGAATATATCGACCTGATCTGCATTGCGAAAGCAGGTTAGATGGATGAATAAGGTGATTGCAACTGAACAGTGACCGAATTACTTACGGAGGAGGATCAAATATAAGGCTCACGCTACTCTTGGGTCGCTTGATGAAAAATTGAGCAAGGGGTTTCATTAGGCCAGAATTTGAAGGGCGTGTAGTTGGCCCAGACCGAGGAGCTGGGGCCGCTGAGGGTGCGCTTGGCGGAATGGGTTGCATTGTGTTAGGAATATGACGACGCCGGGGGATTTCATCCTGTTCCATGGAATACTGGCGACGCATAGCACGTACCCGCCGTTGCAGTTCCCGGCGTCGCGAGTTAAAGGCGTGGGTATCAGGGGAGTCGTCCTCGTCACTGCTGCTCTCCTCGGTCTCCGAACAGATGAAATCATCTTCCATTGGGTGTATTGGGGCTCCCGACTCTAACCTCGCCAATTCAGCCTGTTGGCCAGAGGTAAAGATATCCCTAAACAACTCATGATCGGGGTCGTTGAGACGTTCGTCATACTCTGTAGTGACACGAAACTCGGCTGTCTGGTCTATAGGATGGCTGGATGCGGCACCAGGAAGTTCACTGGCGTCTGTATCCGAATCGGAAGAACAATCGAAACCGATTAGAGCCGCCCTTTCAAGGGTTTGTAAGGGAGTCCGATATGAGTTTAAGTACTCTTGAGAGGGTTGCATGCCGCTGCGTCGGTGGCCACCACGACGGCTCCGGGAGCTGGCATACTGAATCTGGTATTGAGCGGTGCGGGCGAGAATGTCATCGGCCGACATAGAAACAAACACCATTCCTGCCTGTATCCTGTAATTCAAGAAGTGGTATTAGCAATGAAGTTAAAAGGCCTCCAAGCTCTGGGGTGATCACATACGGGGCGTCGTAGCCAGATTTGGGTGCTTTGATAACAAGCTTCTTCAAACAAAACGGGGTTTCCCCCTGATGTTGTAGAATCAGATTACACCGGTCTGATTTTGTACAATATACGGACGAATCATTCTGAAGAATGTTCTCCGGCCCAGAACTGTCACACACAGGCTCGTATGTGCCTCCATCACAACTAGCTAACTCCATCTTCAGGGTTCCGGGAACGACTTGACCGTATTGACCATATCTGAAAACCTGGAGCCCCTCCCTATTATCGTCCGAGTCGAGCTTCCTCCGCTTGATCCTCGATCGATCCTCCTCTTGATAGTGATCCGGTTCCATCGGCATGTTGGGCAAAGTATCTAGATGGGGAACAGGTTGATCAAGGATAGAATCTCGATGTCTCCTAGCACGTGTAGCTCGTTCACTAAGCCTCGAGTTACGTGGCCGACGCCTGTTGATAAACCTGGAAATCTCAGAAGGACTCGGCTCGGGCATGTTCTCGACGAGAGTCAAGTCTTCCGGTTCAGTGACCCCTAGATAGACAGCACCCGAGCGCACACCATGGGCATAGTTATCCCGAGGGGTCCTCTCCGCGTGTAGCTCCCGTATCTGCTGGTCCACGAATGCTCTAGTCTGATCAAAGGAATATCGATCTCTCGCACGATCGGAGCGGAAGCTATCGAGTTCTTGGTTGAGGGTCTCTAGAGCACGGGCGGATGTATTACGGTTGCGTTCTGAGTTGAGTAAATCACGTAAATGTTGTAATCGATTTGCGTTTGGCCTGTGTGGACGATCGTTAGGCCTACTTGCACGGGTGGTACGGTGCGAGGCGGGAGGATAGTCGTAATTCCCCGACTAAAGAGGAGGACAAGCAAGTCAACATATGCACGGTGGGTCGACACCCTTTAGGAAGCTGTCAGGGACTCTCGAGTGTGCATTTTTCTGGAAGATACATACCATCATATGGGACAAGGCTGTTGATCGGATCAGCCAAGGTGGATTAGAGGGGAGGGGAAAGCGGCTCTCGGAGAATCTGTACCAGATCAGGTAAAGTGTATCGAAGTAGGGGAGGCAATGCACAGGAGCTAGAATGGAGGGGGGGGCCTGCTTGAGAACAGGAAGCCGGGAAGTGGCAGAAAGCGAATGATAGGAGCAGGATGGGCGTGATGGGTAAAGTAGGTGGTGAGAGTGAGAGTGAGAATGAGGTGACTGTTGAGCTTCGAAGCCCGAGGCAGGCAAACCGGGGAAATTACAGCATGACAGCGATAACTGCCCAGCGCTTATCGATTGGTGCACGTGACAGTAGCCTGGGGTGGTGTGCTTCCTTTGTGATATGATTCCCTTTACTTATTCCGTACTTGGTCTGTCCATCTATGCCTCTTCTCACCTCATCTTGACTTTCGCCTTGCAGTCACTGGCAAACAGCCAGCTTGGGCTTTTTCTGCTGACTTCATGCATGCTGGTACCACATTGGGTGATGCTCAATTGTCTTCCCCAGCCCCTCTTCTCGATTTTCCCCTCCCTGCAATCAGCGCTCCTCGTCTAACACAAGATTGCCTTCCTTCTCGCTTCGCCTTGACGCTAGAGGCTAGCCTTCGTCAACTTTCCCCGCTATCACAGCTGGGCGCTATCGCTTTCGCATTTATCCGACAGTGATTCTTTTCCAACACGCAAGTCGACGCTGCATCGGGATCCTACTAAACCATGGAGTCGCAGGATCAGGCTATGAGCGCAGGTATGGAAGATGTCTCTTGAATTTCAATGCAAAACTTCTCAACCTTGGTATCTGACCTCACTTTATAGACGAGATTGCTCTGTATGATCGTCAAATTCGTCTCTGGGGCCTCAAGGCCCAAGAAAAGTGAGTGCGAACCAGCCGTCTTCGGCGCATGGCTTCTTGAGCTGACGGCGATCTAGGCTACGATCTGCGAACATTCTTCTAATCACATTCAAAGCACTGGCAAACGAGGTAGCAAAAAATCTTGTGTTGGCAGGAATCGGCACGTTGACCATCATTGACGATGCGGTTGTTACGGAGGAGGATCTTGGGGCGCAGTTCTTCCTAACGCAAGACTGCATAGGTCAAAACGTAAATCCGCCTTCTTTGGCAGCTTCAAAAGGCCAGCTTGCTGACAGCATATCAGAGAGCCCAAGCCGCTGCGCCGGCCGTCCGTTCTATGAACCCGAGGGTTCAGGTTTTTGCCGACTCCAGCAACATATCTACGAAGTCGCCCGAGTTTTTTTCGCAATTTGACGTAACAATAGCAACGGAACTCGATATTACCACCTACAATACCATCAATGCGGCTTGTCGCATATCCGGACGTTCTTTTTATGCAGCTGGTCTGCACGGATTTTATGGATTCGTCTTCTCCGACCTTATTCAGCACAACTTTGTGATTGAACGATCCAAATCAAATGTTCCATCACCTACACAGGAGACCCTAACGCGGCGCATCCTAAATATTACAACTAAAAGGGAGGGTGACAAGATTATCGAGATGGTCACGAAACAAGAGGTGTATACACCCTTGATCCTAGCGAATACCTCGCCATTACCAGCAGAGTTCACACGCCTTCCGCGTCGCAAAAAGCAGGTGACCCCGCTTTTGAGTTGCCTTCGAGCGCTCTGGGAATTCCAGAAGACCCAGGGCGCAATGCCATCATTCTCCCAACACGATCTGCAGTTGTTTACAAAGCTGTCTCGCGAAGCGCATCAGGAGTTACAGTTGGATATCAGTACTCTCGACTCTGCATTCTTGCGGACATTCCTTCAGAATCTTGGAACTGAACTGAGTCCAGTAGCTGCTTTCTTAGGAGGTAGTTTAGCTCAAGATGTGATCAATGTTCTGAGCGCTCGCGAGCACCCATTGCAGAACCTCCTCTTGTTTGATGGCGAACGATCCATCGCACCCACATATCCACTACATCCCATCTTCCCAGAAGATTTACCAAACGCCATGCCTGCAGTCGCACCTGCTGCGAATGTGATACCATTGAATGGAAAACCAGGTCTGGGACCTGTTTAGGCTCGCAAGTGGAGTTGTGTACACTCGATGAGTCGATACAAACAGCTGAATGACTTGAGCCATGCCTGGAGGCCGAAAAAGGTTGGAGGAAAGGCCCAGGATACTCTGGGTGTTAATGGGAATTCGCATAACTTCTCTTCTTCTCATCACTTCTTTTTTTACTTCTTCCTTGCTCTTTCTCTCCCTTCCGTTCATCATAGCTCTGGACAGGGAACGATTTTATGACTGTATGATAGAATTGGAATTGGGCCTCAACAATTAAATCTGTGATTGATGGAAGATTATGGAGGATTCGGGTCGTTTTCTTCTGGATATCAATGGCCTATCATCATTTCGGCAGGTTTGAGTCGTAATAAATAGTCTTGATGTTTCGCTCTATGCACCCTATGGAAACTAGAGCATATCCCCCAAGAGACAGTACTTTCACATGATCCAATTCATATACAGATGCCTCACAAACGCCCCTGTAAACAAAGCCTAACGCCATACACCCCAAACAGTGAGTATTAGGGATATATATATTTCAAGAAAGGATTATTTAGGACACCCGGTCGAAAGACCTGTTTTACTCCCGCTCCTTCGCGAAAAGCGGCGCGCTCTCTTCATCGACCGACTTCTTCGGCCCTAGTCGCTTTCCCTCGTCATCTTCCTCATCGGAGATAAGGCCCTGGAGCTCGAAGGCCTCGGCATCTTGAATGCGCTGGTGCTCGGAGGGTGTCCGGGCGTGGCCGTTCATGTTTGTAAAGCGGGTATTGCCGTCAGGAAGGGCGATGGAGCCCGATGGTCCTGGCGCGGCGTGTTCATCTTCAGTGCTTGTGCGGGAGTGCGGGGACGGGTTGGCGGACTCGGGCCAGGCGTGGACGGCGTAAATATGAAGGAGAATGTTGACGACTGTATGGCAGAAAAGGGTTAGTAGTTGTTTAGGATTATGGCAAAAGGAGTGTAAATGGTGACGTACAGAGAAAGAGGATGAAAGCTATACTGTAGAGGATGAGGATGTAAGAGACGTGGGTGATTTCGGCGTTTTCAAGGAGCATCATCTGTTCCTCTGTCGCGCCCATGAAGAGGAAGCCGGAGGCGTAGAGCAGCTATACGGAGTATGTTAGTGTGGTGCTGGAAGGAGGCCGGTGCATAGAAGGGAAGCTTACGAAGGGCGTCAGGTACTGGAAGCTGTTAGGGTCTGAGCCGTCCGAGTTGACGCTGCTCTTGTCCCTGAGCACGAACGAAATCTCAATAATTCTCGTCAAACCGGCTGCCATCAGGGTGTAGCCAAAGATCGTATGGACCATGGTGCTGATCATGGAGTGCTGCGGGTGGCCGGACATAGCATAACCCGTCAGGAGGATGACAATCGCCGGAATAAGGTTTCTCTTGGGACGACCATTACGCTTTTTGCTCAACCAGATACCTAGCAGACCGGCGCACCACCAGACAATACCCATCGTAGTGTGTTGCAGGTCATTGTGAACCCAGGGGCCACCCCATCGGTGCTCCGTGAAGGTGTTGACACAGCCCCAGGCAGCAATAACCAGGGAATCGAAGAACTCCTGGCTGCGGCCGGTGCGGCGCAACCAGAATTGACCCACAAGCAGAAGAATCGTGAGCAGGATACCGTAAGCAATAAACGCGCTGCCCATGATAAAGTGGGCCAAGCACTGTCCGAGATGGTCGTCGCGGCAGAAGCCCAGCGCCGCAATACCACCGAAAAGCATCTGCACCCAACTGACTACCGGCATTGCCTTGCCGAGGACGCCATGGAGAATAACGAGTACGCGGCGAATCCGCCCAAGAAATCCCCTTTCAATGTGGAGCTTGAGATACACTCCGAGAACGACTTGGCCAACGAGGAGGAACATGAGGATGTTTGCAAATCCTGCGTGGGCATTCTTTGCGAACTGGCGGCCCTTGTGCGCGTGGCCGAGGAAGTATGCGACAATGGCGATAGCGGTTCCGAGCGTTTGAACAGGGACGTGCCATCGTGACCGGACAATCTATGGAGATGCCAGAGTTAGATCAAGTTCCGGGGATTTCTGGACTAGTAAACGTACACCTAGCACCATGCCAAAAGGGAAAATGATCCCGAAGGACAGTCCCATGAGAATCATGTGAATCCATAATGTAGAGTCCTGATAGTTACACAATGTCAGTCTCGCGTGGAGTCATGTTTGCTTGGGCCAAATAATGGCATACAATAGGGTCTTCGGAGACACCGGAGCCTTCGGGGACGTGTTCATGATCGCCGTGAGCGAGAACAGAAGGAGCCAAAAGAAGGGCAGCGAGCCCTGGGAGGAAGAGACGGCCCAGCATGTTGCCTTCTTCGCTGTAGATTGTGCAGAGAAGAAGGAGAACCTTAGGGGAGGGAGGGGAGGGAAAGATGGAGAGGCTGACGAATCTTTTGATCGAGGCGATCGGGCGGTTCGGAAACGGTCTCGCAGAAAGATGGCATGGAATCAGCAATGCCCGGATTGGCTGTGCTGGTCCACTTACAAGTTACAGTACCTATTACCATACTTTCAGGGCATTCAACGTTCAAGGCTCAGTAGACGTCTAACTGAAAGTAAATAACATAACATGATAGCTTGTCGCTAACAAGGGTGGGATGCTTCTGACTGTGGTTTTGCTTGAAAAACAGAACAACACCCTCCATTCCACATCCTGGTAGTACCTACACACAACCTCGGTCGCTTCAACCATCTTCTTCTACTAATCCCTACCACTATACAGTAACATCAATCATGCCATCAACCCCAGAAACCATCCAGAATACCCCCGTCACACCTCTAGATTCCCAAAGAGACAAGAAGATCGCGAGTCTCTCTCCATCCCAAGGTTGAAAAGACCCTTTCCTAACAAGCAATGCAGACAGCCCTCCGCACATCCATCATAGATCTTGAATCCCAAGCTGCCGGGCTCGAGGACCAAATTGCCCAGACCAAAGCCAAGTTGAAGTAAGCTAGCTCAGAGGCAATAACCTGTTCTTTGTTCTTTGCCGGCTTTGGAGGTTGCTAGGAGATGGCAACGAAACTGCTGCTGAGACCCGCTATTACTCCGATAGGAATAACCCCTCTGAGACTGTGAAGCGGCATATTCGACTACTGCACGAGTATAACGAAATTAAGGACGTCGGGCAGGGCTTGATGGGGCTTATTGCTGATGCTAGGGGAGTGAGGGTGGTTGATGTGCATAAGGAGTTTGGGGTGGATGTGAAGGACTGAATTCAAATGACGGATGTTGGATCTATGAAGAGATGGTTGATGATACTAGTTAGTGGTCTTTTGTTGGGGTCGCTACTTTCAAAATCGAACAGGAGGGGTGGAGTGGGATATCAAAGCTTTTTCTTTCGTCTCACTTGTAGAGAAGAGTGTGTCTGCCATGCTAAATGAAGAACATCATGAAATCTAGGTAATATGCTCGAGATAAACCCAACCCAACCAAGCCAAACACTAGCTATATGCATAGAGGGGAGCACAAGCTAATAAGTCACATCACATTATCAAAGGTGGATATATGCAAGAATATAAAAGTAAAAAGAGTATGTAGAAATAATTAGGTAGAAGATGCGTTTAGTGGCCCTTACCCAGGCTCTGCAGGTTGACCAGCTCGTAATATCGGCCTTTCTTATGAAGGAGCTCGTTGTGTGTTCCGCTTTCAACAATCTTGCCTTGGTCAAAGACGTAGATAACGTCGGCTTTCTGGATCGTACTTAATCGGTGGGCGACAGCAATGGTGGTGCGGCCCCGAGCAGCAGCATCTAGCGCTGCCTGGACAACCTTTTCGGATTCTGAATCGAGGGCAGATGTTGCTTCGTCGAGCAGAAGGATCTTAGGTTCGCGGAGGAGTGCTCGGGCAATAGCCACACGTTGCTTTTGACCCCCAGACAACATACCTCCCTTGCTGCCAACGACAGTATTGAAACCATCACTATTACTATGTTAGCGAATGAAGATGGGGCCAGACAAGTGAAAACTCACGGTAGAGACATGATGAAGTCGTAGATGTTGGCGTCTTTGCAAGCCTTGATCAAAGACTCTTCTGGTGCATCTTCCTCGGCAATACCTAGCAAGATATTCTCCTTCACTGTGCCCTGATACAGTGTGGGTTCTTGGCTGACCAGTGACAAAAAGCGGCGGTAAGAATTGATGTTCAGTTGACTCACATCCTTCCCGTCAACAAGTATAGTTCCAGCGATCGCATCATAAAAGCGTTCTAGGAGTGCGATTGTAGTACTCTTACCACAGCCACTGGGTCCAACAAGAGCGACGTATTGACCGGGTTTGACTGTAAGATTCAAACCGCGAAGGACGGGCTGCTCAGGGCGGGTCGGGTATCTGAAATGCACGTCCTTGAACTCGATCTCGCCCTCCACTGTGTCAAGCTGCTCGCCTTCTTCAGACCAGTTATCAATATCTGGCTTTCGGTCGAACAGTCGTCGGAACTCAGAGGCTGCGTTCTTCGCCTTGCCCATATCCGGCGCAAAGGAAAAGACAGTTCCAGCAGATTGGGCGCCAAAGAGGATCTCAGAGAAACACACAAAGAAACGGAACATGTCGTACTCATGTTTACCCAGAAGGGTTCCTCCATACCAAAAGCCGAGGGCAACACAGAAGAAAACAAGAGCCTGGGAGGAAGCATAAAGCAAGGATGATTTCAAGACAGAGATTAAGCTGGTCCTGCCCTGTGCATCGAGTTGGCTGTGATACATTTCCCAAACGTCCTTCTCTCGAGTAAGAGAAGCAACAGTGCGGATGGACGAAGTGGCCTCGCACGCAAAGTTTGCAGACCCTTCATAGGCAACTTTAGAGCGTGCTTGAAACTGGGCTAGCATATAAAACCGGTAGAATCCGCATGCTAGAAGAACCGGCACAACCGAGATACAGACAAGGGCCAGCTTCCAGCCAATTGCGAGGGCAATAATAATAGCTGCTCCAAGGGTGGTGGAGGTCATTAGGATCGTACCCAATGTCACGCCACTGACGCCAGACAGATGCTTGGTCTCAGTAGACAGAAACGAGGTCAAGGCACCGGTACTGTTTTCCTCTCTATCAAAGAAGGCGATATCCTGACGGAGCATTGTCCTGAAAGCTGTGCTTCGTGCGCGACGGATAAGTCTTTCAGAGCATATGGCAAATGCAGCGCCACTGACTGATTGTGTGATAAATTGAACAATTCCAACCACAAAGAACATAAGGGACCAAAAGTTTGCATCATCGCGAAGCTTGCCGTACTGGGATTCGGGTAAAGCGAGGGTACTGATTGCTTTGGAATAGAGCACAGCTTGCGTGGGCTGGCCACCACCAGCTAAAATGGAGAAGACAAGGCCGATGAGCATGTAAAGAAGCTCGGGTTTGTTGAACGAGGCAACAAATTTGAGTAAAAACCAGAGCGAGTATTTTTGAGTCTTCTCGGGGCCCTTCTTGGCAAGAATGGCGCTGGAAATCGACTTGTGTGTGCCAGTACGATCAATTGTGGCCTTTTCCTCATCATCAAGTGAGTATGATCCACTTGTCGCTGTCTTGATCTGAGTGATTTCCTCCTTGGCGATGTTTTCGGGGTCAAAATCCTCGTCATCAAGGGCGGCCGCTTCCTTCTCCTCGTTGATCCGCTGAGCCTCCACTAGCTTGCGATAGGGGCCTGCGCGGTCTACCAACTCATCATGAGTACCCTGCTCCGAGATCTGGCCGTTGACCAAGACAACAATGTTGTGGGCAGTCTTAATCGTTGAGAGACGATGGGCGATTACAATTGTGGTTCGGCCCTCGGCAGCCTTCTCTAATGCTGCTTGAACAACCCCTTCGGACTTGGTATCTAGTGCAGACGTGGCCTCATCAAGGAGCAGAATCTTGGGGTCGCTGACCACAGCGCGGGCGATTGCAATACGCTGCTTCTGGCCACCCGAGAGGAGAAAGCCGCGCTGGCCGACGTTTGTTTCGTATCCTTCCGGTAAAGCGGTAATAAAATCATGAGCGTTTGCCATTCTTGCGGCGTCTTCAATGAGCTCCCGAACCTTGTCCTCGGATTCATGCTCAAACCTCGTACCGATGAGACCATGACGAATGTTCTTGTAAATGGTTGTGCCGAAAAGAACGGGTTCCTGGCTGACTAGCGAAATCTGTTGACGGAGCCAGCGAAGGTTAAGATCCTGAATGGGATGACCATCTAACAAGACTGTGCCCTGAACAGGCATGTAGAAGCGCTCCACTAAACCGACAACGGTACTCTTTCCAGAGCCTGAAGGGCCAACGAGCGCCGTAGTCTTTCCAGCCGGCATTGAGAGAGAAACGTCCTCCATGACAGTGACTTCTGGTCGCGAAGGGTAGATATGCTTGATATTGCGCATCTCGATGTTCCCCTCAAAGTTGTCCAGGGTTTTCCCTTCCTCCGAGTAGGGGTCCAAGGGCGACTGGCGGTCAATGGTTCCGAAAATCTTTGCGGCAGCTGCAACGCCGTTTGTGAATGCTTGAGCATTAGGACTGACATTGCCCAAGGAGAACGATCCGATCAAGATAGACATCAAGACTGTGAGAACATCACCCACATCGACATCGCCATCGACGAGGAACCGGGAACCCATCCAGAAACCAAGGCCGTAGTTTGAGAACATCAAGCCGAACATGGCGCCAATCATAACGCCGAGGATAACCTGATTCTTTGTTCCCCATTTCTCTGCCTCATTCAGGTGAACCTCGTACTGCTTAGCGAGTTTGTCCTGAGTGCCGAAAGCTGTGGCGTTCCTGATGGAGCTGATGACTTCTTCCGCAACTGTGCCACCGGCACCATAGCTCTCGAGCGACTTCTTGCTGTATTTGATGATGAACTGGGAGCCACCACCCATGGTAAGAACAAGAGCAACGATCGTCGAGCTGCAGATCAGGGCTAATTTCCAGTACTTGATGTAGGCGATGATGAAGGCTGTGACGAACGTCGCGATGGCAGTCAGGGTGAGGCCAACCTTCTCTGAAACACCATCTTGAATAAGGTTTGTGTCGGCAGTGATGCGAGTCGTTACTTCTCCAGCGCCTAATTTATCAAAATAGCCGATGTTCTGTCGTAGAATTGACTCCAGGTAATGCTCGCGGATTTTCTGAGTAGCATGTTCGCCAGTATAGATGAAACCAACGGTACTAACGTAGACCGTGACAAACTCGCCGATACCGAGATAGACGAAATATAGGACGTTCTTCGTCAGTTCGTCGTAGAATTCGTCGTATGAGATTTGATATAGCATGATTTTCTGGAAAACTGACGCTAAGGATCCGAAGAGAATCTAAAAATTGTTAGCATTGCTTCTCAAGGCACCTGAAACTGGAGTCTTGCAGTAAATAATGGCAACGCAGCACCAGCAGCAATTGCGCAGAGCGTACTGATCACTAGGATAATTATATCCATCCTGGTTGCATAGCGCCACAGCCCGAAGAAGGAAATATTCGCCTTTTCCTCCTCCAACTGCATCTTTACAACTCGTCTCTCTTCCTCTGGTAGATGCGCTAGAAGCGCATCCATGTCGTTGACCGAAAGCGCATTGCTTGAAGATGACTTAGGTCGCTGGTCCTTCTCGGGAGGAGTTGCTGTTGAGCTAGAGGGCGTTGAGCCCTCTGTTGACTTTCGTTTCTCATCGACGGGTGCGAATGTCGAAGGGTGCTCCTCTTTCAAGTCACGAGTCGGCTCTGTCGCTGTCCCTGGCGAGGAGAGGTCTTTTCCCTGCGGCGACATCTTGTGCTGGTGCCTAGGGACTGCCGAGGTACAAATGTGAGGTTGTGAACAAGTTGCTGCTCTACTCCATGAGGAGAGTAGTAAAATAAATGAGTTTAATGCCAAAGCACCCTCGATAACTTGATGCTCGGGTTGAAGGCCTCGAGGACAGAGGGTATCCCTGTCGGTATTGAATATGCCGTTTCCCGTATAAGTACGGGCTCGGAGTCGGAGTCGGGGATGGAAACAAGAAAAAAATGAGGGGACAGGAAGGAAAGGGGGGTAAAGATGCTAAATATATATGAAGATGCTTGTTTTGGAGAAACTAGCTGGGAAATGGGCATAATTATGGAGTCTCGAGGAGCGAGATTTATTTATTTAGAAATAAATTCAAATCGAGTCGTCACCAGCGATGCCTTGCGCATGGAAGTGTAGGTAGTAGACTACTTGGATACCCACTTGGGTTAGCCTGCGTTTCTGATCGGACCCTCAACTTTCCGAGATCTGTTTGTGCAGTGCGACTCTTGACACTCTGAGTCTCTGACCTATTGTGTCTCCACGCTTGCAACACAGGAGTTGCTTATCTACCAGCGCCCAGATCTAATCATTATTATTTCCTCCCCAGTGCGCAAGCGAGGATGTGTATGGATCGTCGCTGGGGCATAACTTGGCATTTTCCGCCTTGCTTCTAGAGCCTCGGGTCCTCCCTTGAGGGATTGATTGTCTGAATGTCTGTCCCATCCCAAGAACAATCAGCGTCACGGACTCGGAGACTCTTTGGGATATTCCGTCAGCCAGGGCCTCTGGATAGAATGAACTGTGACTCACAATCGCAGTCAGCAGAAGCATTGGACTTGTCGTGTTCGATGCCACTCGGTTGCCACCCGGACCAAATAATCTCTCAATACCAAAAATGCACGTCACGACAGTATCTCGCAAACTTCAATTCCCGAGAGTTGTGCCTGCGACAAGATACCAAAATTCAAGCATTATGATTGGACATTTCAACACGGCATCGGGTCTTATGAAGCCCCGAATTTTCCTCCAGGCATCTCTGATCGATCATCATTGACGTCCCGCTATTGTTGATGGTTACTGGGGCTACAATTGGCTGGACCCCATCTGACCCCCAAGCGAAGGAAATCTTACTTCGCTCCAAACTTGTCTGGATCAATGCTTGGTAGCCTGAAAATCCTCTCGTCGCACCAGGCTCCAGAGGCAGCATGTCCTGTCAAGCCATGCGCATTGCGAAGTTCTGTAGAATGTACGCGCCTGAGGCTCCTGATGCAATAATACGTCCGGCGGGTTATTTCTTCAGGAGCAGTGTCCAGTGTCCACTGTTCAGGAGGTCGCTCTCGAACTTGCCCAGTCGCGTGGGGCCGACGGGATTCCGCCGCCCCGAATCGTAAACGAATACGATGCCCCAACTTTGGATGTGGTTGGCACGCTCGTAACTCATTACTACAGTGACAGTCTAGTCACTCTAACACGACTACATAGTTAGTTAGTACTAGTAGTTACTACTCGGTAAATACTCTGATACACTCGCTTTCAGTCATGCTGACGGGCGAGTCATGATGCTTGGTGGTGAACGTCTTCAATAAGATTAAACCTATTCTCAGAGGGACTGATAAAGGGTGACTCCTAGAGAATGGCTTCTGCTGTAGGGTCCGACGAACAAGACCTTTGTACAGATGGAGTATCTACGAAGTACTGTTCAGCAGCTTCGACGTGCGTGCCTCTTGGGATTTCCGCCAAAGCTTGTCATCCGTGACTCGGCATAAGTGCAGCGGATCTCGTAAGTTCCGTGACTCGCAGAATGCCACTGAGTCATCGGCAACCTTCCCCGACTGCTCAGTTTGTATAAGCACAATACGTCGCCTGATGTGCCTGGCGAGAACTCGGTAAGCAAGACCTTGAAGGCTGAGTTTGACCCATCAGATTGACACCATGAAAAATTTACGTCTCAGGCACGAGAGACTGTTGGACCGCGTCTAGCGCATGCCTAGGCTAAATTGAATGTGCGAGACGCCCTATATATTGCTAGATATCCTTGAATAATGTTTAATCATGCGGTTGAGTTCAAGCTGAGATGTCAGGTAATGCCGTGATGGGAACTGGGGTTTTGGTCCTTGTTAGTTGGCCGCAAGGCTTGAGAAAAATCTCGATCAAGACGCAAACATTGCATTTAAGAGAGTCAACACGTCGTAGACTGGCAGAAGTCTTGACATTGTAGCGATTCCCTTTGAAGAGATTCATGAAATAAGGAGCTCTTACTACTTAGGTCACAGGTGTCTCTCCATAGTTACATCTATGTAGTTGTTGTCTGCCTGGGGCATCAGTCACATGATCTCGGGAAGCGAAACGCTAACCCTGTCCGCACCAAAAAATCCACCTCCGAAAAGACCTTGGAGCGGTCGACAACTTCACAGCCAGTTCATACCTCAGCTCGCCGTCGCGACAACCCATCAAGATGCCGGTTAGTGATCTTTCAGCGCTTCTTTCTAAACTCGCCAGTCTGGATAAGTCGCATTTTCGTCCAGACGATCTCCTTTTGCCCGCCGTGATCTGGAGATGAAGTGACTCCTGGCTAACACGTTATGCCTTCCGATACAGAGCCACAAGAGTTTCCGCACCAAGCAAAAGCTTGCCAAAGCTCAGAAGCAGAACCGTCCCATCCCTCAGTGGATTCGTCTTAGGACCGGTAACACCATCAGGTAAATACACCCAACCTGCATCATAGGATCAGTGCTCGCAAGAGAAGGAAAGTCTCGAACACATCATTATAATCTCTCAACGAACGACTCGAATGCTTTCGCCATGCTTGCTTGAATATGAGATGTTTCTGGTGGCTATCGAAAAAGAGGCGCACACGCACGAGGGTCACGAGAAATATTCAGAGCATCGAATAACGTGAAACTAACAATCCTTCCTCCGTCAGATACAACGCCAAGCGACGACACTGGCGCAAGACCCGCATCGGCATCTAAATTCGTGCGCTCTCTTCTTTCCGCGACCGAGTCGTCAACACACTGTTCTCCCTGGGATTCTTTCCGCCAATCTGTGCTATGAACCCGAACACACGGCTTGAACTCGCAATGCTATAACCTGCAAAACTAATCTACTGTCCTGAACTCGACCCTCGCCAGGATTGATTGAAATTCCCGCTTTCCTTTGTTTCTACCTCGCTTTATATCTCTCGCCTCGGTTTTCTACCTCGAATTATTCGGTCTGCATGGTTTTATATCTAAATCGACAAGCATATCTCGTCCTAATGTATGGTTACTCGGCTTAGGACGGGCCGACCGGGTATATTTGGCTTAGTGGCCAGACGGGATGGTGGTGGCGGGTTTCATGATGGAATCAATACTGGGTTCGTTCTGCGAGTTATGTACGCGCGTTCTTAGGGAAACAAGGAAAAGAAAACACAAATCGAAAATATGATGGGTAATGAACATTGAACGCCGTGCTGTGTAGACTCATAACCCTGCTCATTCTTGATAGCACCCAGTAGAGTACATTCAAAAGCAGAGTATATCTAATTAGCGCACTCTAGCTTCGTACATGGCAGACATCGGGCGAAGAAAGGCAGGCAGATACTACTGGATACTTGGAAAGTGTGTGAGACATTTAGCAAGCCCTCCTGTGAGCAATGACGAGTACTATTCCATAGCTAAAGCAAAACCGAGGGACTCAAGATCCCATCCATCGTGATGTATGCAACAGACCGACACCTTTTTGACACTATTTTCTAACTCTCTCCGATGAACGAGCACTTGGGTTGGGAATAAATAACATATCCGGGGATCAAACAAAAATGGCATAGAAAACAAGTTGAGACCGCTATAGTGTTCCGTAACGCCGTGAGACTAGCCGACCGTTTCTTTGGTGGAGTCTGGGAAGTCGAGGATGTGTCGTTGTTTGGCTCGACTTGTAGTCCACAAAGAAACAAAAGGAAACCATTGGAGATGGAAAATTTAACGACTGTGAGTGATTAGCACGATCTTTCTTCATTGCGGAATATGAACACTTACTCCTCAGCCCACTCGTTTTCGCGGCGGATCTGGTCCTCCTCCTCGGGAGTGAAGTCGTTCTGAATGTTAAACGTCTTGCGTATCTCTTCGGGAGACTTGCCCTTGATCATGTTGGCGACGGTCTTGCAGCCGATGTCGAGAAGAGGCTTGATATCGAGATAGTTGGCAGCCTATTGTGCGAGTTGATTAGCCAATGATGGAGAAGCAGATTGAACCAAGCATTCACAAACCAAGATGATCTCGAACAGCATTTCCTGATCGACCTGCATGAACTTCTGGTCCCATTCATCAATATCGGTAGTCTTGCGGCGCGAGTCGTCCTCATCGGCAGCGCTGGGGGGGTCGCTGCGGTGGTGTGTGCACCATTCGATCACTTTCTTCAAAACGTTCTCGGTGACGTTGGGGATGGGGATGGGTTCGGTGGCATCACCAAGGTCTTCAAGCATGTTCTTGATTAGAAGGGAGCGCTCGGCAACATCGCGGGCTAGAAGGGTGTTAGTTCATTGTTGGTATCTCGGGATTGGTCTGAGGAGGCGTGGGAACACATACGGACTGGGATGCTTTTCTCGTCACTGCTGATGAAGATGAGGTTGCCTGATTCAGCCATTTTTGGTATATTGTGTAGCTTTTTTTAAGGTATCTGCAGTTCCCAAATGTGGTGGTTAGCTCATAATTCTGAGAGACGGGCTTTCAGGAGGCAAACATCAGGAGAGAACAGAATGAGGGGCCCAAAGGCGGGGAGACAGTAACTAACCTCAGTGAAAAATGAGAAGTGAAAGAGTAAGAGCGAATATTGATGCACAGAGTTTGAACAGTGTTGTAGAAAGTCTGTTGATGGAGGGAGAAGGCAAGGTGATCAAGCAGGTATAAGTAGGTGGCAGGAAGAAAGAAGTGTTGGTGGTTCCTTTGAAGATGGATACGGGTGTCGCTTTGTTAGTGCGTAATAACAAGCGGTTGAGACGTCCGGAACAGTCGCTCTCATTGTCTAGCTGCGCCCCGCGCGGACCCCCATGCCATCTTTATTTCCTGGCCTTTCATTCAGGCACCAGCCTTGCATTGACAGAGAGGATCTCTTGCCTGATTCTTGTCTTCTCTTCATACCAGGAAGTGGAGATGTCCTCAACCGCCTGCTCAAAGGTCTTTTGGTACAGACATCTCAGCAACCTGAAATAGGTTACATCACTACTCCGGACTAGGTACCTAGGTACTAGACTTAGGTAGATGGAGTCCCAAGTCTACCAAGAATTGAAGGGACAAAGAGGCTTTCATACAGAGTGCGGCTCTTTGATCCCTGGTATTGGCGGAGTAAGAATCTGCGATCGTGTTGAAACAATCGAGTCAGTTCTGGAACACGGCGTCGAGTCTGTCCTCTCTCCATGAAAGAATCATCGAAATCATTGGGTGATCTCATTCCTACAGAGTCCATTGGCGCGTCTCTCATCCACCCGCCGTCGAGCAGCGCGCTCCCTGAAACTGGCTGGTTTCCAACCCACCCATCGTCAGTCTTGGGCCTTTTGTGAATCGACCATCTTTGCTTTTGCTTTGCAAATTTTTTCCTCGTTTGCGATCCCTCTCGTGATCCCTTCCAGACACTCTTAAGCAGGGATCCTATTTTCATTTCAATGTCACGAAGTGATGACCCTTGATCCGTTCCACGAGTCCTGATAGAGCAGCATGTGCAAGACAAGATCTATACCCCGGATAACGTCTCCCTCTGTCTGAACCTCTATACTCGAAACTATCCAAACTATGTGGAGGCGAACATACTTGGTCCTTTTGTTGATTCGTGTTTACTTTGCGCTGAGTCCTAGCTACATTCACCCTGATGAGCATTTCCAGGGCCTTGAGGTTTTTGCAGGTAAGCTCTTTGTTTACATTACGTTCCAGTCTACTCCCCTTATGCGCTTACGGCTTGGGTCAGTTGACGACGACACAACTGATTACCCACCGGGCACAACCCACCACGAACCTGATGTTTGGTTTCTGTTTCAACATCCTGACACGGCTCTTTTGCAGGTCGTGTTCTTTCGTATCCTTCCCGATTACCGTGGGAGTTCACCTCCGAGCATCCGATTCGCAGCATTTTCCCACTATGGCCAATCTATGACGTTCCGATAAGCCTCCTGAGATGGTTCTACACCGAGACGGGGTCGGGGAGTCCTCCTGCGGACCTGGTATACTATGTTGTGCGGGGTGTTATGTTTCTGCTGAGCTTCGTGCTGGAAGATTGGGCCGTGCATGAGCTCGTACCCCTTCCGCGCCATCGCCGCGTAGCTGTGGTTTTGGTTGCATCCTCATATGTCACCTGGACGCATCAGACGCACACCTTTTCCAACTCCCTCGAAACGCTGTTGGTCGCCTGGGGTCTAGTGTTAATTCATCGCATTATTGACAATAAGGTTCGACTAGGCAGAATGCTGTGTGGAAGGTTCGCTTGCTAATGAGGTCTACAGCGACGCTCCTCTCTTTTCTCCAGCGCTGTGTTATCGTTTATTTGCATCGCAGGTGTCTTCAACAGGATAACCTTTCCGACCTTTCTTGCTATTCCAGGACTCCAATTGTTACCTCATTTTTGGCGCAAGTGAGTGTCATTTATTGTTTCTCGCTTTCTGTCAGGTTGCTAACTCGCGCCCCGTATAGGCCTCTGTCGCTGCTTGTCTTTGTCGCCTTTGGCTTTACGTTTTTCTTCATTGCGGTTCTCGCCGATACTACGTTTTACAGACCGTCTGCATCGCTCAGAGATGTTCTGCGCTCGCCAATAATCACACCTCTCAACAATCTCATTTACAACACCGACAGCTCCAACCTAGCTCTTCATGGACTGCATCCTCACTACAACCACTTTCTCGTGAACCTACCGCAACTCCTTGGCCCTGCCCTTGTGGTAATGATATTGCAAGTATACAAGCTGCGCGCTATACCACCTTGGCTGAAGAACATCCGCGCAGCTTCTGCGCTATCCGCTACCGCCATGCTGTCCATTTTCCCTCACCAGGAACCTCGATTCCTGATTCCTTGCGTACCTCTTCTTCTCAGCTGCCTCCGAGTCCGCAAATCGCGTCTTTTTTTGACAACTTGGGTGATTTTTAATGTTGCCCTGGGCTTCTTGATGGGCATTTATCACCAAGGCGGGGTTGTGCCTACGCAGCTTGCAGTTCCCTCGGTAGTATCCGCTGCTACGGAGGGATTGTATGGCTCGCTAAAGGAGCCTCGGGCTCTCTCCGCTACTGTCGTCTGGTGGAAGACGTATTCTCCGCCACTGTGGTTACTCGGGGATAACACCACTCTGCCACTCGATCTAGACATTGAAACTCGAGACCTCATGGGCCAGCCTGGACCAGAATTGGTCCAAGAGCTTGAAGAATTGGTTCTTTCCTGCGATTCAAACCCGAAGCGCTCAAGGTTCTTCAAGATGCCTGAATCAAAACAACCTGATGCTGTTTTCTTGGTTGCACCCACCTCGGTCACTTTTCTTGATGAACTTCTAGCTCCACGAAGCTCTGAAATAAGCCTAGAGCTTCTTGAGCTATGGTCTTACAGGAATCACATCAGCCTGGATGATCTAGACTTCGGCGAAGACGGCATAATACCAACGCTGAAGCGGGTAATTGGTAGACGTGGCTTAGCCATCTGGCTTGTGCAAAGACCCGGATGCCGTTGATAGGCGATCAGATGAAACTCACCACCTCCTTCAGTTGACTTGGGGTATAATGAAGGCCACGGGGAGACTCGGCCTTATTTATCTTCATCTGTTATCTGCGAGCTGCTCGACCTAAATATCCCCTTTATGTTTTGCCTACTCCTCCAACATCCCCTCCCGTCCGCTTTCTCTTCTTTGTATATGTCTCTAATTCCCGCCCTATTCTATTCCAACCTCTCGGCTTGAACTTTCGATCTTTTACTTTGCATTCTCGCTGGTTCGGACTTTCATATACCCTGTTTACTCTTCGTCTTCTTTACCTCATTCATTTCGGAACTATTCCTAGATACCCCTCCTCCCATGTTAGACTATGTAATACAGCGTCTTTACTCGTTTTGTCATTTCCATCCATATGCCACTAAGGAAAGTAGTTTCGCCGCGAACCTAGTTCAGGTCCTTGCTTCTTAGTAAGAGTTTAGGCAGCTAACGGAAGAGGAAGGAACAGATGTTAGGTGAATTTGCATTCTTTACTTTTTGCGAGTCGCGTCGCAAACATGGATAAAGCTAAAAGAAAAACTGCTACCTAGACGGGGTCTGTGTACATGACTTAGGCTAGCTTGGGACACTTTTAGCATCCATTTGCTTTAAGCCAAAAGCTACCATGTACAGTGTACTAGAAGTCGACAAGTCTGGCGCCGCTACAACTAGAAGGAGAGACAGAAACTTTGCGTAACGGATTCAAGGTGTTCATTATCAGAGGGGAATAGATTTGTAGTAAGAAGTAGCGGCAGGGAGGGTCAAGTAGAGGCTCGATAGTCATCTTACGCATCCTCACCGTCATCGGAGCTTTCAAACAGATAGTTCGCGGCAAGCTCTTCGTTCTTATCGCATGCGAAATACGCTTGGATCACAAGGTCTCGCGAGAACCCAAGTCGACAAAGCTATAAACAGTCAGATTTGAGATTAATAAAAGTGATGAACAGTAAGCATACCCGTTCAATAGCGTCTCGTTCCTCCTCTGTAACATGGATCTGAGTGGTTCCTGGAGGGGGTGCATCATCACCCTCTTCGCCCAACAGCTCGAGGAACTGTTCTTCATTCTGTCCAATCAACTGTGCGATTTGAGGATTACCAGCGCCAACTTGTTGAAGGATTGGTTCCAGCATCTGGGGATTTTGTTGCACTAGCTGTCGAAGCTGCTGGAAGTGTGGGTTGTTTCGTAGAAAATCGAGATTCTGGGACTCTCCACGGGAGCCACGGGTGCCACCACGAGCCTCACCAGTGCCAGCCTGGGCGGCGGCCTCGAAAAGGTTCACCGGCTCATCTTCACCGGACGCAGCGGGAGCCTGGGGGGTCGCAGGGGTAGGTGAGGCCGCAGGTGCAGCGGCGGCGGCGGCGGAGCGTTGTTGTTGTTCTTGCTGAATGTTTTCTGGGATGCCCTGATATCAGAATAAAACAGATGTTAGTAAACCACTTCAGACGTACAAGAGGAAAGGGAACCCACGCTCAGAAGATATTCAATAGCACGATCAGGATTGAAAAAAGCAGCCCTCATCGCACGATTGATATCAGCCCGTTCAAAGCCCATGTTCTCCATCTGGGAGATAACTTCATCGCTTTGTGTGCCACTCAAGAGGGCCGAGGGGTCGTTGAAAGACCCTGCCGGGGGCTGAGCGGCCCCGGAAGAGGCTGGCGAAGGGCTCGCCGGGACGGCAGCGGGTGTGGCAGATGTGGATGTGTTTGCGGCAGGAGCAGGTGCGGGAGGGGCAGCGGGAGTCGAAGCCACAGCTTTAGCGGGCGTGGACGGACCCTGTGAAGAAGCAGGTTGGGTCTTGGGCTAAGCAAGATAAACGGATGAGCACGTCAGAATGAAGATTTAAAACCAAGAGCTAGACATACCTTAGACACCATGCATACGATGAACCCCTTCTCCTCAATGTTGTATGATTCGATCGTCTTGTCATCTTGAAGAATCTTTCCTACAAGTTGGCAGAAAATCAGTATCATTTGAAGAGCAAATTGCTAGAGATGTGACTATGCAGGCAAGCCAGACATCTACAGCAGTGACTAACCAGAGTAAATAAGCTTCAGAAGAGGAACATCCCAGCCTTTCTCTCCCGAAATCTTCTCCTTCACTTGCCCGACCTTGGTTTGATTAGCCCCGCATCGTCACAGGCTTCTGGGTCTTGAAACGCATAAAAACTTACTGTCTCTGATGGTTCAGCATCGATCACAAACTTCTGCTGTTTCAGGTCCTGTAGAGGTGGGTGTTAGAACAAACATGAAGGGGCCCTATAATGTAACGGAGAGCTGTGTACCTTGAATGTGAGCTTCATCTTGCGCCACCGAGTGTAGATAGAGGTGGGGGAGGGGGAGGGGAAGCCGGGTGTAGTTGACAGCAAAGCTTCGGCGGATCGTGATTTTGCGAGGGAGGAATGGAGGTATAGTGTTAAGGGACAAGCTTTCAAAACCTGCAGATAAAATGGAAGAAGCAGCAAGAGAGGGTGATAAATTATGATGGCAGCAGAGGAGAGAACATGGAGGGAACTGCCAGTAGCAGGCGGAGGCGGTCACCAATCGCCAAGCCGCAAGCCACACATCTTGCCGCCACTGCTCTCGACCCCCAACTCGAAGTTGCAAGTCACTCTCGACTCTCGAGGCTCTCTTGATTCTCTCTACTTCATAATATCTCGTCTCATGCCTAGATTGGCACTTCGGTGATCTCTACACTTGCTGGCAGAGCAGATTGATCTCAGCTTGTCTGGACGCTCATGATCTCCCGATTCCCTTTTCTTTTTCTAGTTCCCTGGCACACAGTTCCAGGCATAAGTATTCGCTCGATAGGCTCCGAATCGGTCTACCTCCTGGCGATTCCTTTCGACCAACTCAAAGTAACATCACAGAAATGATGAGTTGCTGCCTTGCGAAACATGTTCTGCCATAGCGTAGACGAAATTGATGGCATTACCTCGGACACGTCGCCAAGTGAACAACAGACGACCATCATGAATGTTTGCCCTGCCCGTCTTGGGTACTTTGACCAGATCAGGTCTTCCCTCCGGGAAGTTGGTACCCCGGACGTTATCATCAATGCGCGCCGATTTTGTGGCTATTGTCAGTTGGACTTGTCCCATGGATTTGTCACATAGTATCACCGAGCAGACGAGTGGAGGCTCATACAACTATCTCGCCTCGGTTCTGGTCATGCCGAGAATCATCTAACCAGGACGGACTGCTCCATGCTTTATAGTTACATTCTGGTCTCTACCTAAGTCACAAACCTCGATGACCCTTTCCCTCTGGTTCTTCGTACCCAAACTAGCGGTAATCTGTCTCCATTTCCAACCTTGTGTGTTCTGTCGACACGTCACTTTGTGGATCGGAGATTTATTGGACCAGCACATCCCGTGTTGAGTCACAATTGACTGTGGTTATTGGCGATCGTTGCGCCAAATTGGATGGCAATACCAGTTCCCTGACAAATTGTTCGCTGGCAAGATCTGTCCTATGCAAGTCGCGATTTCCTCGAAGTAAGCAGCCAATCGCTGGCTTAAATGGCGCTCATATACAAGCCCTAAAGAACTACCCGCGGTCTAGGCATGTCAGGCACAGAACAGGAATGTCACTTCCGACTCCCCGATCATGTGTCCTTTTCTCGGTGAAGGCTACCGGGTGTCGAATTTTGATGCATCCGCCTCTCAGCGAGTGGCTCCAAGTGTTCCATCTCTTCATTGCTAGACAAGGGTCGTTTTGTTATGATTCTAGGAGAGCGACCCCTCTATCGCAGCAGGTGGGAGTCTCAGGGAGAGGAAACTCTTGAAGGCCTCTAAGTAGGTTCTTTGGACTAACTATGTCCCCGAATATCATTCTGCTGTCGGCACAGACTAACGGTCTAGCCTGTCGTACTTCTCATTTTCTGGGTCGCCTGTATTTACGTTGGGGCTTGACATGCACAATCTATATATCGTAGCCCACAAGACCTCAGGTAATTGATAGGCCCAAATCGATCTCGCTGGGCTTCGATACTTGTCCAGCATATCCCTGACCGTTCGCCGCTGTGTCTCATCCTACTCTTCAATCTGTTGCTCTTCTTCCTTGACATTTTGATCCCCAGACGGACATATAACCCTTTGTCTCCACCATCTGGCTCCTGTCCATTCTACCCTCATCTTGGTCATTGTTTGTTACTTTCCGTTCGAGGATCCTACCTTCAAAGCATTATTCCCTTGATTTTTGTCTCGCTTACGCCACCTTTTCCGAGAGTATTACTATCGCATTGTGTCAACCAATCCGTGTCCGACTGTGTTGCTGGTTTGAACGCACAAGAATTATTGTCTGTTCCGAAAAACAAGGTACCATGCCAAAGGCATCACCGGCATTGCCGTCACACATGCTGGGAGGGGTTTCATTAGTTCTGACAGTCATCGTCACAATTGTCGATGGGGTGTGTTACGGGTCTTTCAGAAAATCGACGCCGGATAGTTCATTACTCGAGACAGTTACAATCAGCCTTGGTATCATCAACTGCTCTGTGGTCCTTGCCCTGCTGTTGACATGGGCGATTGCCTCGAAATTCGAATCAAAAGTTTCACGAGGATATTGGGTACCAAGTATATATGGTGTTGGTATTGGATACCTCTTGATAGCTACTGGTATCACGGCAGGGTCAATATCATGGAGCACAATGCAACTCATGATCGAAGCAAAGGAGTCAACCGTCTCTTCGCAAATTCATGCGCTGCTGGTTGCCCGCTGTATCCTGTGGGCAATTACAGTTCTCATTCAGGGGATGCTGTGCGGAGTTCTCTCGACTACCCTAATAAACCACGGGAGCCAACAACAGTGGTCAGGGCTGATCCCACACGAACTTGATGCTATCTTGCCCAGTCGATCAAGTACAATACGCAAAGAAGCGCCCTTGCTAGTCTCCGAATGTCAACGCCGATCTATTGATTCTACTCCTCAACATCAGTCATCCGCTGCAAACACAACTCGGCGCTCTAATCGCTACTCTGGGAGGACTTTATTTCACCCATGCTCCAAGCCCGATTCACTCGACCTGAGCACCGCGTCCACTCTCAATTCGCAAGCCGCAACACCTCGCTCCCATAGTGGTTACCACCAAGGACGTGATGACAACAACCAAACCAGGCCACAGCCTCTTCAACGATGCGACTCGGAAATCAAACAATCCCTCGACAGTGTCATGCTACGCCCGTCACTCGTCCGATCATCCTCCGCACAGTCTGACGCGACTATACGACCGCCCCCAAAGTTAAAACTCCCCGACGAAAGCAACATCCACCCACTCTTTCGTTCTGATAGCCAGTCTCCGCCGCCAACAGCCACGCCAAATACCATGGTCCTTGCCTCCCCGGATGCAGGGCAGACGATTACCGTGAACACCTTGCAAAGGATGAGGTCAACTCGGTCAGTAGGGACGCATACACCGCGGAGCAGGTCCCCTCTGTTTGATCGAGCAGATTAACCTTTCCAGGATCTTGACCGGAGGCCAGAGTCAGCCTTGAGTTTTGTTAAAGATTCTGATGAATAAAACACTGGTGTGGCGATGTGTACGCAGAATCAATATTAGAGCGGTGTCCCTTCTGTTATCTAGCGAGCGAGACTTAGTTTAATTGAGCGTACTTGGATCGAAACTTTCTGGTGTGATTCAAGTGGAGTATAATATACATCGTGAGTAGATATTTCAAGTAAATTCCGCCCCTGATCTAAGTAGATGAACTTGGTGAAGATCGACTGTCGTTCGAACTATATTTTTTGTCAGTCCCATCCACCTACTTGTGAAGTTCGAACGCGCAAGTCCTCTCGGGGTACTGGAGAAGATCTTACTGTGCCAGATTCTTGAAAGCAAGATATCCCAAAGATCCAAGCAAGGCTACCTTAGCAAATCGCCCTACTCCAGTTCTGCGATATTTCGGGAGCCGCGGATATGACCTGCGGAAGTAGGAAAGACGAGCTGGTGATGACATATCGGTATACATCATTTCGAGGAAGGTAGGTATGAGGGTCTGAGAAACGATTGATTGATTTGGAAGGTACGGAATGTTGTGTGTCTACCAAAAAGAGTTGCTTGGAGTGCTCCTTTATACTTCTGAATACACCGACCCCGAGACGGATATTCGGGGATAAGGGTTCGGGGTCGGCCTTCTCAATCGCAAGTACCAGTAGGATAAAAGTACGATCTATCTGGTACACTATCGGGACAAGGCTTGAAAGTGCCCATAAATTCATGTAAAAGACCTTTTAGAGAGAGAAAGCCTGTACATTTGCAGTGGTGGCTCAATTACTGAGTGCGTTTCAGGGGCATGATAGCTACTCCTCGGAGCAACGGCTTAGAATAAAGCTTCAGTGCTTGGTTCTGGAATCGACCCATTCTCAGCCCACCAAGACTTCGCCCTGCTATAAATCACATCCCTGCCGTAGTTGTATTGATGGATTTCAGAGAACGGACCTAGATGCCAATCGGTGTCTGGCTCTTCATCCTCGTCAAGCCACGGGTAGAGCGCTGGTAATCTACTGGAGATTAACTCGGCAGGGCTGTGCTCCCTTGATTTACGATTATTTTTCAACTTCAACAACTTCTGCCAAGCGAGTTGCCGTTCCTCTTTGATCAAGGTTGCCATGGACGGTGGGATGATATGCACCGCTTTCACTCGCGGGATCTTCCACGAGAATGTCGAGAGACCGGGTTCTCCCTCCCTGCTAGCGCGTCGCAGCTTGCTGCTTTCCTCTCCCAGTTTCTCTTCCATGATATTTTGCTGGTATTCAAAGAAGCCAAGCTTCGTGTCGGTCCGCTGCTTGTGTGTTCTAATCATTTCACCCATCACTCCGGCGGCAGGCACATCGCTTCGGTGTCCATCATGGTGTGAGAGCATTCCAAACAGGGCGTCAATCTCCTCCACGGGTAGCGAGTAGAGCTCGCCGGCGACGTCCGTTCCTTGATCAGTGTACCACGGATGTTTGGCAGCTGCATTCTTACCGAAGTTGCGCCACTTGAATAACTCCTCTTCCTCCCACTGAACAATCTGCAGCTCTCGAAGATCGGGAAAAAGTTGGATGGTGATTGCAAGTAAGTCGTAATAGGGATAGCTCTTCCAAGGAAACAAGGTAGGAGCAGAGTCTCCCAGCGCCAGCGTGCGTACCTTTTTCAGGTCCCGAGAATGAAACTGCCCGAGTATCCTCCACGGAGATGTTGTGAGAAGGTCGTCATCGGGCAAATCCTCTCTCCGATCCTTAGTGACAAATAGAACATCCCTATCGAAATGGAACCACGTCCCTGGGCCGCCTCTGCGGGTTGCAAAAGCAAGCATATACCCCCAGCGTACGAGCACCGACCGGGCTTCATAGCATGTATGCAGCAACGGCGGAATCGGCGTTTCGCTATACAGGTGGTTTTTTCGCATGATCTGCATCATGACTCGAGGATTATCTTGGAGCCAAGTCATTGGAATCTCTGGTGTCGAAGCTGAAGGCTGCCATGCCTGATATCGCCCGCCCAAACTGCTCGTCACCCCGACGGATTCTAGTGTGCGCTGTTTGGATTTCCCAGGGACTGCCTGGCGCCAGTTTGGGGCAAAGTATGCCAGGTCTGGGCTCAAGGTCCAGTTGATCTTTGTTCTGATTTCTTCTTTGGAGCCCTCCATGTCAACATGTTCTTGGACATGGACGACGCGGGGCGGTGTAGCGAGCATGTAAATCTCACGACGGAGGTCGAAGGGGAGGCGATGGAAGCAGGTGAAGGTGTCCGATGTCATTTCGAGATTTATCAAGTGGGTAGGTATAGAATTTCTTCTCGAGAGATATGTTATTCGTAGCGTACGTAGTTCGCTGAATTGTGGCCATCTTGTTTGTGCAAAATGGGTTGACAAGGCTGAAATGCGATGCTGGGCTTGTCAAATCAATGGCAAGGCTGAAGGATCGAAACGCCAAGTTTCGGCTGTTCGTGATAACAGAGGAAAACCCCCAATACAATGTACAATTGGGAAATAATAAGCTGGCTTGAGGTTACTTACAGCTTCATTTACAGTCCACGCCATAGCACAAGCAAAGAACCGTGATTGAAGCAGTAGATGGTTAGGCAAGTTCAGGGCACTGCACCTTTCAAGATAATGCAAAGCTCAGTTGAACAAAGGAAAATAGCTGGACTAGAATACATGACCTAAAATCTTGAGCGATATATGGTTCGCCCGCGGCCTTGTCCACGGTTTCACGTCTCCCAGAAGCCAGAGATCAAGGGGAGCGACTGACAAACAGAGTCTATACCGCAGCCAAAGGTGCCGTAGCCAGTGAGTGTACAGGCTCTATAAGCGGAGCAGCAGGGCGTGAGAAAAACAGTAGAACAGGAGGCTTCTTTTTGCGGGTCAATATAAAAACACGGGGTTTCCTTCTAATCTTAACATAACAGGGAGAGATTCATCTAAGAACACACGTACACAAACCTTCAAATACATCCTCCATCTACCGTCCAACCTGGTATAAACTCGCTTAACCGATAACAAGGGTCTCCTCGTCGGGGAAGTTGTAGGCGGGAACCTCGAGGTTCAGAGGGGCAGGGCCCTTCCTAATACGGCCGGAGATATCGTAGTGAGAACCGTGGCAGGGGCAGAACCAGCCGCCGTAATCACCAGATTCACCAATGGGGACACAACCAAGGTGAGTGCAGACACCTAATCAAGGAACCGAGCGGTTAGTTGTTGCAAAAATACTCTTCGAAACTACTCCCACATACCAAGCATAACAAGCCATTCGGACTTCTGCACACGATCCTCATCAGCCTGGGGATCACGAAGAGACTTCCAGTCGTAGTCTTGGGCCTCTTTGATCTCATCCTGGGTACGGTGACGGATGAAAACGGGCTTTCCACGCCACTTGATGATAACCTATCGCAAATTAAATTAGCCTGAATGCGCACAATAGCAGTCGGTTGATGCCGGAGTATCATCACAACATACGTTCTTGCCCTCAGGGATGGTAGCCAAACCAATCTCGACCTTGGCCTGAGCGAGGACGTCGGCGGAGGCGGACATGTTGACAAGGAAGTCTATCGCAAAGTCGTATGTCAGCCCAATAATACTTGACAAAAATCGACCAATCTGTTGTTCCGCGGCGCCAATTCCAGATCATTCTTGAGAATCTTGCCTCCGCTTTTTCGAAATATCATTATGCTCAGGATGACCTACCCTGAACAGTAGCCTTGGCACCGACGGCAGAGGCCAAACCCATAGTACCAGCCACGAAGTAGGAGAAGACTTGGTTAGAGCGAGGAGCCCTCTTTGAGGAGTATTTGCTGAAATCAGGGATCTTCAGGGTGTCTTTGGCGGTGAATGGGCTATCGAAGCTCGAGCTGTTGCGTTGAGAGGCGACAACGGCGCGGGAGGTTGTGGACAGTTGCTGGCGGGCGCAGGCGCGCAGCAAAGAGCTGGAAGCGGAGGAGAGAGCCATGGCGAGAGAGCAATTGCGGATCAATTGCAAGGAAAACGACCGATGGAGGCGGGGGAGGAGGGGGGATGGGGAGTCGAGACGCAGAGAAGAAGCGGATGAGGGAGGAATTCTGAGGTTGAAGTCCCGACGGACTCCCGGCTGGAGCTTTCACGAAAAGCGATTCGGAAATTACACCCCTCTGATTGGCTGCCGCTGGCACCACCAAAACCGCTCTGTCGACGTCAGATCAATATCTATACATTGCTTAAATCTAATTCTAACGATGATTTACAGAGACGGGACGTGCTATAGGGAGAATGCTGCTTGTTCTTCGAGTGTCAAAACGAAGTTGGTGGTGACCGCTGTCGCGCAACGAAATCAACCCGGAACGTCATACGATAGTGAATTGAATCAAGCCATACAAAAACACAAGAAAATGCCAACAGAAGACATAAGCCTATACAATCCGTACCCAGAACCTTAGAAAACTCCTATATGTACTCCAAACCCTTGCGCAAACCCGGCTCATTGGTCCAACATTTCCACATCCTCATCTTTCGCCTGCGATTCCTTAGCCTCGTCCACTAGCATCGTCATTGTTGGCGGTCTTGAACTTTGAGATACTGAGGCTTCCTTGTCATTCTGTGTCTCTTCTTCGATATCAGGCACGGGTGGTAGGGCTCCGTTCAGTGTACGTTGTCCCTTTTCCACTCCGGGATCCTTCGCTGTTTCTTTCGCACGCTTCTCTTTGAATTGTTTGTATGTTGTCGTTTTCGGTATGACATCGGTGAGAAATTCTAAATTGTCTATGCGCGATACCGCCGTCGCTATAAAACAGAGCATCAGCACTACCTCGCAAATATGATCCGCTGTAGACCACCGTACCTAGATCTTTGTATTGGATAGTCTTCCGCGGCTTCCGTTCGGATTTGACCACATTGTGCCCTTGCTCGGTGAGGTATTGGATAAATAGCTCCTATGGAATAGGTTATGTTAGCCTAGCTGACTGGACAGGCAATAGTGAAGGTATAGATTACGCACTGTAGCCATTGCGACGACAAAGGTCGCATTACTCGAGCACTGGACGATATCGTCGTCTAACTGGATTATCTTCTTTATGCGAGCGACTATTTCAGAAAGATCAGTAACGGATGACCGGGAGCTACTTTCAGAGCGTACTTGGAAGAGAACTTTGGCCTGTGATCTCAGGCGCATCTGCGCCGGAAGCAGTCTTGGTGTCCTTCGCGGGCATCGCGTCGTGATTCATTAGCGGCAGCAGCTTCCTGATCCAGGAAGGTATATGCTCAAGATTTCCGTATATATCTCAAGTACGCGTATATTCGGTTTTAGTAGATGTTCATGCGCGTGGATGGGTTTAAATTGCGTCTGCCGTCTCGAATGGCTATCGCGTGAACACTCAAAAGAATATGGAGTTCGTTCGGTGTGCCGGTTCTTGTAGATGAAGATCAAAGTCCTGATGCTGACACGGTATAGGCAAATAAGCCTGGTCCTAGAATTGACGACCAGCAATATATGATTATCTGTAATAATGAAAAATAATTCCTTCTCGTCTCCAAGAACCCACCATCTCTTGACGCGCGATAAGCTCCTAGAGTTGTCCTTATCTCACGTGTTAGCCGCGTATCCAATGATAGCCAGTTCCCATTGAACTTACACTGAGTTTCTATTCTCGCAACATCGACTATGCTCTCTCAGTTTTGATTTATCTGAGGCTATTAGCTCAATGCCTGCCGCATTATCCCCTCTTCCCTCCCCGTCACCTCTGTCCGAGCGCCGACTTTGGAGAACTTTCTCAGGCTTGTCGACCTCGTCGCAAGCTCCACCGTCGCCCGCCGGCAATGGTCAAGCTCCGGTGATTACGGAGGAGATCAGCGAAATTAAACGGTACGAAGATTTCACGACTATCGACTGGGTTCAGGATGCGATCCATGAGCAAGCGAGACGGAGGATTAAGCGACAGGAGGGCTCGGGGTTCTGGGACAAGGAAGGCACCTTCAAATGGCGACAGAAAGTGCGGGAGTCTTATGATGCTGGACAAGCATGGCTTGTCATTACAATCGTCGGCGCAACCATTGGAATGATATCGGCTGTGTTAAATATTGTTACGGAGTGGCTTTCGGATATCAAATTGGGCTATTGTACGACTGCGTTTTATCTCAATGAGCAGTTTTGCTGTTGGGGGGCTGAGGGAGGTACGTACTGTTATACCTGTGAGCCTAAACATGCTAAATCTCGCTTTGTTAGGCTGCCCCGAGTGGAAAACGTGGACCTCATACTGGGCTCTAAACTATGTCCTTTACACATTCTATGCGGTACCTAGACCTGTTTCTCTCAAGTTGAAAAACTGGCTGAGTTCTTGATAGGTCCTGTTTGCCTTCATAGCAGCCAAATTGGTCAAGACTTTTGCGCCGTACGCCGCTGGATCAGGTATTTCGGAAATCAAATGTATCATCGCGGGCTTCGTTATGAAAGGCTTCCTGGGCGGATGGACTCTTTTGATCAAGTCAATTGCTCTACCACTGGCCATTGCCTCCGGCCTATCAGTTGGTAAAGAAGGGCCCAGTGTTCACTTTGCGGTTTGCGCCGGTAATGTCATTTCACGCTTCTTTACCAAATACAAGCGAAGCGCCTCGAAGACTCGGGAAGTTTTGACTGCAACGGCAGCAGCTGGCGTTGCTGTCGCCTTTGGAAGCCCAATCGGCGGTGTCCTATTCTCTCTTGAGGTAGACACCTTCCCTGTCTTGCTTAGGCTAAACACTGCTAATTCGGAGTAGGAGGTGGCATCCTATTTCCCGCTAAAGACTCTTTGGCGAAGCTATTTCTGCGCTCTGGTAGCGACCGGGGTTTTATCTGTACGTCTAGCCACCTTTTGGTTGGACAAACACTGATGTTACGTAGGCGATGAACCCTTTCCGGACTGGACAGATGGTCATGTTTCAGGTACAATACAACCGTTCATGGCACTTCTTCGAATTAATATTTTTTATTCTGATTGGGATCTTTGGTGGGTTATATGGAGCGCTTGTAATCAAGTGGAACCTTCGCGTACAAGGCTTCAGAAAGAAGTACCTCTCACAACATGCCGTGGTTGAATCTGTGGTCTTAGCCGGGGTTACTGCCGTAATATGTTTCCCAAACATGTTCTTGAAGATCAATATGACAGAGATGATGGAGATTCTCTTCCAGGAGTGCGAAGGAGAGCATGATTATCACGGGCTCTGCGAGTGAGTACTCTTTGAACCTTGATTTTACATTGTTGACGAAGCAGATCCAAATACCGTTGGTCAATGGTTGCTTCACTTGCTATAGCAACAGTATTGCGTATTCTATTGGTCATAATATCTTATGGATGCAAGGTGCCCGCTGGTATCTTTGTGCCTTCTATGGCAGTTGGTGCGTCGTTCGGCCGCATGGTTGGTATAATGGTGCAAGCGTTGCACGAATCCTTTCCGGATTCGAAGTTCTTCTCGGCTTGTGAACCGGACGTCCCATGCATTACGCCTGGTACCTATGCCTTCTTAGGTGCTGGCGCGGCCTTGAGCGGTATAATGCATCTGACAATCTCGGTGACCGTCATCATGTTCGAGTTGACGGGAGCTTTAACCTATATTCTCCCAACTATGGTATGCATAGTATTCCCCTTTTTCTTGAATCCGACTAACATGCTTAGATTGTGGTGGGAGTCACAAAGGCCGTTGGAGACCGCTTTGGAAATGGTGGCATAGCAGATCGAATGATCTGGGCCAACGGGTTTCCATTCCTTGACAACAAGGAGGATCATGTTTTTAATGTCCCCGTCTCGCATGCTATGACGAGTGATCCGGTTTCCCTTCCTGCCTCCGACTTCCCTGTGCGAGAGGCGGAGCACCTCCTCAGCGACAACAAGTTCCAAGGCTTTCCAATTGTCGAGGACCGCTCGAGCAAGATCCTGGTCGGGTACATTGGCCGCACCGAACTCCGGTATGCTATCGACCGAGCTAGGATGGACGGCATGTTGTCTCCAAATGCTCAGTGTGTATTTACCAAAGAAGCGGCGGAGGCTTCTGTAGCTCGTCGCGCCTCGGGCGCCTTTTCACGCACCCACTTGGCTCCAGACACGTTTGACGCCATTCAAAGCAGTTCAGGAGCCAATTCTGTGGACTTTAGCAGATACCTTGACCACACACCTCTGACGGTTCATCCGCGTCTGCCACTTGAGACCGCTATGGAGATTTTCAAGAAGATGGGTCCACGAGTTATATTGGTCGAACACCGTGGCCGACTCACCGGACTTGTTACGGTCAAAGACTGTCTTAAATATCAGTTCAAGGTAGAGGCCGAGGAGCAAGCGCTGGCCGCTACGGAGCTACCACTGGGACCCTACCAGAATATGAAGGATAGTGACACGCTCGAAGAACGTATCTGGAACTTTATGCAGAAGATCGGATCGAAGTTCTCCAAGATCTCGGGACGACCGCGAGACGTCAGAGCCGTGCCCCAAGAAGACAACCGGGGGGACTCTACTATCCTCCATGGGACAGAAGATACCCCGGACGACGGCATGGTCGAGTTAGAGACAAGACAATGACCTTGCCTATATAAATTCGTTTTTTTTTTTCGCTGTATAACATACTATGATGCATTTATGAACAAATAGACGATTTCTACTATCCCCTTTACCTTCAGTTATCACTACCACAACCAAGAAAGCAAATCACAGATCACCCCGACTCCTCCCTCATGCCCACTAGAATACACCCACCCCCCATCATCCCCGCCCCAAGCCACCATAGCCCACCGACCTTCTCCTGAAACACAACCATGCCCAACAGCGCCGTGACAAGGAAGTTCGCCGACGTATTCGTAATCGATACCTTTGTCGTTGACGGCGCGGCGGTCAGCGCGCGCGTGAATAAAGCCCACATGATGATATTGCAGAGGACATTGAGGCCCAGGCAGATCTGAGCATTATTAGTATAACAGAAAGAAGAGAGAAGAAGAATCAGAGAAGAAAAGAACGAACCCCCCTGACAACAACCCCCAAGAACGGATGGTCGTCTAGGCTAGCGCCGAAGGCGGATAAGAGCGCATTTGCGAAAGAGGTCGTTTGCTCGTCTGTTGTTCTATATATTGACTTAGTTTCTGTATTCTAACCGGGGGAGTTTGTGTGAGGGATGTACATACAGTTTCGCGAAGAGGCCGTTTAACGCGGCGAATGCGCCGGAGGCGATGGCGAGGGGGATCCAGCGTGGTTTCGCTGGGGTAGAAGGGGCTTGTTGGGCCATTTTTTTTGTATATGTTTATTTCAAATCCTAGTGTGTGTCGTAGTGCTGAAGTAAATGAAGTTGTGAGGGATATGATTTAGAAGGGATGATTGATAAGGGCGATGCTGGGATAAGAGGAGCTCGCGCCAAGTATCAAATTCCTGGGGTCAGTTTAGCCCCAGCGCCGATCGATTTGTATAGATATTGGCGGCAAGCAAGATGCCTTGAAACTTCCGGAAAACCTCGCGCAAACCCAACATATTATTCTTCTGCTATGCTCTTCAAAAGCTCCGCTCTATGTGTACAGTAACTTTATATCTCTATGGCGACAGTCGCTCAATTCGCCATTCATACGACGACTCATCCCGCCCATGAATCCTAATATATCTAAACCGATCATGCAGCCGGCTCTTCCGGCCTTGCCAGAACTCCACGGACTCCGGAATTAAACGCACGCCTCCCCAGAACGGAGGGAGAGGAATCTCCTTTGTATCTGCAAACCGCGCCTCCACCTCCTGCACCCTCTTCTCAAGCAGCCCACGCCCATCATCAATATCTGTCTCATCGACATTGTGCGGAATATCGGGGTAGACAATTTCATCGTCTCCCGGACCAAAGCTTTTGCGCCGCCGGCTCACAAGGCTATCAGGCTCAGCAGACCAAAGCACCTTACTCTGCCAGCTAGCCCACGCTCCGATCTGGCTCCCCCGCTCTCTCGTCTTCCAGTATACCTCGCTCTCCTCACGACTTAATGGCTCAACAGTGCCTTCAATGCGGACTTGACGCTCCAGTACTGACCACAAGAATGTCAGAGCCGCCCATTTGTTTCCGTGCTGCGGTAACTCGAGCTCCTGAACGAGTGGCTCATCCACCCCAGAAATAGGAATCGCGTCCGGGACATCACTTCCATTATCGCCGTTTACACTAGACCCAAACACATGGCCGCCCTTCCCCTCCCGGCTACCCCAGTTGCTGTATACCGTCCAGCCTCTCTCATCGAGCTCCTTCAAATACACAACACGAGCGCTCACCCGGCCTGAAGGAAGAGATGCCGTGGCTAACGTGCAAGTCTCTGGCGCTGTTGCAGGGTCTAATCGAGGATCGCGAAACCAAGCATGGAACTGGTGTAGTGGATTCGACGGGTGCAGTTGGGAGATGGTGAGTGGGGGATTGCGGACGAATTGATGGGCGCGTGCGGGGTGTGAAACAACCTTATTGTCCAGCGCGGTCGTAGGAGTCATTGTATCCGATCGGAGAGCTTCTGCGACGACCCGAGGGGGGAGAGCTGAGACTGGGACGACGACCTCGGATTTGGGAGTTTGGGTCTCGGAGGTCGCTTCGATGTCGCCCGGGGCAACTAAAGTAGATGGAGTCAGTATCTAGTCTGGTGTGTTCTGAGGTGTCAATGAGGAACGGCGTACAAATCAGCCTCTTTGGCCGCTTATAGTCCATGACCGGCAAGCTTGCGTGGTAGTTGCGACGAAGTGGAATCAGACGAGAAGAGAGGGTAGCTGATTTCAACAATCGGCAAAAACTCATGGAAGGAATACAATGAGCAGCGAACGCTATTCAATCAAAAGACCGGTGTCGGAATGGTATAGGAGAAAGAAGGTGGGATGGTTGAGAGCAAGAGGAAGTGGGGAAGTTGGGGAACCTGCCGCCGCATTCTCGTCATGACCCATAACTAGCTGAGGTCCGGAGAAACTGCTTTACCAGCGAATTTACGAGAATCTAGGTTTGGAAATTCTTTAGTGTCATTTATCTTATGACATGAGAGTTGAGAGTCTCGATTGAACAAATGAAAGGGAAAAAAAAAAAAGAAAAAAGAAAAAGAAACGCCATTGACCCAACCCAATGGTATGTACAGAGCTTGCCATAACGCCGACACCCGCTGAATGCACATATGTCCAATAAATAAAATGTAAAGCTCCTTGGCAATCAAGTGCCTCCCAGTGTCTTATGCAGTGTCATCGGGCCGGAGAGCGAGGAATAAGCTGGGTCCAGCCCTGTATGCATATTAAATTCTAGTCCATAGACTTTTGAATATAAAAATGAAGGCAACTTTTATCGTCGAGGAACCTTGAACAACTCCCTTATAGGGCAGCTGTGACTGCACCACTGCCCACAAGATCAGCAATCTTGTGAGCTACGGCCATGGGATACCCGCGAGAGAGCATCTCCTGCACCGTGCGAGAAGCTCCCGCATGGTCGTCAGCGGCCAGGAACGCACGAGTCATAGCCTCGTACGTGCTTGGTTCCCGCTTTTCAAGTCCGACACTGTTGTAGATAGCTTTGGCCTTGGGGACGTTTCCCTCTGTAGCCCATCCATGAATAAGGGTATTGGCGATGTACGCGGTCATTTCCACCCTGCGCTTGGCCATGTCCTCAACAATCGCTTCAGTTTGGGCGACTTGGTGGTTGGCTACCATGGACTCAAGGAGAGCCTGGTATAGGCAAGGCTGAGCGTTGACCTTGGGATTCGATACTGCAGTTTTGAAAACGTTGTGCGCTGATTCCATATCACGCATTACACAGCCTTTAGCATGGATAAGCGAAGCATAGTGTACGGCCTCTGGCTCCTGTCCAGATGCATTGATAGTCTCGAGCACTTTCTCCGCAGCTGCCATGTCGACAGGTTCTAGTGAGGCGTGCGCATCAATGAGCAGCTTGTACGTGTGCATGGTTGGCCTAATGTTGCGGCTTAGCATGCGCTCGTAGTAAGCTAGAACCTTGCTACGGTCGCGCTTAGTGTTCAGGAAGTACTGGATCATTGAGTTGTAAGGCGCGGGGCGAGGCTTGTAGTTTGGCATAGACTCCATCTCCTCAAACATCTCCTCGGCGAAACGTTCGTCGCTAACCCGGCAAAGAGCGTTGACAATAGTACCGTAGGTGACGCTGGTTGGCCGAACATTGTTGGCACGCATCTCCGCAAAGTACTGAAGACAGTCATCAATGCGGCGGGCTTTACCAAGCTTGCCAATGAGGGCATTGTACAGGAATGACGTTGGCTCAACACCTTCCGCGACAGCACGGTGGAAGATCTTCAAAGCTTCGGTAGCCTCGTCAAAGGTCTTGGTAGACTCCTTCAAAGTTGTGATATACAGGCCGAAGGTGTTGGCAGAAGGAGCACAACCAAGTTCTGAAAGCTCGTGGTGATACTTGGCAGCAAGACCACGATCTCCGAGGGTCAAGCAGGCGGCAACCATGGCATCTAGGATCGATGTCCAACCGTATTTGACAGCCTTGTATTGAGTGAGAAGGGGAACATCACGTCTTGCCATGCTCAAGATTTCGTGCACAAGATCAACACGATTGCTCTTAGCAGCAGCAGCGATGAGTTTGGCGTAAGTGATGTAGCGAGGGTGTCGACCAGCGCGGCGCATGTTGCGAAGGCGGTTTAGAGCCTCGTTGAGGTGAGACTCAAGTCGACCATGAGTGCTCTCGAGCCCATCGGCAATCATTGCTGAGCCCTTAAAGTCCGTGGCGTACGCGTATGGGTCGAAGGAGTCTTCAGGGGCAGAGCTCATGCTGGACAACTCAGAAACAGGGGTCTGTGGGCCGGAAAGATAACCAGAGGGGCTGGACGTCAAGCCCAGGTAGTTATGCCAACGGCTGACCATGTCGGGCCGACTAGTGAAAAGCTTGTTGACCGCCTGGTCAACGAGGTTGACGGTAGCAGAATCCATGGCAAGACCTGTCGCCAAAGCGATATCCAACATATGAGAGAAGCGAATCGGGTGAGCAGCATCGAAAGACATGGCGCTATTGTTAACCAAGATGTTAGCTTGAACCTGCAGAGCCAGTGCGAGGTCGCGAGGATTCAGCTGGGATATCTCGAGAGGCCCAAGAAAAGCGACAGCGTGCTCAACGACGGGTGAAATGATACCGCCATTCTCGACCATCAACCATAGCAGCGACATAGAAGCTTGAGGGGAAAGAACAGCAGCGCTCTGAACAAGAACACGGCTGAAAAGGTGAATACTCTCGTTGATTTGTTCACGAACGGGGTTAGAGTTGGAAGAAGAGCTGCGAATGCGAGCAAACATATTCCTCGATTCAACCAGAGACTCGTCGGTGCGGCCACTCTTCAGGAGAGCCACGGCATACATCACTGTCGGCTGTACCATATCCGACGTTGCCTGACCCACAGTGCTTAACATCAGCCACAATGATCGGGCAGCTGACACATTGCCGTCACGGACGTGCAGGGCAAGCATCGAAACAGCGGCCTTCTGTCGCGTCTCCACGTCCTTTGGGAGGGAATCGTATGCTTCGGAAGCGATCTTCGAGTTGCCGGAATCGGCCGCGACGATGCAGATCTGGGACATGGCCTGATCCAGGGCTCGATCGTGCAAGCGGGTCTTGGCGTGTTCAAGCGCCTTTTCGTGATCACCCGATTTGAGTGCGCTTTGCACCAGAGCATCATAAATGATAACAGACTCTAGTGCCTCTTGTCGCGTTTCACGGTTCTCGGTAACCCCGTCGAACGAGGAACGGATGCGCTCGAGGAAGCGCAGAGCATTCTCCTCCTTGCCACATGACATATACGCCTTAATCAAGGAGGCATATACCTGGCCATCCAACCGTTGAATAATGCAGAATGTGCCGTTGTCATCGGATACGGCGAGCGATCTGTACTCGTTGTAACACTCAACAGCGCTGGTCAAATCACCGGCAGAGGCAAAGGCATCGATCATCGAGGGGAAAATAGAAGCATGGGGGGTCACTTTGTGGGATTCCATGTGTCCATAGACGCGGATCATCGCTTCAACTTTGCCCTCGGTGGCACAGGCAGTGATAAGATAGCGATAGGTGTCGAGAGGGAATATGAAGTCTGCATGACGGGTGGCGGCCGTGTCGAACAGCTTCATGGCAATTCCAAGAGAATCATCTTCGGCGAGGAGGGCTTTCTCCAACTCGCTAGAGTGCAGCATGAACTTGCCAGGTTCCTCCATTCCTCCATAGCGGGCCCTCTCCTGCTCAAGAGCTTCCATCGCCTTCATCACATCATGGGCGCGCATAACGAAAAGCTGAACCAGCATTCGGTAGGTCTGCTCGTCGGGGATTACCCTACGACGAAGCATATCGGAGTAAACATCGAGCGCCTTCGGGATTGCCTGAGATCGATCATCGTGAAGGCGAATAGCCGAGTCCAATAAAGCATTGTACGCGCCAACAGTTGGGGTAAGGCCATCCCTAAGAATTGCTGCGAAGGCGCCAGGTATTTCCGCATACTTCTTGTCTGAGGCCAACTGCACGATATGGTCTGAAGCTAGACGAGACTCTTCCGTAGCGATATCACCGACAGCAGCAACATCATCCGGTAAATCAGGAAATGCCTCAGTGTTGGAGGCTTCGTGGGCCTCTGATGCTTCCTCCGCTTGGGCTTGCTCCTCCTGAATCTGTATTTCCCGAGCTACTGCCTCTTCTACTTTCGCACTGACGTCGGCATTGGCATTGGCCTGGGTGAGATGGGGTGAACGGTTGAGATCGGAGCGTGCGTTCGGGGCCAAGTCGTCTTCATCCTTTCGCGTGCTCGCCTCTTCCTCTGTGGTCGGCTTCCAGCCCAGCTTCTGCTTCAACTGCAACTGTTTCCAATCGCTGTCATCGCCAGTTTGCTGGGCCTGTTGCCACGCCGCATAGTATGCGGCTAACCCTACGTCTCCGCCGCCTGAACTCCCATGGCTGGCCTTAGCACCGGCGCCAGACGAACTCGAGGGTTGGAAAACATGTTGTAATTGGGTTGTTCGAGAGAATTTTGCCGCGTTTGTGGTGGTCAAGTGATTAAGAGTGGTAGAGGATGCATAGGAGGATTGCGAGGCGGCGACTACGGATTGGGCATATCCGTGGGTGAAGGCTTTCGTAAAAGATTGCCTAGCGAGATGGGAGATAGGTTTGAAGACCATCTAGTTGACGGGGTGCCTCTTCATCAAGGGAGAGGCGATCTATGAAATCGAGTCAATATTGCGTCGCGGAGCTGGAGAAAGTGGAGAGTACATACATTATGATCGGGGCAAAGAGATTATGAGCAGGTTCATTTGACGACAAGGGTCGCCAAAGGAACGCGCGAAAGAGGGGAGAAGGGGTTAAGGAATGGTGGACTTGAAAAGTCTTAATGAAATCTGAGAAGCAAGACGAGGCAGGGGAACTGGGAGTCTGAATATTTTATGAGATTTCCTGTCGCGTTGGTCCGGCCCGAAACGGACTAGTGCGATCCTATCAATCGGTACTTTTAACCATACACAGATTATCATCTCAGCCAATGCCTCTGATAAAGGGATGTGATATCAACTCCTGTTGTTTCAAAGGAGCGACTACCTTTTCTGATTATTTACAGATTATGCCATCTGCCCGTCTCCCTCCCAATATGGACCGATACGGCCTACAAGTTGTAGACAGCGTGCTGTACAGAAAATTCTGATCCTCAGTGCTGACCCTTCAGTGCCCCTGTGGCAGTGTTTCTAAGCCAAAACGTCACCTTCTCGAAGACTCGCCGGAAGCTGAACCTTGAAGAGATTTGGGTCAGGTGGCCGCAAGCCCCAGATTACAGTCATGTCCAATCGGCAGGTTCTAACCATCCGAAATCAGGAGCGTTCCTCTCAGGTTCCTGGCGTGGATCCTTGAGACTGACAGCCGTGACTCACTGTGCATTCCGGCTCATTCTCGTCTCGGACTTTGGCTAGGCGCCCCCGCCCTATCACCGATTCTACGGATCTCCGATATCCGAGACGCCGGTTGTTGCCTGCCGTGCTTTGTCATGCCTGAGGCATTTTATATCCTATCTGCCACTGCTTAGGGGATCAAGATGAGAGCTGCCCTATCTTCCTGCACAAAGGACAATTCAGAGGCCACACTCACGATCTTCAAATGCCCTTTTTTAGATTCTAACAGCGACCGTCCCGCCCAATCTATCAATAACCCGCTGCAGTTCACATGCGTATAGCCTAATCGAGGAGAGGATTCCCGGATGGATACGAAGTGAACGTCAGCAGAAGATGCCTCCTCAGGCTAGAGGCCGCTAACTACTACGAAACTAGGTTTTTTTCTGACATACCTGTAGGCTGTGACTCGTGAGGCTGTGACCAAACGGGGCCTTTAAAGTTCAAGGGCCTTTACAAATTAGGTACTACATGCCTCCTGTTTTAGCTCAGTTTGAGCACGTGATATTGCTGCGCTTCGGGCCACCTCCCGGACACTTACTGCGCACGCATCCTATGTTTGCCTATTGACTATGTATTTTTATTCGGGATGAGCCTTGTTCATCAATATCTTGGGAACCTCTTGAATCTGCATTGTTCTTTCTGGTGGTCGGCCGTTCTGCGATTCATATAGCCAAAGAATGGTGAAGAGATATATTATTCTCCTGGGGCCTGAGCTGTTTCTCTCCATCCTAGTTAGCCTTCAAAACATTCGCCAATCTTTTCCAGCAATGGTAGTCCTGCCCATCTAAGAATTCCTCAAGAACAGCCTTTGGATCTGGAACAAGGCCGCCCCATTTCTCACTTATATTGGCGTAAAAGAACGGCCTGGTGTCCGGTTCATTGGCAAGCTTCTCACGCGCCTGCACCAGAAGGTCTTGCCAGAAATTTCCAGGGACAGAGACCATCTTCTCGATACCTGGCTCATCATAGCATAAATGAAAGTGCGTGAGCCGGGTTGGGGATCTAGATGACATTCCAGAGAGAGATGTACATGCGTCTGCGAGCTTGCTGAACAGTTCGCCCCAGTATATATGGCTGGGTGAAAGCGTATAATCCCAGTTTAGGGCATAGCATTCCTGCAATGTGATAGATTCAAGCGTGGCTAGGTGTCGTAATATGAAGTCACTAAGCTCAGTGCAAACAATTATATTCCGGAGTGTGAGTATTCGGAGACGTGGCATTCTTGCTTGCTTCAAAGAGATGTCGATGCCATGAATATGGCCGGTATTGCCTAGCGGGCTGGATTCGGGAGCCTCAAGGATGAGTGTTTCAATATTATGCAAATGGGCTATAAACCAGGGGCCCAAACAGCCGACGAACTCAACAAATATTGGTTCGGTATTGATTTGCCAATAATCAGCGTTCGAGATGGGATCAAGGGAGAGGGTAAATGATGTCAAACGGCGCAAGAGCCCGTGAAACTCAGGCGTTTTGAATGTTGATACTGCAACTGGGCCCAGGTGGTGGAGTTCGAAGGAAAGGGGGAGGTTTGCGTCGCCTTGTAAGGTATTATTTGTCACGACAGCATTCAAGCTAGATGCCATGAGACCCCGCCAGGGGTTCTTTTGTTCTTGGATAAGTGCATCTTCAGGTGAGCTCTCAAGTTTGCCTTCGAAGTATCCATCAGACCAAAGTGCTTCGTAGTCAAACGGGAAGTGAACGGCAAGATGGCGGAGGTTGGGAAAGTCAGATAGGTGGGTGAGGATCTCATGGACTTCGGGAGGGTAGACTTCTTCCAGTGGCGAGCTCAATTGTTCTAGAGGACAGTTAGCATAGTCGCTCAACATTGTTCTGGTGAAATAAAAAAGACCTTGCTCGCAGATGCCAATGAAACGTAGCTTCTTGACGTGATTAGAGTGGCCTCCCAGGATGATTGCGTGTATAGAGGTGGCGCTCTCAACAGTATTGTTTAGATAAATGGTTTCGAATATGCGGGGTGCTAGTAGAGCTCGCAGCCGTTTGCAAGTACCACTTAGCTGTATCAAGTCATAGAGATGAGGAGTATGTTCAGAAAAGTTCTGCGGTCTCCAATCGCAATCTATATCGTCTTTGTCGGGCTTCTGTGGAGGGAACCCCACAAGAAACTCGATGATGATACCCCATGCGCTCTCAACTAGAGATGATATATTATTTGTCCTAGTTGATGAAGTCATGATAGATAGTAGGTAGTAGCCGTGATGTTTAAGCGTAATTCTACTGCCCACCTGCAGTCACCAGGATACTCCAAGTCCTGGAGCTTGGCCCCCACCTCACTCTTTGGATGCTGGCATGCACTGGCAGTACCTTGTTTACTACTTGCACGTTCTTTCAAGGTTCTACGAGACGGTCCTTCGATGACTCTCCCTAGGACAGGCTCACTTGATACACGCACCTGTAAGGCCAGTAGCCACTGCCGCCAGCTCCGAGTATGTAAAAGGCTAAAAGCCGCACTTTGATTAGATTAGGTATCAAACATCCTTTGCCCCGTGAAGCGCGGAGATGGCCGGGCGAGAACACCACCTGGGCATGATCGTATGATGGTGGTTGCAGCCAATAGCATCAAGGCTAATACTTCCAACTTCACTTTCCCGTTCTCATGCCCCTCGTCTAATATATTTTCGGTTGAACATAGGTTCAAAGCAGGTATTTCCCGTACTTCTGTGTCTTCCATCACAGAAGGGCGCGTAAGCAGCCGTGGTCTCGAGATACTCCGAGTGGGGATCCTTTAGCGCCTTATTCCCAAGGCAAGAAACCACAATGGCACATCAGCCACAGTTCGTCAGCTCTAGCCACAGCATGGCAGGCACATTTCATGATGATTGATCGATCATCCAAACACTCAACCTAGTGCTCGGATTTCAGGGAGGGGTTCTTGCTGCGCGAGGCCTCATTCAATTCTTCTACGAGTCTTAAGCTTACGTCTCCAGCTGTTCCAGCTCTTCCCCTGTGAGCTCTCCGGCAAGTTGCGAAACGTAGCTACGCGGGGTTCATCAGTTACTCCGAAGCATTCTACAACAGCAGCTGCAATTCCGATTTGTCCGGTATACCTTCAGCAGTCCTGATTGTTACTTCATTCCTCTATATCTGCTTGCTGACTTTTCAATTAGAGATCTATCTCTCTCTCAGCCCGAAGCGCCAGTGTCGGAACCCCGCCCCTAATACAGCAGCAGCCTCTCGACACTTCCCAACATGTCTTACAAGTCCTCAGCATCTACTGCTGTGTCCGCACCCGGGAAGGTCTTACTCACTGGGGGCTATCTCGTCCTAGACCGCAACTACACAGGCACAGTTATTGCACTCGACGCCAGGATTCATGTTGTGGTGGAACAACTTCGAAAGGGACACCGAAGGGACCTATCGTCTGGATCTGATTACATCGAAAATGGAAGCACTGAATCCGATAAGGATAATGAAGATTCGATCATTGTTCGCTCGCCCCAGTTTGTGGATGCAGTGTGGGAATATGCTATCCAGCGTTGCGAGAACGGAGGTGGAATCAAAGTCGTACAGAAGAATGACGGGTGGGTAATCTTGCAGTCTCCAGATGTCATTGAGGGTAGCTGACCGTGACAGGCGGGGCAATCCTTTTGTCCAGACCTCTCTGAATTACGCATTGACATACATCAGCTATGTTGCGGACTCGAAAGATTTTGGCTCACTATCTATCACCATCCTCGCAGACAACGACTACTACTCTGAGACAGCCTTCTCGAGAGCTTCAAAGCATCCTGCTGGGGAGTTTGTGAACTTTGGTGTTCCACTTCACGAAGCACACAAAACCGGTCTTGGTTCGTCTGCTGCTTTGGTAACCGCGCTGGTGTCTGCTCTAGTCATCCACCGGACTATGCAGCCCGACGATATTGGTGCTGCTCGTGATAAGTTACACAACCTAGCTCAGGCCGCTCATTGCTCGGCTCAAGGCAAAGTTGGCTCAGGCTTTGACGTTGCTGCTGCTGTCTACGGATCATGCATCTACCGCAGATTCTCACCTTCGATTCTGGAATCCATTGGTGACGCAGGTAGCCCTGCCTTTGAAGAGAGGCTCTTCAAAGTGGTTGAGGATGCCGACCCAGAACACCCTTGGGATACAGAGTGTCTGGACTTCGGCATGACCCTGCCACAAGGGATGCAGATGGTCCTATGTGATGTCGAATGCGGTTCTCAGACTCCCTCCATGGTCAAGAAGGTGTTGGAGTGGCGAAAGCAGAACAATCAAGAAGCCGACCTTATATGGAACGCTCTCCAGTCAAATAACGAAAGGCTCTGTCTAGAGCTCAAGCAGCTGTCACAAAACCCCGAGAGGGGCTTCGATGACGTTCGCAGCCTAATTCAACACTCTCGTAATCACCTCCGCAGCATGACTAGCAAATCGGAAGTTCCAATCGAACCTAAAGTCCAGACCGAGCTTCTAGACGCCATCTCCGAGGTCGATGGAGTGGTAGGCGGCGTGGTCCCCGGTGCGGGAGGTTATGATGCCCTTGCTGTTCTAATCCGGGACGAAGCCGAGGTGATTGACCGATTGAACAATCTCTTTGAGACTTGGGAGAGTAAAGTGGAAGACGACTTCGGCGGGAAGATCGGCAATGTCCGTCTGCTCGGGGTCCGCCACGGATCTGTTGGTCTGGAGAACGAGTCACTCCCGCAATACCATGCATGGCTGTGACTGAGACACGGTTGACCATGACAGTCACATAATTTATCATAATTTCGATAGCTCGTTTTGCATCATGGAATGAGTACTTACGAGGACACGTCTAGCATGAACGAATGATAATGAATCAGTCAAGAACACATTTCAATGTTATTAAAAGTCAGAGGTATAATATCGACCTTTTTACTTGAGGAACACAGGTCTCTTCACGATTTCCGATCTTAGCCCTTTCTACATAGATTTTCTCGGCGGTAGCTTGACCACTACTGTCTCGACGGTGTCATAGGTCCGTCGGATGGTTAAATATTTAGAGGTCTCCCGGCCATCGTCCTCACCTCTTCTCTGCCTCTCAATATCCTTCTGTTCACTAACCTTTCCTTGCTGGCTCTGTACAGCTGTTATCGTAATGTAGGACTAGCACAAAACCTGTCTATAGCTCTCGGCAGACCGTGAACGAGAGGTCGGTTACGCCTACTGCCGTGGCCACGCCAGGCTAGACAACAGGGTAATTAGACGAGATTTATGATTCGTTGTACTATCGGTCTACCCGACTGCAGTCGATGTTTTGGAACTAAGTCTATACTTATGCATATTCGCTCCATCTCCTAATAAGACATTATGCGAAACACCATCATATATACATGTACGGCAGAGTATCACCGTCAAGGGCGAAAAACGGCAAAAATGACTCCCGTCACAACCGCGCCTGTTGCAGCGCTGACTACGATGGCCGTGGAGAGGTCGCGTTGTGTGACGACCATGGACCGCTCGCTGAAGAGATCATTGAGATACTGACGCCATGATTCGACTGTTGTGGAGGATGGTGGAAATTGTAGCGGAGGGGGTGCGTAAGATTCTCGGAGACCATTTCGGGTTTCCTCTGCGGCCTGCACTTGAGAATCTGCTTGGATGGTAGGTGTAGTGTAAGCGACAACAGTATCAGAGGTCTCATCTGGGATGACGCTAAGAGCAGGAGCTGATACTTCGTGAGATGGGGCTTCAGGCATAAGGACCTGGGTCTCCAGAACGGGTGCTGCGGCAGGAGCAGCATCAACAGCAGCGGAAGGCGTATGGGCAAGAACCTTCTCCTTCTCAATAGCCTCCAGGACCTTTTCCTCGAAGCCTTTAACGAGTCTCTTCCGGCGCCAGGGCTCGACCGCTACTTGAAAGATTAGGAAGAGAAGGACGTTCACGCCCATCAGGCCCCAAGTACCCCAAGTACTCATACGACGAATCTTGTCTGACCAAACTTGCTCCTCGTGGTACCGGGACAGGATGTTCTTCGTAAGCTGAGCGGCGGCCTCTTCAGACTCGCGTTCTGCTAAAGACAGGGCTTCCTGTGTTTCATTCTCGGCGACTTCGTTGGCATGGTCGTTACGGTATAGGTGTGTGAAGCGTTCCAGGTCCGATGGCGACCAAGCATGTTTGCGCTGCAAGAGCTCGTTGACTTCTCGCTGTGACGTCGATCGCCTATTGATGGCGGCTGCATAGGCATCTTTCGCCGTTCGGACTTGAAGGCGGGCGGCTCGAAGTCGTTCCTCTTGATGGCGTCAGCAGAGCTAGAAGAACTTAAAGTAGAAGGCTAACCTTGTTCCTGAATACTCCGTTTCAGTGCCTCGATTGACGAATAGCCAGTGAGGTCATTCAGTCGCTGTCCGGCTACAAAAACGTTGGATTGCAGATTGTCCATCAAGGTCGTAAATTGCTTTGAAAGCTGTGACCGTCGCTCCTCGATGTATGATGGGAGACCACCCGTCTCTGTTGAGCTGGGTTTCCCCTTTCCCTTGCCTTGCTCCCCTTCAGTATGCACCATGTCCGCAGCCTGCGGAGCCTGCGGAGCCGTCTTGACCCCCGCATCGGCCTGGGTTTCTGTTTCTTGAGTTGCTCCAGGGAGAGCTATAGGTGTATTGCTATCAGGCAGTTCCCCAAGCGGTTTCTCACCGAGCTTGTTTTCCGTCGGCTTTTCCGGTTCGTGCGAGTATAGAGGAGGCTGTTGCCGGAATTGACATTTTGCGCATGTTGAGAAATTTCGCCGTGTAGCTCCATAGGGAAGAACTCCGGAGCTGGATTTCGGGACAACGGATGGTCGCACCGAGCGGCGTGTTTGGGGTCTGTTGAGACTTTTCAATGATCGCCTGATTAGATGTGGTAGGGATTGCATTGTGTTTTGTGTAGGCCACAGGGCCCTGGGCTGTGCTCGGGTTGTGGTTGATGGTGACTCCCAGGTTGGCGGCTCTCGGCGGGCGGCGGTGCTTCGACCGCCCGACATGTGGATGGTCGCGACACACCCGCGAAGAAGTGGGTAACAGTTGGTAGCCAGTGGTTAGCAACCGTGAACTTGTGTGGCCATGACACGCTACAGAATCGTTTCATTTGAGATCATATGGATATTTCAGCTAATAATCATACAAGAAGCTCGGAAAGACGAAAAGCAAGGCTCGGTCAGGCGGCAATAACGAAAGGTCCAAACGCAGGTCATAATACATCAATATGTTCGTCAAAGCTGTTCGCTCATGGTTTAGGGCTCTAAGGATGCGAAAGAGGAGGGTACGGTATCTAGGTATGGGTAGAAGGTTGCCAGTGCGTCCAGTTGTTCATCAGGCAGATAATTTAGTTATCATTCTGCACTTTATGGTCTCCTTTGACGGCTTCAGCATAAGTAGGCGGTGCATGGACACCATCGTGATCTTGGCTACTGCTACCAGCAGGTCCTTGTTCGTTCTGCGGCTTCGGGGCGGGTTGTCTGGAAGCTGAGGCTTGTTGAGGATTCAGGGTGCCATAGCCCCTCTGGGATGAACTCGGGGCCGTCTGATGAGAAACATAGTAGTATGTTACGTGGCCGTTCTCGACATCGCCTCTGCGGTTGGGGACTGGCTGGTATGATGGATCATCATAGTCCGGCTCGGGGTTTTTCAGAATAATGTACCACGCATGCAGGAGGCCGGGAACGAAACCGAGGCAGCAGAGGGCAAGGTTGATGACCGAGTCCGCCGTACAGACACCTATCTTCACCCATACTGAAGTCGTCTGTTAGTATGAATATTGGGGCGATCGATGAGGGGAATCTGCACCCACCTGCGAGGGGAGGGAAGAAGATCGCGAGGATTGCAAGGAAGAGGTCTGAACCACACATGGTTGCAGGCTTGTTAGACTGTTCCGGTGTTTTCGAAGAGCGATAATCACTGGAGTGGGATGGTTGTATACTACTTTTCAGAGGTGTTGGTCGGATTCAGATTAGAAGGGCTCAAAGGACCGTGAAATGACGATGCCTGCTGCTCAGCCCCAGATCAGATGACGTTGATGATCACATGATAGATGCGGCATGAGTTACTTACCAGACCTACCTTAGTTAACCTACTTCGTACGGAGTACGCAAGATTAACTTGCCGGCAGCATCTGCTCAGTACTCCATACAGCCTAAATGTCATGGTGACAGGTCAGGTTTGTACAGAGTAGATGATTCATTGTCAGGCGGACGAAAAGCCAAAAAGAAAAAAAAAAAAAAAAAGAAGACAAGAAAAAGATATTGCAGGATAGCATGTCCTGGTTTCGATCCAGGGACCTATTGTGTTTTGTTAGGAACTTGCTTTCGTTGAATTGTTGTGAGTTAAACGTACCTCCGGGTTATGAGCCCGGCGCTCTTCCCCTGAGCTAACATGCTGATTGGTTGTTGAGAGATTTGATTAAAAAAATAATATCCCTATGCTGCTTGGAAGCTAAATATGCGAGGTTATCGGAGCCGCAGCTCCCAAGCATTATTGGTTACGTCTTTGGCTTGAAAGGTTTTAATGAAATGGAAAAAAAAAAAAAGCCATGCCGTTGGTAGCTTGGGCTCCCTGAGGGCTGCAATGGGAAGTGGTCCTTGTGCCCCGGCTCGCGAGTGTGTTAGATCTCGATATATATATATATATCTATATACATACGGCAAGCCACATCTCAAGGCCGTGTCCCTCTTCAGTCCATCTCATATGAGGACTCGCTCAACAGCCGAAAGGTGGAGCAAGTACATGGTTGACAGACAAGGGCCTGCGCATGGATACAAACAGCTCAGATACCACAAGCAGACAGCTAGTGAAAGTAAACCTGAGTTGCCCAAGGCAGCCAGGAACCAAGCAGGATTTCCCCCCATCGTCTCGCTGGTCCTTCAGGGTCTACGTAGAGCGGTGCTGTGTAGCTTTGAATCGGTCCATACACGCGTACATCTCAAGTTACATTGCCCGAGAAGGCTGGCGAAGCTCGAAAATTGTCGAGGGAGACCTCGGGAGGATCATGCCGTTATTCTTTCCCCTCAAAAGGTGGAATGCCTACCTCCAGCTCCAAGTGTACCATACATATCGGCGTTGAAGTAGCCCATCTAATCCAGTCCGGCATGCGACACGACCCCATGCCCAAGAGAAGCCAGCAGGATCAAGGAGATAAGGTGATTACACGAACGTGAAGCTGGAACTGCAAGCCATGTGGCACAGTTACATGCTGGTGATGCACCAAATTGTTAGTGCCTCAATCTAGCTCGAGACCCCAATGGTTGCGGCCGAAGTTGCGTATGAAGCGACTGCTAGCCTATAATGTATCACCTAGTACAGTACTCCCCGCTCAAGACGTAGGTAGTAGCAACCAACGCCCAGTGAAGGAGTCATCAGATATGAATATTGAGCCATCCCGCAGGCTGAAAATTGTGCCCCGGACAGTCCGGAATTGATGGTCAATGTAGGCTCCCCCGTCACCTATGAGTGTCTACTCCACTGCGTACGAATTGAGTTGGAGAGTGATTCAGGGCTGTAATCACAAAACGTGGTCTGAACAGCTGAGATAAACATACCATCCGATTCCTTCGAGATTCCGCGAAGAAATCTATATCCACAGCGGCGTTATCATCAAGGGCCAACAACAAGACCTGCTCCCTAACCTAATGTAGTGAATGGACCCTGAAGTTCGTAAAAAGCAGGGCCGCGGTACGTCCAAGAGGCCGAGAGAACCACAGGGGGTGACAAGTGGAAGCCGAGACAGTACTGACTATGCATGCATGGCCCAGTAATGGAAGTGGTACACTATCCCGACACCCCCGGCCTTTAATTGCTGGGTTATGGACACTAAGGAGACGACCATCAGGAATTGAGCTCGAACAAATATGGTGGATGATGCGGGACATGGGCGTCGTCATGCTGATTTTTCTCCTAAGGAGGATGTTGACCGAGAAGACTCGTGACTTGAGTCTTCTATTGTGATAGCACCATCCATGGCCGCATCCCTCCACGTGGGGCAGGGTAACGAAGGTCAACATGACTGGGTCTCACTCAGGAGAGATCTCTCGTCTGGACGAGTTCTGACCCTGGTCAATACTCCATGCCGTGGTTCAACACAGTGACAGGCTATTGTTCTCGCAGAGGCTCCATTGCCTAGAGGAGAGGGTGGTGAGCAGATCCGAACCTGGTTAAATGATGCCTTGACTGGTCACTGGATAGTATCGCCGGAGTACAGTACATCAGGTGCTCCGTCTGTTATGGAAGGTTATGTCGTTGCGTGGAATGACTGGGGGAGCATAGTTTCCAAGGGTCCAACTAGTCCCCAGGTTCCTGACATGTCCTAATGTGTGATTCCACAGCGCTACTGAATGTCCCAACATCTGAATATGGAGTTCGAACAGGTCAGCATCTCGACTTGACATTGGCGCGTATACTGATCATATTTAGTTCATTCAGTGCCATGTCGCTCTAGCACGCCGCCGAGAGGGTCGCTTGATATCAAGTCTTCTAATGGATACCCGCAGAGGGAGTGATAGATAGAGATAATGCTTATGGGAATATAATTCCCCTCTCTATAAGTCGTGGAGGACAGGAAGGCCGAACCAGCAGAAGATACTCTGTATGACCTAGATTGACTGGATAATGCATTATTGGCGGCTGGAACAGGCTAACTGGCGACAGCCCGGAGACCAGGAACCATCCATCCATGATCCCGCAGAATCTGAAACAACGGCGCCGACGGGTCGGGAAGATAACAAGAGATCATGATGTTGACGACTTGACCAAGGCGCTGAGCCAGAGGCCTGGCAGGCTGTGATTCGCAACTTGCAGTTGGTCCTGCGGACAGAGCAAGCCCCAAGCGAGTTTTTGGGCTCTGTTCATGTTCAGCACTGTTCAGCCTCCCGAATTCCTTGATCTGCAAGTGTTAAGCAGGTGAGTTCACGATGTATCGGAAGCTGCCACGTCAATCTGCTATGGATCCATTTGGGCAGGGATCTGGAAAACAGGACAGATAACATGAGAGATAAATACATGAGCTTTGCAGGACTCTAATGATCGATGGATCGTAGCAAGGAATAATTCGATTCGGACAAACTCCTGTGCAACTGGTCTCAACTCTCAAGACTCAAAGACTCCCGCGGTGGTTCATAAGTTCATAACACAGCTTCGGCTAGCTTGTCAAGAAAGTGGAGGCCTGTTTAATTTGACAAAGCTCCTACTCCCAGCCGTGCGTCCCCCCTTTTGAGATTTGAGTCAACACCCACCAGCTCCTCGTTATCCCATCGTCGTCCCTGGTTCAGAGAGGACCCCTCACCTTGCTTAAGGTGTGGATTATTATTGGGAAAGCGGTTGAACTTGTAGGTTCTTGGTTCCTGGATTCTGAAAATCCTTTGTCTGCGAGGACCACAGACCAGTTCCTAGGATCCGATCACAGATCACAGACTCCGTCTAGGCTCGCTTTATTTACAAAAGCGACTTGGTACGACCGACTACGTCCTGCTCGGCTTAGTTCCAGTTCTCCCCCGATCAGCGCCTCTCCCTGTGTTCCTCGCCTGCTTCTCTCATCTGAGTCCTGACAACCCCTTTGCTCTATTTGCTCGTCCACGGCGTGGTTCTTTTTCCAATTTACCTCGTGTGGAACCGGTCATTCGTTTGCCTTCGATTCTTCACCACCTCCGTGGACGCTTTGTCTTCTTCTCTTCTTTTGACTTGTTTTTACTCGCCTATTTATTCGCATTTGAGACCTTGATCTCCGCCACTCTTTTACCGGCTTGACGCGATCTTCGTGGTGGTAATTTCGGACCGACCGTCAGTGGGATTGATATAGGAAAATAAAACGACACAATATGACGGAGTCTGGAAACCAATTCGTCTGCTGATTGTCTGCTCGAGCTGTGATCGACTTGCCAACTATACCTGCTACCTCTTCAACCGGCACAACCGTTGATGCGCAAACAATGTCTGGCTCTTGCATCTCTCTCTCGGGCTCTACGCAATGTCCTGCCTTCAATGCGTCCTCAATATCCACAAATTCTAATCTATACACCGACTTGTGCGTTCGATTAGCAGATGAAAGCTGGGAATTATGCGCTAACCATCCTCTAGCCCTTTCCTACAAAACGTTACCACACTTTCCGATTTCGACCGCGAGCTCGATAGCTACGTGCTGGGGTCGTACATCCAGAGCAAGTAAGTGCCACACAGAGGCTTTGCGATCAGGTCGATCTAGCTAACATTGTTTCAAAGGTATACCGTGTTTCTGGGGTGTCAGGGGGTGAACCTCTCTAACTCCGACGACTACTACGCCCGCTATACAACAAGCACAATCTGCAATGGACTAGTCCAGAGGTCTGAGAGCGACTGCGACCTATCGGCCGACCAATCACGGCCGCTTTGTGCCGAAGACTGCGTGCGTAGCCCTTCTGTCCTGACATTGACTTTCCCTAATAGCACACAACAGGCATTGATGGCTTCAAGTGAGGAAGAGATTGTTGTTAACGATGAACTCTGCTCCGACAGGCGGAGTGATTATCTTGATCAAATTCGATCAGATTTTGCAGTCTGTACTGGCCCTAACGGCTCTTTGACAGGGGCTTGCATATCAGCGGCAGACAACGAGCCCATCGAATGTGGTTACCGAGACAATATCATTGGACTTTGCGGTTACTGCGCCTCGAGTTCTCCCAATTCAACGGACTCCTGCTGCGTGAATGCAAACGCTACCGGCCGATGCGAGAATGTGGACATCCCAACACCATCAACCTCATTTATCCCCATATTCACTCCAACATCTGATTCAAATGCGGGTAATGACGATGGCGGTCTCTCCGGTGGACAGATTGCGGGAATTGTGATAGGCGCAGTCGCCGCGTTTGCCCTCATAGCGGCTCTGATAGCACTCGGCCTGATATATTATTTCCGACGCAAACGCGAAGTCGGCGACGACAATTCGCTGAACAAGCCCAACCCGCAGAGAAAAGGGTCCCCTATGCAGCAGGCTGGGGGCCCGCAAAACTTTGCGGCCGCCCCAGGTCGCGTTGCTAGAATGTCTGCCCTACGTGAGGTCCCCAGCTCTTCTCCTGGGCATTCGCGCAACTCTGCAGCCTTCTTTGGCAGTGCCAAATATAGCGATTCTTCTGATTCTGAAGGATTTGCAAGCCCCGGGGCCATGTCAAAGAAGATTCCTCCCACCACCGGAAAGAGGCAAGGATCGCTCTCGAGCAACTCAGTTCTGGCTGGTGCCGGTAGCGACACTTCCCCTCGCTCGGGTACTATTGGCCATGGCCAGTATTCTTCGCCTGAAGGACTGACCAGTGGTCAGTCAGAACAGCTATCTTCTTTCCAGGATTATTACTCGCAGGACGACATCCATCCCGGCGACAAGGTTGCGGTACTCTGGGCCTACCAACCACGAGCTGGCGATGAGTTTGGCCTGGATCGGGGCGAGATGCTAAAGGTGATAGGTATCTGGGATGACGGATGGGCAACAGGCGTTCGAGTACCCGAGAATGCAGAAGAGTACGATGCTAGGCATCGCGAACAGCGCGACAGCGGCGTTTCCAGTCGCTCACAGAGAACGTCCCCTGCTCCGTCAGGCGAAATCAAAGCATTCCCGCTGGTTTGCGTTTGTCTCCCACAGCACTGGAGGAAAATTATTGATGGTGGCCAAGGTGATGATAGTCCCTGAAACCAGCAGGGAAAAATATGCATCTATTCCCTGATTAGAGCATGTGCTTCTCATGCCGGTTTACGCCTTCACGATTATGCCCTCAATTTTCTTCTTCTATGAGCAGTTGCATCATATCTACACCCTGGAACGGCGTGGTTTATTGCCTCATCAAATTGCAAGCAAGCCCTTCCCTACCGTCCATTATACCACCAGACACGCGCCTGTGAGCGGATCCTTGGCTGGCTTATTTGTCCCCAGAACGCATACACCTGGCCTGATGCTGTTACAGCGTGTCTATTTAGGCTATTCGCCTTGCCTTGGCCCACAGTACACCTCACGATCTTCGCGTCTGAGACAGTTTCTTTAGCGCTTTATTTCTATATACCCCTTTCTTTCTGCGGTCAACACGCTCTCTGGCTACTAAAAATGCTAGACTTGTCGCGCATTACACTTTCCTCTTACGGCGGTACCAGCTTCGATTTTATCACAACCTGCTCAGGCTGTATAACACACTCGGTTCGCACTACGAGGAAGAGAATCCATTCATCAATTGTGCAGTGGGCATTTTCCGCCTTCAGATTCTTTGCCGGTGGCAATACTGGTATTTATTAGTGCATATTGAAATGTGTACGCATATCTAGTCTGTGACCTGCAATTCTATAGATCCATCTGCTCGGTCAGATATAATTCTCCGATCCCGTAAATATCTTTGTATGATGCGAACCTAATTTGAGGCACCCTCTGAATAAGTTGCCGACTGCCCGTAGGCAGCACGATTCCATATCAAAAAACAGGAGTCTCTGATCACAGGACAAATTCTTATTCAGGGGCTGACAGTGTGGCTTCGCAACAGTCTTACGACAGCGAATCACGTGCGTCTGTGACCGTCACCCCCACTAGCAACGGCTAACGCAGCACAACAACTTGGAACTGAGTGCCCCTCTATCTCCATCTCGGTTCCCCCGTTCTTTACTCTCTTGAGTTCCCATAACTTTGGCATCACCCGCTTTTGCAAGCACCTTACAACATTCTCATACCCCTGCCATAGCTTATTTTCAATTCGGTCAGTGACCTCAACTTTCAAGACGCTTTCTTCGCCCTCTTCCCCGCGCTTCACTATATAGGAGGCGGCCAGTTGGAGCTGACGTCGTTTGGCAGTACAGGTTAACGTTGCCTTGTCGACAATAACAAAACTCGCAGAAACAATGTCTGTATGTATCTGTCTTCCCCGGTGCTCCTGAAACTTGTCTTGGCTCAACTAACCGGTGTCTGATAATATACAGCTTGCATCTGGGTACGTTGTTATGATGCCCTCCCTCGAATTGCGCCGTGGCTTTCTACCATACCACGTTTCCTTACACAGCTCTAATTGCTTGAAACCACCAGTGTTACCATTCAAGATGAATGCATTTCTGCATTCAACAAGTTCCGCATGACCGGCGGCACGAAAGGAACTAAGCCCAAGTTCATCATCTTCAAGATCGCCGACAACAAGAAGGAGGTCGTTGTCGATGAAGTCTCCGAGGAGACGGACTATGAGGTCTTTCGCAGCAAACTCGAGAACGCCCAGGACAGCAAGGGCAACCCTGCCCCTCGCTACGCTGTCTACGACGTCGAGTACGACCTTGGCGGTGGTGAAGGCCAGAGGTATATTTGCGAGTTCTAAGGTTGATGAAGGATGCGCATCGCTAACGGCTTTTTTGCCCGTCATAGGAGCAAGATCATCTTCATTTCTTGGGTGCCTGAGTCAACTCCCACTTTGGTATGTATCTGCCTAACCCGTGTGAAACCCAGCAGCTCGCTCATACAAGCCATAGTGGTCCATGATCTATGCCAGTACCCGCGAGGTTCTGAAGAATGCCCTCAACGTCCACAACTCCATTCACGCTGATGACAAGTCTGAGATTGAATGGAAGGCTGTCCTCGCTGAGGCTAGCGGTGGAAAGGCCAAATAGATGAACGGCAACGGCTGGGTCCGGGCCAAAAAGGTGTGGGTTTGAAGTGTGCGCTACACAGCTCTGATTGAGCTTTCGAAGTGCCGGAGACCCTCTCTGCACGCATCTAGTTTAAAATCAGATCGTTACGACTTGACTGCCTGAATAGTGACCGTATCCGCTTTCTACGACCGTGATAACTCTCCGTGAACGAGCGTTTGGAGGGCTTGCATGTTGTCGTTTTCTGTTTGCGTCTATGCTTTTTGTTCCTCAGCGTTGGTCTGTACAGAATACTTTTTCCCCGCTGCGGAGGCCGACTGTCGCAGTTCGGTGTAGAGTAAGACATGATATCACTCACATAATGGCTTGCTAGACGCAGTTTTTCTGCCGGTTAGATCGTACATAGGTAAAAGTGAGGCTATCGCGGTGGGCGAGCGAAAGTGGGGAGCGTAATCAAGCGGTAGAGCAGGATCTAGAGTCAGACATTAGTAGTTTCATAAATTAAATGGCTTAACTGATGACATTAGTACAGTAAACAGTTAGACGGGGAGATTAGGAATGGGCAGAGGTGGTACGGTGCGATGAGTGACGGCGGCATGAGCCTTGGGCCAATGAGCGGGCCTGAAAACCAGGCTTAGTCCGGCTCCTCGAACTTCCGCACCTCAAACCACAGTTGGACGTCGTCTTCGTCTCTTCCATCGCGAGTTTCGATCACCTCTCCCCTCGCCCCCTCCGCATCAATTATCCTCGACCCCGAGGTCTTGACTCTCTCGCTTCTAGGAGCGCAGTTTCTCATCGCCAATCCATTTTTTTCTCCTTTGAGGCCTTTCGCACACAATGTTCGCTCGCTCTGTTTCTCGAGCTGTTGCTCGTAGCTCGGCCACGCCGATGCCTGCCATTCGCTCCTACCGCACCATCCCCGGCCCCATGGCTACCGTCAACGCTCGCCCTCAGGCCGAGAAGCAATCCATTGCTTCCCAGCAGACCCGCGCCGCCTCCGAGCACGCTATCGCCAATCCCACACTCGCCGGTATCGAGAAGCGCTGGGAGGCTCTTCCCCCTCAGGAGCAGGCCGACTTGTGGATGCAGCTGCGGGACCGCATGAAGGTTGACTGGCATCAGTTGACCGTTCAAGAGAAGAAGGCCGGTATGCTACCCCTATCCAGAATGCATGTGACAACAGGTTATACTCGAATTCTGCTGATCGCTGTCATTGTTCGCCATCCGTATAGCCTACTGGATTGCCTTTGGACCTCACGGACCTCGCTCTCAGCCGCCCAAGGGTGAGAACCTCAGAATCTTCGCCAAGGTCCTTCAGTACTGTGCCATCTCTGTCGCCATCTTCTACATCATCCACGCTTTCGCCAAGCCCCAGCCCAAGACCATGAGCAAGGAGTGGCAGGAGGCCTCCAACGAGTACGCTCTGGTATGTACTCTGATACACACTGGGACAATATCTATGCCCCAATCCTCATCCTGCTATCCAAATGAATCTATCACTAACACGTCTTTTCTCTCCAACAGCGCGAGAAGATCAACCCCCTCTATGGTATCAGCTCCGAGGGCTATGAGGGCAAGGGCTTTGTTCAGAGCCCTCCCCTTGAGAAGTCATAAATGATGTATAGACCTTGAGAAAGTCAGGTACTGCAATTGGACATACTCGATAGGACGCGATGGAGCCGAGCAACCTATCACCCAACATTCTCTGGCAATGGCTCATTGTGAGTGGGCACGAACATTTACCCGTGTCTCGCTTCTCTTTTCCTTCAGCCGAAAAAGACCTGTGTATCTCGTACTGTGCCATAATCAATGTATTTCCTTTGTAGCTATAGAATAGTTCTTGTTGGAATCTGTGCCCTGAACAGTCGTGTCTTGGAAGGCACTCTAGTAGTAAATAGTATTATTCTAAATCGGTATTATATGAGTATATAGATGAACCTCATTGGGGATGTACCTAACTAGGTAGCTGAGACCCCGGCCTGAGTTCTGGAACTGCTACGTAGGTGGTTATGCGCTCGGTATGACAGCATACTAGGTAGCTGGGTCGCACAAAGCAGTTGCACTCACCGATGCCATTGGAGTGCCTATAATTGTCAATTGATTGATACAAATGTGAAGGGCACATGGCCTTCTTTAAGAATGAGCCTCAAAGCTGGAGCGTTGGCCCTCGCCAGGGGCTCTCCAGGTTCTCCAAAGCAGGTTGAAATTTTCGGAGCTCATTCTTCATCCGCAAAGGGTTAGAGCTGTTTTCGGGGGAGGGAGCTCGACGGGAAGCAGGATCTTGGGAAGAACCATAGTTACCATACCCTATCTATTATTTTCAACTGGGAATTACATGTCTCGACTAGAGCGCAAGCTGAAGCTATATATATATATATATATATATATATATAAAGGTCTGTCTTATAATGTTATTATCGTCATTCTTGATGCAGCTCACCGGGGGCTGATTGCTCTGATTGTTCTTCCTTGCATCCGGGCTGCCAAGAAATGGAAACTCCTCATTTTGAGTTCCCGTAACAACCGGACGGAGGCAAGCTCGGGAACCTCATGACAGCACACAAGAGCTTGATAGCTAGATGGAAGAGAAATAGTCTTCGATTTGATATGATAGATCAGCGTCAAATATAGAATTGAATATTGTGTAGTGTTGCCATGGTCGCTCGCTCCTCGTTGCTCCGGTACGGAATATCACGGGACCCGCCGGCACAAGCCCCGACCAGGCTAAGCCGGCCACATTCGTGTCCCAAGTTCCAACCTCACCTCAACTCTTCCCTTTCCTCCTCTCTCTTCCTCTCCCCCATCCTCCCCTTCTTGACCTCATCCTATACCCTTTTCGCTCTTCAACACCATCATAATGTTCAAGAGGTTTGTTACTCTCAATTAACCTTGATCTTTAATGTTTTATCTCGCGCTGACCCGTGTTTTTTTTCACACTCAACAGCGGTCTGGCCCGGACCTTCGGGAGGGCTGCTTTTGCCCGACCTTCCCCCGTCGCACGCCGCACACCCAAGCTCAATGGCTTCCCTTCGCTCGCTAGGTTCGCCAGCTCCGAGACTGCTTCCACTGGCAAGATCCATCAGGTCATTGGTGCCGTCGTCGACGGTATGTTCCCTCGGATACCGCCAATTCCTCCCCGTTGGCGGCTGCGCGAAAATCTTTTCTATCCCCGATTTCATCGCAACATCCATCAACAACGACCTCAAAATCATACCAAAACACGATGTCTGACTTGGAATTATAGTGAAGTTCGAGGGTGAGAAGCTTCCCGCCATTCTCAACGCCATTGAGACCGAGAACAACGGCCAGAAGCTCGTCCTTGAGGTTTCTGTATGTACCCCGACATGAATTTTCGATCCAAATCATCAAGTTCATCTAGCTAACCTTAAATAGCAACACTTGGGTGAGAATGTCGTCCGTACTATTGCCATGGATGGTAAGTAGCTGCCGCCCTTGGAGTGGACGTGACACGTCGAGTCAACCCCTCGGCTTGCCGCGATTTTCGACCACAATCGGACGCGATATTGATATGTCTTTTCTAGGTACCGAGGGTCTTACCCGTGGTGCTGCTGCCCGTGACACTGGTGCTCCTATCACCATCCCCGTCGGCCCTGGTACTCTTGGCCGTATCGTCAACGTTACTGGTGACCCCATTGACGAGCGTGGCCCCGTCAAGGCTACCAAGTACGCTCCTATCCACGCCGAAGCCCCCGAGTTCACTGAGCAGTCCACTACTGCCGAGATTCTCGTCACTGGTATCAAGGTCGTCGATCTCCTTGCCCCCTACGCCCGTGGTGGTAAGATTGGTCTCTTCGGTGGTGCCGGTGTCGGAAAGACTGTGTTCATCCAGGAGCTGATTGTAAGTTGATCCAATTAAAGAAAGGCAAAACAGGGGAAGCGCCTAACAATCGATCTTCTATAGAACAACATCGCTAAGGCTCACGGTGGTTACTCCGTCTTCACTGGTGTCGGTGAGCGTACCCGTGAGGGTAACGATCTGTACCACGAAATGCAGGAGACTGGTGTCATTCAGCTCGATGGTGAATCCAAGGTGTCTCTTGTGTTCGGTCAGATGAACGAGCCCCCTGGTGCTCGTGCTCGTGTCGCCCTTACTGGTCTGACCATTGCCGAATACTTCCGTGACGAGGAGGGTCAGGATGTGCTGCTCTTCATTGACAACATTTTCCGTTTCACCCAGGCCGGTTCCGAGGTGTCTGCCCTTCTTGGTCGTATCCCCTCTGCCGTCGGTTACCAGCCCACTCTGGCCGTCGACATGGGTGGTATGCAGGAGCGTATTACCACCACCACCAAGGGTTCCATCACCTCCGTCCAGGCCGTCTACGTGCCCGCTGACGATTTGACCGATCCCGCCCCCGCCACCACCTTCGCTCACTTGGACGCCACCACTGTCTTGTCCCGTGGTATCTCTGAGTTGGGTATCTACCCTGCTGTCGACCCTCTTGACTCCAAGTCTCGTATGCTCGACCCCCGTATCGTCGGTGAGGAGCACTACAACACCGCCACTCGCGTCCAGCAAATGCTCCAGGAGTACAAGTCTCTCCAGGATATCATTGCCATTCTTGGTATGGACGAACTTTCTGAGGCTGACAAGCTTACTGTCGAGCGTGCTCGTAAGATCGAGCGTTTCCTCAGCCAGCCTTTCACCGTCGCCCAGGTCTTCACTGGTATCGAGGGTAAGCTCGTTGACCTGAAGGACACCATCAACTCCTTCAAGGCCATCATGCAGGGTGAGGGTGATGACCTCCCTGAGGGTATGTACTTCCTTTCCCTTTAATGCTTATAATCAATGCTGACATCTTCCTAGCTGCCTTCTACATGGTTGGTGACTTCGCTTCCGCTCGCGCCAAGGGTGAGAAGATCTTGGCCGAGCTCTCCAACAAGGCCTAAATGTAATATTGTTTTGAAGCGCCCTTTTTCCTTTTGTTAGACATGGACTTCCTTTTTCTTTGTTCCATTTTCCGTCGATGTCGTGTACAGTACTCGAATTGAGAAGAAGGAAGTTGAAAAACGAAAGGCCCATCCTCTCTACTTCTAAAAGGGAAAGAGCACTCATCCCAACAACAACCCTTCCCCCTTTGAAGTCTCAGATGGTTCAAAGCATCTAGACTTGTGTGACAATATCATCTGTTGTGCTCATGTAAGTAAATTTAAATGACCACACCCGGCCTTATACCCTCGGGCTGGGACAACATGTACTCATTTCTTTTGTTGGATTGGAAAATATGGTTTTCATTTATTCTTTTCCCTGCATTGTAGAACTTGATCAATCGTAGTTCATCTCATATGTCCCCGCGATAATCAAATTATCCGTTCTCATGTTCTTATCGAAGTCGATTGTTGCAGAAGACGGTGTAAGTCTAGGTTGATGATAAAATATCGAAACTGGCCTCTGTCAACATCAAGGAAGTCTGAATAGCACTCATCTAGACTTCACGAAATCACCATTCAACGTAGGAGACACACTCTATATGAGCTACCTAGCCACATTGTTCTTTCCGTCCCCTTCGATTGGTCTTCCCGACCGCTTGAGTCGCTTCCTATAAAGTGAAGGCTAACACCAAAGGAAACAAGGTGCGATGCACTACCTAGGTAAAGAAAGGGCAATAGGAAAGAACGGTTTTCAGTGCCTGTACTCAGGACGTAGGACTGGTACCGGAGGGAACTACATGCAGTTGTATGCTCACTCTGTGCAGCTCAATCCCTTGTTGTTATAAACACATTGAGACTCCTGCCCTGGCTATCGCAACATTTGCTTCCTTATCTCAGGTGTAAAAGACTGGAGACACTGTATGAGAATTTGAGTATGCTCAAGCATTCAATGGGATGTAAATCAAATAGTCGGCAGATTCTCATATTATTTGGCTAGATAGATAAAAAGGAGATGTATGTATCGCTAGATTATAACTTCGTTTGTTGTGATGCCTGGTTGCTCGGAAGGCAATGGGTGTAGTGGGTGGATATGCACGTTTCAGATGACTGGAGGAGCGAGGTGGACTTAGAGGGTTTCCTCCAGAGCAAGGACCTAGAGTACACACAAGGTTAGTATCGAGTGTTGTGTGAAAATACGGGCTAGAGGACGGGAGGGGGCTGAGAGAACAGGAGACATACCAAGGCCGTTCTTGTCGGAATATAAACCTGCAGGAAATTCCCTCTCCCATTCCATTCCATGTCAGTCGTAAAGAATCTCGTCGACTGATCGGTTCTTCCCAATCCTCCATACTCCTTATCGTCAGTATCAAGCACAACGCGATACGTCCCGCCTACATCGACTCCCACTCGATAATCCGTGAAGCTGTTGGTCGGATGGAAGTTGAAGATCCAGAGCAAGCCTGCGCGCTCAAACACAAGCACCTTATCGCCCTCGTGCTTGAGGCTAATATATGCTTGCGGGGAGTGCAGCCAGCCATACTTGCTTTCAGTTGTTTGCATGGCGCGGTCAAACTCGTTGAGGAACTTGTAGCGGAGAAGGTGGTCTTCCGTGAGGTTGAGTTGGCGGCGAGCGTACCAGAAGGAGTTGTTGTTTCCGGCGCGAGGGAAGTCAAGCCACTCGGGGTGGCCGAATTCATTGCCTTCGAAGTTGAGGTAGCCTTCTCCTCCAAGGGCGTGGGTGACTAGGCGAATCATTTTGTGGAGGGCCATGCCTCGTTCGATGACGGGGGTGAATTCGGTGAGGACGGACATGTGGGTGTACATTTCTTTGTCGCAGAGCCACATCATGAGTGTTTTATCACCGACCAGACTGTGATAGTTAGCAAGTTATCTAGATAGTCGCTTGGAAGTGCGCCGATAACTTACGCCTGATCGTGACTTTCTGCGTACGCGATAGTCTTCTCACCGTGACGCCTGTTTATCAAGGTAAATGCAAGATTACCAATATCCCACTCACTGTCCGACTTCTCCTTCAGTAGTTTGATGTACATATCAGGAATGGCCATGGCGAGGCGGTAGTCAAATCCTACTCCACCTAAGCTGTGTGGAAGACATAGAGCTGGCATTCCCGAGACGTCCTCTGCCACTGTTATGACATCTGGGTAGAGACGGTGTAGCATCTCGTTTGCTAGGGCCAAATACATCACACCGTCATCGTCGACAGCTGGACCAAAGTATTCGTGGTACCCGCCAGAGAAGCCACTGGGTTTTGGTTAGCAGGGTCTATGAAGGTGCAGCTCAGGCGATACGCACGTTCCAATACCGTGATGAGTATATAGCATACTGGTGACTCCATCAAAACGGAAACCGTCAAACCCATATTCCTCCATCCAGAAACGGAGGTTGCTCAGGAGGAAACGCAAAACTTCATGGTTCCCATAGTTGAACAGCCGACTGTCCCATAACTCATGCTGGCCCTTCGCTCCAGAGTGGAAGTAGAGATGATCACTACCATCAAACTTGTTCAAGCCATCATCCACATTCTTCGACGCATGACTGTGCACAACGTCAAGAAGGACCACCAAGCCCAAGCTGTGTGCCGTGTCCACAAGTTCCTTCAGATCTTCCGGGTTTCCGTAGCGACTGCTCGCCGCAAAAAAATTGTTGACTTGGTATCCGAAGCTGGCATAGTAGGCATGCTCCATGATAGCCATAAGCTGAATAGCGTTATATCCAAGGTACTTAATCCGCGGAAGCATATTGGCTGTGAACTCCTTGTACGTCGCCACTCTCGTGTCCGGAGACGAGATACCAACGTGGGCCTCGTAAATCCGCAGACTCTCCGGTTTCTTAGGACGAGCATGTTGAAATTTGTACAGCTCTGTCTTTGGCGGATTCCAAAACACGGACTCGTAGATCGGAGACACCTTCAAGTCCTGCACGACCCGTTTCACCCATGCAGGAATCCGGTATATCCGTTCACCCTCGCGTGTAACCATAGTAATCTGCGAGATATAAGCTGCCGTTATTGAGTACAAAAGACTACGGCCGGCATAAATACCTTAACTTTACTGTCATGTGGAATCACGGGAGCCCCGTTCTTCGCAGGAAGAACAAGCTTCCAGACCCCAAAGTCGTTCCTCGTCATCTGATTGGCCTTGGTGTCCCAATTGTCTGATAGTCTCAGTAACGCATCAAGGGCAAAACCCATCTCCTCAGGCTTCACGTACTAAAGTCACCGACCAGCGCCGCCTCTACGGCGTTCGGAGCCCATTCTCTGTATGTGATGTCGCCGCTGTCGCTGACATTAAAACCGAAAGTCTCGTAGCCCTGTTGTGCTCACGACACAAATACATTAGTCAATTAGAAACTGAATAATGATATATGGTCTTCAGGTACCTTGCTGAACTTATCCAGCCCACCCTCTGCCTGGTCGACAGTCTTGATCCAGCCCTCGACGTAGTCGAATCGCCGCTTGATAGCATCTCGGAAGGGCTCTAGCCATGGGTCAAGGTCAATGATACCTGTAGATCCACGTTAGAAGGCCATTGAAGTTCCCACGAGCAATGAAAATCCCTCGACCCACCTGTGCCATCAGAAGCAGCTGAGGGGCCACCAGTGGAAGCCATAGCTTAGTCGTTGCTGAGCAGCGATAAGCCAACTCGAGCTTAGTATCGGCGTCAAAGAAGAAAACTCCTCTCAAAAGATCGCCTCGAGCTCAAGAATGTGTCCTAGAACAAGCAGCAGAAGCCAAAAACGAACCGGAGAGGGGAAGAAAACGGTTCAGAGCTCTGTTCCTGAGGTTGAGCTGATTGCGGGGGTCCGTGTCCTTCGAAGATTGCGGGTGACATCACTGACGTTCCAGGCTTTCTGCGACTCCCCAACCTCCTTTTCATTCGCATTCGGACACCTGCCCATCCAACATCCGCGCAAGCTGTCTTGCATATTGACTGGGATTAATGGGCATCACCTACTCGCACCGAAAGGTGATTGGTTTTTCGCGTTAACGCCTGCGTCGTGGCGCAATTAATGGTTTTGATTGAGTCTGGCGGATCCGCAGACTTGACGGGTGAGCGCCACTGCTTATCATTGCTTGACCAGGTTTTACTACGATGGAGGCTGATGCATGATTTTGTAGAGAAAGAATATCGATTCGCCGTTCGTGACTCTTAATTAAAGCTTTACCCGGGCTATACCCAAATATACACAAGAAGAAACAGCCATCTCAGGCTCCACGCGTCGCAGGAACGGTTTAATATACATCGTCAATCCGCCGACGCTACAACAATAAACATGGGAAAGAAAGTTTCGTCGAAGATGTGAAGAGCTGGAAGAGGGTCAAGTAAGTCAGCCAGAGTGCTTTTCAGAACCATCTCATACATGGGAGGACTCACTGCTTAGAGGTTGGCGCCGAGGGTAGCGACGATAGAGCCGACGGAGGCGTCAACACCAGACAGGCCGAGACCGGAGAGGAGAGAGGCAACGTCGGGAGCAAGCTTGATAACCAGGGACTTGCCATCAGCACCGACGACAGAGAGGAGCTGCTCAACAGGGACACCGAGGTCCTTGACAGCCTGGCCGATGGAGCTGGCATCTGTGACGATTTCGCCAACGGGCTTGCCGATGTTGGGCAGACCGAGGCCAGAAACAAGGGCAGCGGCCTCGGGGGCGAGCTGGATGAGGAGGCGCTCGGCATTGGGGCCGGTGACCTCGAGGACATCACGGACCTCAGGGACAACGTCCCCGACGAGCATACCGTCGCGCTTCAGGTTCTCACCGACAGTTGCAACAACGGAACCAACGGGGGTGCCGACGGCAGGAAGGCCGAGGCCAGAGAGGAGGCCGGCAAGGCCAGGGGCGAGCTCAATGAGGAGGTAGCTGCCATCAGCGTCGACGACGGTAAGAAGATTCTCGGTGTGAGGACCGAGGTTTGCGACAAGGTCGCCGAGAGAGCTGGCGCTGGCCACAATGGAACCAACAGCGGTGCCTAGCGCAGGGAGCTGAAGGGTAGAGAGGAGACCCGCAACCTCGGGGCTGAGCTGGATCAAAAGGCGCTTGGCGTTAGGGCCAGTGATGGCGAGGATGTCGTGAACCTCTGAGCCGAGGTCCTGGACAATGTTGTTGCTGGAGGCAGCAACAGAGGCAGTAGGAGCAGCAAGGGAGTCGATGGACAGAGCCTGGGTAACGGTGCCAACGGCATCAGTAATCTTGGTAGGGGCAGCGACCACGGAGGTGGCGAGAGCCGCGATGGCAGTGATAACAGCGGCCTTCATTTTGAGGGTGATTAAAAGAGTGTGAGGGTTAAGAGAATGACTAAAGTTGGAACAGACAATGAGAGAATGACTGGTTGATAGAGGAGAGGAAACAAATCCCCTCGTGGAAGACCATCGCCTTTTATACGCAGAGCAGATTGGTCTGTCGTAGGCATCTCCGGCACCGATGTTTTTTCAGTGCTATGATGATCAACGCTCATCTCTCAGAAAAACAGTACCGTGGATCCATGATAACTGGCGGATGATCCCGTACACTGATTCCGCTGGGTCAAGGAGGCGAATTTTGGACCTCTGGTCCTAACAGGATGCAGGTACCGTCCAGGCTGTGGGTTCTGTTTACATTGAGGGGTGAAGATCAGACCCAACTGAATGACATTTGTCATTATGGGCACAGCAGTGCCTGGTATACCAGCGACTTCACACGACTACCATGTACAGGGATGGTGAGTAGAGAGAGCTGCTCTTTTGCATGGCAAACGTTGTGTTGCCATCGAACGGCAGCCGAGTTCAAATCTGGGGTATTGCATACTGGACACCAGTAGAACTTGCATGACGATGTCGGATGCAATGGTGTGTGTGGTATTGAGATCTGCGAGACCACCGGAGTGTATTCAAGTGACGGTGAGAGCTTGCAAAGGAAGTCCGGACTGTGTAGTTTAGCTTCAGGAACCATGAACCTCCGTTGAAAGTAAAGCCAATCATTGGGTGGCAACAGCTCAACACTTGACAGAACCAGAATCAACGACCGCAAATTTGTCGATCGGTGCAGTTAGCTTGAGCAATTTGAGGACATCCATAACTATACTATAAGCAGACTGCTTTCTGGAATGGTTAGCAGGGTGGTGGACCCCACGTTTGTAGATCGTGGCCGAATTTTCCGATAGCCTTTCTCATTCCTAATTCTCTCTTGAAGTCAGAAGTTCAGAACCCAGGATAGGAGAGTAAGGCTGTTCCATTGTATATCGATTAACATCATGGCTCTCAAGCTCTCAACGCTTACCTGGTGAATGGTGAGAACTTAGAAGAGCTTCGATAAGCGGGTCCGGATGGATGCAGTCGCTTCAGGGGCTTCCAATGCAACCCGCAGACCCTACTCCATATTCCCGGACCATGCCGATGGCAACTTTGCAAGCAGTAGGAGCCTTGTCGCCGGCGTTAAATAAACGATGACGCAGATACTGCATCGTTTCCTGGCTGTCGACTGCTGGGAGTCGGGACTTGCAAGTTCGGAAGCCCTTTAGTGGTGTTGATCGCGCCTATCCTTATTTTGCCTCCATCGCAGGGTAAGGCGGCAGAATCGGCGGTTGGCTTTGATAGTAATGCCGGGCCCACTGCTCAAAGTTCAGCGTTTGAAGCTGGCTATTGGATTCTGCGAGTTTGCGAGATCGAATTATCCGTAGAGGGATAGTGGTCTCCCTGCTTCGGTCGGGATGATCTTGCGGGAGGCAAGTACAAACCTCAGCATCGCAAGCTTGTTTCAGCCACAAATAGACACGAGTCATGCTACGCCTTTGCCCACGCGGCGTTGGCTTTCTATCCCTTGCTTCTAGCTGCAATATAATTATGCAGCTATGCAGGTGCATCGAGGAGGTTGCGTTCTCAAAGCCAATTCCGAAGGCGGAGCTTGCGGATGGTTCAGAAATCAATATTGCGGGTAGCCGGACACAAGGAGCACGGTAAGGAGCAGGAGAAACAGAGTTCAGTCCGCTACTCGCGGTCCTTGCGGACCTGCGGTCGTACGATGGCCAAAGAACTCCGCACTTCAATTCTCCCGAGACCTTGTTAGTATTTGCTTCATTCGAGGGTCAAGAACAAAGGAGGTGGCAATGGTACTCCGTACTGTAAGGTGAATCAGTGTCTGGATGAAAACTTGGTGGGACTATTGAGCTGAAGCATGCACATGAACGCGGATGACTTCGTAGAACTTGGACTAGCTGGTCATTTGAGACTCCGCGGTGATCTCTCGGATCGAGAACTGTGTGGAGTCTGAAGTTTGAACCTCTCATGCGCACATTCGTATGCGACGATCAAGGGAGGGAAAGGGTAAAGAACAGAGAGGAAAAGAATCGCACACTGAAACCCAAGCCAGAGGCTTTTAAGAGAAGTGCAGAAAGTTACATTTGAGTAATGCTGCTCTAGGCTCTACATCATCATCAACAAATGGGATGTATTGTGTAAGGGCAAGGTCATGAGGAATCTAGATATGCATCGGGCTGTCGAAGCTGCACGGGGCGATATCACTCGCCCACATAAGGCTCATCCTCTTTGTACACATCGTACTTGTACTGGCTGCCCGTATGGTCCGACCTTAATCCAGCCTGCCCCTGTCCATAGACCTTCTCTCGAGCTGTTAGTCCCTCCTGTGGCGCCTCGGAGTAGATGCCTCTTCGTCGAAGTTCTGGAACCAAAAGATCCACAACGTCTTCGAAAGTACCCGGGGTGGTGACATATGCGAGGTTGAACCCATCCAGATCAGCCTCCCGAACCCATCGTTCCAGCTCATCTGCTACTTTGTCTGGTGTGCCGATAGCAACAGGGCCCAGTCCACCGATGGCGGCCTTTTCCGCAACAACACGAGGAGTCCAGCGTGGCACATCCTCAGTTGTGGTGGTGAAGCTGTCGAGGATGCTGGTGACCTTGTTAGCTTCAAGAGAATCCGCGGCTGTGATGTCTTGATCAAGAGGGATTCGAGAGATATCGATTCCTGTCCATCCACTAAACAAGACCAGTCCTCCAATAATGGAGGCATGCTTCTTTGCTTCCTCATACTTGGCTTGGGCCTCTTCATCTGTGCGTCCAAGAATCGGGGTGAAAGTCGCAAAGAACTTGATCGACTGGGGGTCACGGCCTTGTTCTGCAGCTTGCTTGCGGATAGCAGCAATCTTAGGAGCAAGAACAGCCGGGGAATGGCTGGAGACAAAGATACCCTCGGCGTGGGAGGCAGCGAACTCTGAACCTGCTGCCGATGTGCCTGCCTGGAACAAGAAAGGTGTTCGTTGTGGCGAGGGGTCGACAATATGGCGCGTGTTGATGGTGAAGTACTTTCCTTTATGGTTTATCTGACGAACCTTCTCAGGGTCTACATAGGAGTCTGTCTCAGGGTTAGGAGAGACTGCATCTGGCGCCCATGATCCTTCCCAGAGCCTAGCACAAGTTAGCAAGAATCACCGATTTGTACGATCGAACTTCATACTTATACAATACGCGGAGATACTCATCCGCTTGACGGTACCGCTCATCATGCTCAATTGGGTTTTCCAGTCCAATAGCCTTGAAAGCAGCCTTTTTCCATGAGGTTACAATGTTCCATCCGATTCGACCGTCCGTAAGATGATCCAGCGTCGAAAAACGCTTTGCCAGAAGGAATGGTGGCTCAAACGATGTAGAGGCAGTGATTGCAAATGCAAGATTCTTAGTCACTGCTGCCATCGCCGAGATAGGCTAGCCATTGTCAGCTCAGGGTGTATAGACCTAGGGCACGAGCGACATACGATCGTCGGATCTGTGACAGGCCATTGAGCTGCACGTCTTATGCAGTCATCCAGCTTTCCTTCGTAGGTATCGTACCCTCCATAGGTGTCAGCCAAGAATAGAGCATTGATTCCACCCCGTTCAAGCAGCTTTGCAAGTTCAACCCAGTAGGCCAGCTTTCGCTTCATGGCGGACTTGTCGCTGGGATCCTACAGTCAAGATCAGCTCGGACCTTAACATGCTGGGATGGCTTGCCAATGCACGCCACTAACCTTCCATTGTCCGGGACTTAGATGTCCCGGAACAGACATATCAAAGGCATTGAGGATGATTTTCTTCTTGGCTTGTCCGTTTTGCTGGCCATTCTGGCTGCCTGTATTCTCGGAACCGCTCATTGTGACCTAATTTGTTGGCAAGAACTAATGAAGAGCGAATGGCCCTGTCGTATCTTTTAACCTCCAAGAATTCAGTTGCATGCTGGGAGTGTTAGCCCCGCGATATATCGCCATCGCTTCCCCTCATCGCGCAACGGCTGCTCCAACAGCTCGGCGGCGGCCTGTGAGGATATCTTATCAATTCGCCATCAACCCCGCATGAATCGCAATCAGAGACTTAGTCCCGAGTACTGTCGACCTTGGAGGTTAATGTTTTATAAGTAGACCAGTAAGGTTGAAGGGCGAGAAGGTGTCAGGTGGAGAAGTAGGGAATTTCACCATCAAGGGCCCTATTGCGTGACAATCGATTAGGCCAGGGAATCTACTGTATAAGATCTATGAAGCTCCGGGATCCGGAGAGGCTAACTCGGCCGATAGACACGTCTCTGCTAATAACAATCCACCCTAGCGTACTATTGCGCATGATGCCATCCCCATCAACCCAAGGTGGCTTTACTTGGCCCGACAGTTACGACAGCATTTGATTCTGGATCCCGCGCATCGTCTGAGTCGCTCGCATTCGCCGCTGCTCCTACCTTTTCTCGTTTGCTAAATGGCCCAATTAGCTTTATTGGAGACAAATGATTCGGACATACTTACTCCTGGCGTGCAATAAAGTACTTGATGACATGCGCTAATGCGATCAAGCATATGGCATTTCCAAGGACGAAAGAATAGCCCTTCGTAAACCGCGGACCCTCCACAGTCTTAAACACCAAAAGCGGCGTCCAAGCAGTTGTGGACTGCGCAACGGTGTTGAGAATGATCAATGTGATCGAGCGCTCTACCGGTGAATAGCGGAGTTGTTCGTTCACCCAGCCATAGAGTACACTAGACATTGACACGGCAGAGTAAGTCGTTATAAAAGCAAACCAAAGCGCTGACTCGGGTACATCCCAGGTTACTAGAATGATCAGGCCGATAATGTTCCATATGTGAGCGACGGTGATAGCCCACGCAGGGCCCAGGATCAAATCAGACGCGAAGCAGATGAAGAGGGTATAGAAGATTCCCAGGGCGGGTGAAATGGCACCAAGTTCGTTTAAGCGTGAAGTCGAATACCTGTTAAGCGACTTCAACCAGAGTAGATACCCTCCAGTTGACGTGTTGATTGAGCCATTCCAGAAAAAGATGTCGAGTAAGAGCAAGGCCCAGAATTTCCAGTTTCGAAGGACGTTGATCAGAGACCGCAGCGTCCACTTGCCTTGGAACGTATGACCTGCTCGCTCAAGACGGGACTTGGCAATAGCAATGTCCTTGTCATTGACAACTAGCCTGTTAGGTCGATCAGGTGTCCCTGGGAGAATAAAGTAACCCAAAACTCCTATAGGAATAGTGATGACTGCGCAGACGATGTACATCCACCGCCATCCTGCTAGACCATGAACTCCGTCAAGTCTTGCAGAAGTGCCTGCCTGGATGAGACTCGCTGTGAGTGTACCAAGGGTAAGGCCAACGTAGAAACATCCTCCCCTGCGGGCAATCTCATCACCGCGGTACCAGGCGCCTAGAGATATTAGCACATGCATGCTATTTCTCAGTTGGAAAGTAATTCACCAAAGATATAGTGCATTCCCGGAAAAAAAGCAGCCTCAAACCATCCAACCATGAAGCGATAGGCCATCAACTCTCCGTATGAAGTGACACGATATTGCAGTAGTGTGAAAACACCCCACATGATATCCAAGAAAGGAATCACCCATGACATTGGAAACCGAGTGAAAACCCATGCTGCCGGTAGTTGACCTACGACTGCGCCGACAGTATACATGGTTTGCAGTTGAACGAGTTCGTTTCCATGAAGATTCAAATCCTCGCGGAGGCCGGAGACGTATGCATTGTCTATAACCGTGTTAATCGAGAAGCCATGCCACAAAACACGAAGAGTATCTAGGCATGTCACATACTGATATTTGCCTGGTCCACATATTTGACCCAATACGCCAGGAATGCGTAGGGAACGATCAAGGCGTCGAGTTTCAAGATAAGTTTTCGCTCTTCTTTGGTATCCTGGTCTGCGAACCACTTGATGTGATACCACTTCGAACGGTCCCGCACGGTAGACATGTTGGTCGCTGCTCCTCAAAGCAATGAGCAGATATTGCGGCGGTCTGTGCCATCATGCAGATTTATATCGTAGAGTCGCTTGAAGGTGCCACTGCTTGGCCCTATTGCGCAAGACTAGGCGGCCGACCGCTGTCTCAGTTTTCTATCAGCCATCGTGGAGTTTTTTTTCCGCGGCTTCTGCATTGCATGCCGATCAAAGGTCTCGACTGCGGATTCGATGTGAAGGGAAATAATTGACGCGTTGAGACGCTCTGTGGCCAAGGATCGTGTCAGGAGGTGGAGGTAAGGCGTGCTCGGTCTGGTTTCTGACACTTGCATGAATCCGCGGCCATGATTGCTTGACGTGTTATCTGATGTCGGCTTTCGGCGTTATCTCTAGAGTCGCGAAGGAGCATTTAGAACCTCGTTCAACTCGGTAGTACAGGGTTTGTCACATACAATATACCTTGAATATCGGGTTTTTAGCTTGAGGGAATGATATGAGAGAATTATTGAGAGAACTGTTGAGCCTCAGCGAGGTAGGCAAGATACTGTAGGCTGCAACAAAGATTTGAGGAAGTGTATTCACTTGTAAACACTTGTAAAACACTTTTGTTTGTGGGACAGCGAGCTGGCCTCCCTCCATCAGGCACCTATGGCCTGCCAAGCCAAAAACTGTGAGTTAACAGACCATTCTCTTCTTGTTTCACTAACTAATCTTTAGACTCACTGTCTCTCAAGTGCACCTATGGATCCCGGTGTCTGAAGGTCGGAAATACGGAAGTAGCAGCTCCCTTCGGCGTGCCGACGACCACTGCCGGGCTTGCAAGTGCCCAATCGCGATATCCTCACTGGATTTCTTGAGCGTCCTCGAGCTTCAGTTCCGTCATATTTCCGACTCCATGCTACTGTTCATTCAAACCTTCATCGCGCACGGTCGCCTCGACGGAAATCTGCAACGGAGTTGATATACCACAAAAGAAAAAACCATGGATCTTTCACGCCACACAAAATGTTTAAAGAGACGCATCCTCCCCTTGACTTCTCAAATTTGAGCTTGTTTGAACGTGTCTTACTACATACTCCGCAGACCCCATAATACCCGACAATGGCAATCACCACGCATGAGCCTACGCCCATGCCTACGCCCAAGGTGGCCCGCGCAATCGTCTCTCACGGCCCCTACAATACCGGTGGTTGGAAGCTAGAGCCCGTCACCCTCCGCTTGCCCCGGGAGGGTGAGCTCCTGGTTGAGATCATTGCGTCGGGGATCTGCCAGACGGACCTGCACTTTGCCGGCATAGAGCGCGGATACGGGGTGGCTTACCCGAGGGTAATGGGGCATGAAGGTAGGTACCCCGTCTGTCCTCTGTCCCCTAATCCCTTCCCCATCCGCACCCGGAAAAACCCAAGCAACGTGTATGGGTGGCTGACATGCGGAATCAATGACAGGCGCTGGCTACGTCCGCCAGGTCGGTGCGGGAGTTACCGCCGCGCGTGTGAACGATCCAGTTCTACTCTCATTTGCGTCTTGTCAAGGCTGTGGCTGCTGCACGCGCGGGCACCCAGCGCACTGCGAGACCTATGACCCTATTAACTTCGAGGCCAGGGAGTCGAACCGGATTTTCGCGGCCACAGGGGATAAGGGACAGGACGGGGCGGATACCGAACCGACCATATACGGGCAGTTCTTTGGACAGTCGAGCTTTGCCAGCTTCACGATCGTACGGGCGGAGAGCGTTGTCAATATGGCCGGGCTTGTTGAAAGCAGGCAGGAGCTGCAGATGCTTGCGCCGCTGGGGTGCGGGGTGCAGACGGGATTGGGGGCAGTGGTTCATGCTGCAAGAGCAGGCCCTGAGGATACAGTTGCCGTGCTGGGGCTGGGAGGTGTGGGGTTGAGTGCTGTGATGGGGGCTAGGCTTGCTGGGGTGTAAGCGGGTGATTGGAATTGCGCGAAACGAGGCGCGGCTGAGGGCTGCATTGGAGTGTGGAGCTACGCATGTTGTCAAAATTGAGGCTGGAGAGGGAGCGAGGCGATTACTGCAGCTGTACGAGCGATTAATGGCGGGGCGGGCGTGGATATCGTGCTGGAGACGACCGGGGCAGTTGGGTTGGTGCGGGAGGCGGTGCGAATGGCGGGGAATAAGGGACGAATTGTGCAGTTAGGGGTTGCGCCGGAGGGAGCGGTGGTTGAGCTGCCGATTCATGAGATGATGGGGAGTGGGAAGGTCTTTATGGGGGTGGTCGAGGGGGATGTTGTACCGCAGGAGTTTATACCGAGGATGGTGGACTGGGTCAAAACAGGGGCTTTGCCGCTGGAGATTATGGTGAAGTTTTATCCGGCGGAGGAGTATGAGGTTGCTATTAGCGACATGCTTGCGGGGAGGACCACCATGCCGGTTATTGTATGGTAACTTAGACTTCTAGACTGTAGGGTCTAAAGGTATACTTTAGCTCTCTCTCTCATCTTCAAGGCAACGTTTCAAACTAATCAATTCCAGTGGGTTATGCTAGATATCAAATCACAGCCAGATTTGTCCAATGTAGCTTGATTATTTATTGATTCGATTCGATTACCATCTGATAGTCTTTGTTGGGAAGTACTCATCGATGAGCTCGAGATAGTAGGGCTTATGTAAATATAATAAATTAGCACATTGGGAGCTTTTGCATAACATCCAGAAAGCTGGCAATTCTTACCTTCAACTTCTCAGGATCCGGAACGCTATCACTCTTGCTGTACAAGTCGTACGGGTTGAATGCCCTTACAGCCTCAAGCATCTTCTTATCATGATCGTTCATCAACTCAAGGTATGCCCCCTCCCGGTGCCACGGATAGAATGAATGATACCTGATTAATGCCAAGCCCTCATCGGGAATTGTAGACTGGTCTTTCACGATATGATAAAGGTATTCGTCGTGACCCCATGACAACATCACATTCTCCAACCCGCAGCCAGGAGAGTAGATCCCAAACTTGGTGTCATAAATCTTGTTACCATGATCCTCATTGCTCTTGAAAGACTCCCGGCCGTAGATAATTCTGTCGTCGAAGGCACAACCGACAGGGAAGGTATCACCCACAACATCCCATTGCCCTTCCGCTCCGAAGAAGAACAGGAGCTTTCCGAGATCATGAATCAAACCAACAAGTTGCATCCAGCGAGGCTTACCGTCCTTGCGGAGCGCCTCAGCAGTCTGGAGCAAGTGGGACATTTGACTTTCAGAGGTATCGGGGTCACATTCATCAATGAAGGTGTTCAGCTTCTCCATGGCCTCCCAGACTCCCATATGTGCTCGAGCTTTATACTTGAAGTCGTTGCGTGCTTTGAGGTTAAAGGCCACGGTTTGAAGAGTATGCTGCTGAGTATAGAAGTTCTTGACGCGATCACAAGCATCTTCGAACTGACGGAAGGTGGTCTTGTCTTTCTCCTTGTCGAACTCGGACTCGTTGTAAAGGTCTTTCTTTTCAAGGTTCGCTTTCAAGATGTTGACGGTGTCGATGTCATCGGACACCGCCTCGATGTTGGGGTTTGTCTGAATTATTGGCGCTACCATCGTGAGGAAAAGGGAGGCACCGGCATAGAAGGGTGTTGATGAATGCTTTCGCTCCCCGATATTCACCAGCTCTATATACCTTTATTCCTCGAGAGGTGGCAGAGATTGCCGGATACCATATCCCATATGGTATGCTTCATTGACGACGGAGAGCCAAGTGCCACGGTGTTGTGTTTCCGGTGTTCATGGACTCTGATCCCATCTTGCCACCGCGCAAACTGATTGTAAGTGTGGGACCTGAGATTTAATAAGGAAAGCGAATTCCGCGTCTAGCGATTGCGACTGAAGGCCACTGAAGATAGATGAGCATCGGCCGAATCAACGTTCTGGAGCCACGTAACTGTTCATTGGCAGAGTTGCTTATGAAGGTGTCAAAGGGGCTCTGTGCTTCGACCACTGGGAAGTGCTTGTGAGCATAGTTAACAGAAACAAATTGATGCTATTGCAAGTTTGTTCGTGGTAATGAGCCCACTGTAACTGAGAGGTTACCCAAAAGGGAGATAGGCATGATGGATTTTGATTGTGGGAGAAGTATCATAGAAAGAAAGGTAGGTTAAATGCTCTAAACACCACCGCAAGATCCATCTCCACGGTCTTGGCCTCAGATTACCTGGGAGGCAAAGATAAGCCTGACTCGCTGACTTCAAAACAGTTTACTGGCTGGAGAAGGTGATACTCTAAGAGAATTGTTGGGAACATACACACACAGCAAGACTATGTTCGCTCTATTTTACCCCGGTATCATTACTAAAGCCTCAGATACCTGGTCTTGTTGTCCCTATCCTTGCTGCAATGACTTTCGGGCAGCCAATGCTACCAGGTTGTTTGGATGTGACTTACCGAACTACTAGTACCTATACTTTGACCAAGGTGAGCGGTGCACAGGAGCTACATCTTGTAATCTTCCAAGGTGAATTGGTATCTACCACTGCCGAAGGAATTCATTCTAATTCGTGGGAAAATAAGGTACACGAAGATCTTCGCCATATAGATCCTCATGCCAAACTGCCAATCGGATTTAACTTATTGGGGTTGTAGTCAAGGTCATTGATATTACTCGGAGAACAAAGTGCGAGATGTCTACAGACAGCTTTGAATAATTCCGAAAGCTAATGTTCTTTCAAAAGCCGAGCAGGAACGGAAGTTAGAGACGCGGACCTCGGGATGATACCTAGAGGGCCGAGTTGAGATGCCTTGACTCTCGAGAACAGCCATTCTTGGTAAAATGCTCCTTGCCCCGGCCTAATTTCTAATGGGTTGATAAGGAGTCTCATTGCATAGGTATTCGGTCTGTCATCCCAAGAGCATGTACAAGCTCATTTAGATTTGTAATGTAAGAAAAGATAACTACCTACGTCAAGCGCCATAGTCTAACATTGAATACCCTCGTCATCAAAAACAATCTTTTCCCCACTGATCAAGCTTCGCTGCAAGGCCTGACCAATAGTCACGGCCTTAACTGAGCTTTGAAGACTAATTGGGATGGACTTATTATCCAAGCAGCAAGCCGTGAATTCCTGCGCCTCTGTGACAAAAGCCTCCCGAAACCGCTCATAATAATGCTGTGGAAGCTCACGCCTCGCGCCAAGGGAGTCATGGATCTCGACGTGGTTCTTTCGTCCCTGCATATTAACCCTCAAGGAGCCTCTTTCGCAGATCATTTCTGTTGTATCTTCCTGGCCGGCCGCCATCATGCGAGAACAGTATAGCGCGGCAATTTTCCCACCGTGATACTCAATGGTGGCAATAGCATTGTCCCTGTCCCCGCTTGCTTCAAGTCCGTGATGAACGGCTGTGACTCCAACGGCCTGTAGATTTTTGATCCGGGCATCTTCACCGAAGAACCAAAGCATGAGGTCGATATCGTGGATAGAGCAATCGACGAAGATACCGCCGCTTGTTTTGGCATAATCGACAAAGAATCCCGATTCGTCGAGTAGATCGGCTGTTTGTGAGCGGAACAAGATCGGCCGGCCGTGCTCTCCGCTTGCCATCCTTTCGTGGGCTTCGCGGTAAGAGGCATCGAAGCGGCGGGAGAAACCACACATTACTTTTTGGTCCGGGTGGAGTTGGACTGATTTGGTATACGCATCGAGAACGGATTGAGCCTAGCCGGGGGGCATCAGGTTAGCACGTTGATCCCGTTTCTAGGTAAACGACTTACAATCTTCACATCAATGCTCAGAGGCTTCTCGCACAGCACATGGAGACCCTTCTCAATGGCCTTTAGTGTCTGCTCTGCGTGGACGGCGGTGACACTTGCGACGACCACAGCATCCAGGTTCTCCTTCTCGAGCATCTCATCGAAATCGCTGTAAATAGCGACGTCTTCGAGGTTATCTGCTCCCCATTTTCGTTCTGATTCGTCAGGCGTACTGGCCGCAACAACGTGTGCGCGAGAGGTGAAGGTGTGGAAGTTCGTTGCGTGGCGCTTGCCTGCCTAATGTTAGATCACCTTCTGAGGTTCTGCAATAGTGCATACCCATCCGGCCAAGGCCAGCAATTCCGACACGGAGCTTGTGAGTGGGCATGGCTCGACGAGTGATACACAGGTTGCTGGTAGTAATTGAAGAGGAGGTAAACAAATGGCAGACTGGGAGGACGGGCTCGTAATAAGTACGTCCGTCGGAGATAGAATATCGGACATCATCGTCGAGAGCACACAGGGTACTATCGGTGCTTGAAATCCGAGTGTTTCTCTGAGCTGTACAAAAGCCGCTGCATTAGCATTGGAATGCACGTTGTACACGGTGGCCTCGGAAATATAACCCCTCGGATTCTTCGAAAACCTGTACTTCATTTAATCTTCTATTCTAGATATTAACCTTTGCTGCTCCCTAGTATTCTCTTCGTCCTAGGTCAAGCTAACATGTACTGTACCACTCAATTGCAATTCGAATCGTCTGCGTCTCCACCACAGTTGGTCTTTCTCTAGACCCTCTTGATTCAAGTAATAACTTCGCAGTGCTCAGCTTCAGCACCATCCTTTGCGGCTTGCAATCCAAGACCAGCTGGATTCCCTGTGCGGGCAATTTGATACGCCTCCGACCAGCTAATGTTTTTGCCGGCATCGTGTTTGATCTCAAACAGCCGATCGACCTGTTCCAAAGACAGCTTGGCCGTCTCGACATAGAAATACCAGATGAGCGGAATGAAGCAGAAATTGAAAATTGCATAGAGCATGTAGTACTTCCATCCAATAGTCTCGATACCCGTCGGAGTAGCAACAACCACAACATAGACAAACAGCCAGTTGACTGTAGTGGCAAAAGAAGTACCGATGTTTCGCATCTTCTGCGAATTGATTTCCGCCGGGTACATGTATGGAATCGAGAGGAGGGACATGCCGTAAAAGACGTAGTACATGAAAATGAACACGACGGCGAGGATAGACATGCCTTTGTTGTCTGGGCCGCCATAGCGTAACCCGACAGCAACAAGCGCGAAACAGATGCTACTAGCAGTGACACCCATCAACATCAATTTCTTCCGGCCGAAGCGGTCGATGAGAAGAGCGGCGACAGCGCCCCAGAACATTAGTGACATGGAGTCGCACGCTGAAAGAATCAAGGCCAGGCGATTACTCAAACCAACGGATCTTGTCAACACAATTGGGAGATAGTAAGCGATGACGTTCGTGCCGCCAACTTGTTGCATGAAAGGAGTCCCTGCCCCAAGGAGCATCCTGCGGAGTGTTTGTTGTTTGCTGTGTCTGGCGAGTATCTCCTTCAGTGGGATGGACTGCTGGACTTCTGCTTCATGATGGATTGTAGCGGCGAGACCTTGTATCTCTTCGACAACTTCTGGATCATCGATTGGTTTGTCAAGTAGTCGAGAAAGGGTGTCTTGAGCCTCGCTAGTCTGGTGCTTCATAGCAAGCCAACGGGGCGACTCGGGAATGAAAATAACGCAGGATATGGTAACGAGTGCAAAAAAGCATTGGAAGGCTAGAGGAAATCTCCAGCTGATAGCTGTGTTCGGCAGGTAGGTGAAACCAAAGTTCATCCACTAGGCATACGGTTAGTACTAACGTACAGGGCGCATACATGGTAGGGGCCACTCACATTACTGATAACAATCCCAAAAATATTGAGCACTAGCTGTAAAACAATGAGTTTTCCACGCTCATGTGCCCTCGCAGTCTCCGATTGCAGAACCGGGCACGCTATAGTGTTCATGCCGTTGCCCACGCCGGCAACAATACGACCAACGATCATTGGAGCGAGGGAGTATGCGGCTGTTTGCAAGATGGCGCCGACGATCAAAATACAACATCCAGTCAGAATGCATCGCCGTCGTCCAAGCTTGTCACCGTAATACATCGACACTAAACAACCTATAATGCAGCCAATGTCATAGGTGGCAACGATCTGACCCTGGCTGGCGGTGTCCGGATAGCCGAAGGTTCGGAGGAAGTGCTCGTTATCCAACAAACCACCAAAAACACCCTGGTCGTAGCCGAAGAGTAAAAAGCCAGCACCGCATGCTGCGGTAATGCTTAGCTGAAGAGGTCTGCCTCTAGTGTTTTGGAGGAGCATGTTTCAAGAGATAAGAGAACAGAGAAAGCGAGTTGATGAATATTGAGGATCGGATCAAGTCGGCAGAGGACCTCTATATAGAAACAAGGTTATTAATTGACGGCAACTGATAGGGGAAAGACATACCCCGTTCAGTCTGGGGTAGCTATGGTGCGGCAGATCTGGGGAACCCTCGCTGACCATCCCGATCCCCACAAATCTCGCGCCTAGTCTCGGTGACCATTCTCCGAAATGGCTCTCGGAGGCTGTTGGAGGCCGGGATTACCCCCGATTGGCAAAGTAACGAGCGCACGAGTGTGCTTTGAAGGTATGGTGATGACATTGAGGTGGAAGCCCGTGCCTCCACGATTGGAGCTCATTTTGGGATTTGGAAAGGGACTGGAGAAGGTTCATGATCGGTGAATACCGTAGGTACGGTCGAGTGACCTCTCTAGCGAAGACGAAAAGTAGGTGCTGAGCAGGACGCTTAGTGGAGAGACCATGCAGGTGCGCTTTCATCTCAGGTTTCCTGTCTGTCATAATAATGGATGGGGGTGTTGGGTGAAAGGACTGGAACCTTGTGAACTTGGAACTTGGTCCTCTGCAGACTCAAGCAAGTGACTCCACTGCAACCTCTTTCCCCCACCCCACACCCCGTCCCTCTCTTCTTCCAGCTCCTTTTGACATTGTTCTTTTCGGTTCTTTCCCCATTCTCAAGTGTTGCAAGGGACAGAAGAATACTCACATTTTGAGACCACAAGCATTCTCAAGCGAGCAGCATTCGGGCTGTTGCCAGATTGAAAAAATGCCTACACCCAAAACCTTCAGCAAAAGGAGGCATACCACCATGGCCTGTGTGTCTTGTCGCGAGAGCAAGGTCAAGGTAAGTGAATCTTAGTCAAACTATAACACTGCAGGCTAATAAAATGCAAGTGTGATGGCGCAGAACCGGCGTGCTCAAATTGCGCTCATAGAAATCGCGAATGTCGCTATCAGGCTGTTGACAAAAGAAAGTGAGGATCGACTTGTGCTCTGGCTTGAATAGGGCTTACCGGTTTGATTTAGACTTCCTCTACGTGTTGCGATCGAGTTGCTTTCCAACAGAGTTGACCAACTTTGCCATTTCATTCGAGACCACGGCCTGCAACCACCACCAATGTCGCAAGAGAGGGATGTGGCCTTAGGAAAGGTTTTAGAGATATTAGGACTTGCTGAAATAAACTCATCTCTGACACAGCAGGCCCCTCGTGAGTCTACACGGTCGATAGACGAAATCAAGAGCACGCTTCCAGAACTAGCGGATCTTGGTCCTCGCCCGACACATGGCCTGCAAATGCCCGAAGTCCAACGACATCCCGAACATGCCCCTGATGCCCAACAAGGTAACCCCGACCAAGCTCTAAGGACGGATGATCTGCCTAATACAGGGCATGATAGAGTCCCTGATATGCCGGCATACAATGATTTAGCTGGAATTCAGCTGAACACTGGTCATGGTGGTTGGGACCGGCACCTGGGCACCGACAATGGCCTTTTACCGATTTCTCCATATGTCCAGAACTATCTCAACTCCTCTTCGCCCGGTGATCCGTTATGCACCGCAACTGAAGGAATGCCCGAACATGAGTTTAAGATCGCCGATGATGATCAAACGCTGGTGGACGAACTTAGTAGCCCGGAAGACATAGAAGGACTTATCGATGAGCTTTCCGACCGAGTTGGTACTTTGCGGGTTGAGCCGGGGGGACAAACTCACTTCTACGGTCCGACTTCGACATTTAATCTTGCCGACATGCTCATGGCAGCCAACTCTAAGACCCAGCATACCGCTCAAAGCGACGCTCTGGAATGTCTAAACCGTCTAGGGGCCAACAAGATAGTCCCTCCTGCCCTCGAAGAGCACTTGGTTAACCTATATTTCTGTTGGCAAGACCCGTCGTTTCATGTGGTAGTCCGGAGGACGTACGAAGAAGCCAGGGCAAAGCGTTATGTAGGGGAGGACACTTCGCATTACTCAGAGTCTCTCCGAAATGCAATGTTAGAATCCATCTTCGCTTGGCTTGGAATATCGTCATATACTAATACATTGATAGGTGTGCCCTAGGGGCTTCATTCGAGACACGCTACCACCAGAGCTTCGTGACGTTTCCAAAATCTCTTGTTGAATTTTTTGGTGATCGTGCAAAGGCTCTACTTGAAGTTGAACTAGACAACCCTTGTGTTGCGACTGTTCAAGCCCTGATCATTCTAAGCAACCTCGAGGTTGGAAGCGGAAGGGAAGCCCGAGGATGGCTTTACAGCGGTAATTCTCCCGATCTGGAATTGAATGATCTCTACTCATGCTACTAGGGATGGCTATTCGGCTCGCTTTTAACCTCGCCTTACACCTTGACATGTCTTCCTACGCTTCAAAGGGCCTTGTTACGGTGACAGACGCGAATCTGCGTCGAACAGTTTTCTGGGCTGCTTTCATCACTGACAGGTAGTGTTCATACTCCTTGAAGTATATCACGCTAACATGATTCAAGCCAACTGGGTTTCCATCTCGGCAGACCATTCCGCACGCATATGGATGATGTTACCGTCGGAAAGCCTAACCTTAATGCTGACCAGCGCGATTCCAACATGTGGTTTCCATACGTTTCACCAAACTTTCTGCAGTCAGAATGTGGCGTACCGGATTGCATGGACGCTGTGTGTGAAGAGCAGGTTACCCTCTGCGAGATCATGGCCCCATGTGGTTACTTCCTGTGAGACTTAGCTCATCCCAAGACCCTTACTTAGAAGTGTCTAACAAGACATAGTTACGGCACGTCGAACATATCAAAAGAAGTCCTTCAGCAATTGAACGAGAAAGTCGTTGCGAAGCTCCTCAATTGGAAGGCGAAACTCCCTTCAACTCTCCAGATCCATCTTGGCGACCAAACAACTCCATACGTACCACAAGTTCTTTTACTCCAGTAAGCCAAAAAAATCCTCCATGATAAGCAAATACTGACGCCTAGAAGCATGCAATACTACCAAAACATAATCTACGCCCACCGTCCCTGGATGTCCAAATCCCATCTCCAACCACAACCTCCACAAGGCCCGGGCCATCGCCACGCCCGCGAAATGTGCATCCAATCCGCAATCGCAATCGCCAAGATTCTGACCATGTACGAGACCCGTTACACACTTCGACGAATCCATACAAAGGCAGTGGCAGTAACATCCTCCGCTGTGCTTCTCTTGCTTTTTGCGGCCGTGACGCAGTATCGATCCGCCGAACACGATAATATTGCAGGACATCTGAGTACATGTTTCCGGGCGCTAGACGAGTATGCAATCTCGTGGCCGAGTGCGAGTAGAGCGAAGGATTTGCTCTTGAGATTGCAGCGAAGATGGGAGATCAGGACGAGAGCTAATAGAAGGTGTCTACATACGGAGGATGCAGTTTTTTCTACGACGAAGCTAGTATCGACGCCGATTGACCTGCACGGCAGCGGTTCGAAGGAATACGGTGCGCCATACCAGGAGCATGGACAGCCACAGGAACTGAATCTCGACACTGATATAGACTGGATGCTCCTGCCCGATGGACAGTCACCATCCGAGAATCGTGCCGCAGATCTCTACTCGTTACTGTCGAGTACTGCTACTATACACCTAGAGCGCGGAAGTCTATGAGTTTTTAACGGATACTGCTAGCGTAAGGCGCAAGGCTGCTTGCCAATACTTACATGCTAACATTTGTGGCTTTCTCTATCGGTTTCCATCCACGCTTCAGCCAGACCTCGGCGCAGAAGCAGGGCTGGGTGGTACCTCACCAGTAAACCACTCACTGGGCTCATCTCCAAGCTCAAACTCTAATGTGCCTCCCCGAGCGAAGATGTCATCCCACTCCAACCAATTATTTTTCCAGTTCTTTCCGTTCACCTTCAAGCTCTGAACGTAGATGCTGCTGTCGCCGTTGCCGTCACCTCCAGAACTTGTGACACGCAGCGTCTTACCTCCGCCGAGGTCAATGGACAGAGACTCAAACCAAGGAGAGTGGATAAGGAAGGTGGTCTGTCCCGTGACCGGGTACAACCCAATCATGTTCCAGAGGAGCCATGTCTGCATAGCACCAGCATCGCTATTTCCTGGAAGTCCGGTCACACCAGTGTGGTAGTACTTCTTGGCTACATAACGGGACTGGGCGACTGAGACGTCCTGTCGGTTGAGGTAGTTGTATAGGTAAGGAACGTTGAACATGCTACTTTGACATCAGCAACTGTCTCGTTATCGCAAGGCGATGCGAGGAAACTTGAAGGGACTTACGGTTCGTTGGTGGGATCGAAGATGATCCCGCTGGAACCACTTGCACCTTCGGTAAACATCGTGTTCAAGCGTTCGAGCATGGTATCCTCTCCACCGGCCAACTCAATAATATGCTGCATATCATGTATACTTGTCAAAGAATATGCCCAAGAGTTTGCCTGGTAGTATGGATCCGCCCAATATCCACTGTTGTGCACCGGATCCGTCTCAACAAAGCCGTCTGCGTCTCGGGGTACAACGAAGCCAGAAAACCCAAGGGACGTCTGATCTGGGTTCCAGTGGTTCTCCCAGTTTCTTGAACGATTCAGGTACTTCACCGCGTCTTCTTCAATTCCAAGGCCAGATGCGACCTGATACAGACCAAAGTCGTTACAGGCATATTCGACGGCTCGGCTGACAGCGCGAGAGAACTGAGGAGTAATGTATCCTAGTTCAATCCAGTCTGGAAGCGCTCCTCTTCCTTCCTTGGTCGACGAATCTGGGGCCATGGAATCGACAGGCGAGTTAGGCGGGGTGACTTCGGCATCGGTCACCATTGCCTGATATCCGTCCTCCCAGTTAACAGCGCCGCGCACGCCCTTGACATAAGCGTCAGCGAGGACATTATCAGCGTTTGAGCCACCCTGAGTGCGACCGTTGTAATTTGAGGACCGCCCATCAGGCAAGAAGCCGTCAAATCGCCAGATGTCGATCAGCGAGCGAATCTGCTCCTCGTACGCGACCGGCTGCAGGACTTGCATGAGCGCTGTTGAGCAACGGAAAGTGTCCTAAAGTGATGTTAGAGGATGACCGTCCAATGTGAAAGTGGAGAGATTACTGACCCAAAAGGTAAAGATATCCTGGTAGTATGGCTCATCCGACTCCCAGCCTGGGTTTTCACCAGTCTGGTTGGTGGGAATAAGATGCATAAAGTAAAGAGACGAGTACAAAAGAGAGAGAGTCGTCTCATTCGTGTTTGTTGTTGTTACCTTGGAGAAAACGGTGTCATCCCATTCTGTCTGGGCGTCCCTGGCAACATCTTCGAGAGGAGTCTCAGCTGGAATCTCATTTCGCACATGCTGACAGGCTTTGCTCGAGGAGATCCACGAGATACCCACTCGAGAGACGACGTTTTTATCCTCAAAAGAGAACAATCCACCCACGCGTGTTGTACTGGTTGATGAACTTGCGGATCCGCTTTCTTGATGGACGCTCCCATCTTCATCGGTACCAGTGTACGTGCGATTGCTCAGGATATCGTTATCAAAATAGCCACCTGCGCAAATGTTAACTTCATGAAAAGAAGGCAGAACAATTTCCGTGCAGCATACAGAAAAAGATCGTCCAATCAGGCGACCTATTCCACCCGTTGTCATAAACACCATAACCCTCATAATGGCCGTCGGGAAAGACTGTGAAGTTGCCACCCTTGTATCCCTGGCTGAGCCCCTGGCCACGAAATGAGGGAAGGACATGGGAGACGTCAACCAAGACATGGTTCTTCTCCGAGCCGCTGGGGAACTCGTAACGAAAAATCCCAGCATGAGCAGTGGCACTCAGCTCCACGACCACTCCATCTCCGGTGCGCGCTCTGTAGTAACCTACTGCCGCCTCGTCCGACCCGTTACGGGGAACGGTAATGTTCGACAGAGGGTCCGTTATGTTGCCGACGAGAGGTAGCTGCGCGACAGTGCCATACTTCGGCGCACCGCCAGTTCCTTGCTCGTGCATCAAACTAAAGCCGGAGAATTCACCTGTGGGCAGATACCCCGAGTATGCATCTGTGGTGCCGCTGAGTAAATCTGGGCCAAGCTTGACCATACCGAATGGCCGCGCAACACCGGGGAAGTTGTTGCCGCCACCCTCTGTTCCCATACTTGTGGATGGTTAGCTGCGATACACACAGAGCTGTCCGGGAAGATGAACTCACAACAGATTGACATGCGACGCGCGATCCGCAGCCTCGACGACCGTCTGGATCTGCGAGAACCTTAAGAGGGACAACCCCCAGGAATTGTGCTTCATAATGGAAGAAGCACCGAACAATCGATTCAATCTCGAACCGAATCGTCTAGAGACTGGTATCTCATGAAGCACTAGCAGGAAAAGATCTCACAAAAGAGCGACCATAATAAAAAGTGTGCATTCAACAATCAACAACTAAACAACCCCGCGCGCGGGGACAGTGATATAAGAAAATACCCCTCCGAGCTCTATGAACGAATGCGCCCCCAACGTCCAAGGTTGGAGACAAATTAAGACAAGAAACGAGAGACTGGACAAGAAAAACGAATGGACAGCGCAAAGGGTCGAGTCAACCAGTGCATCCTCGAGTCAGGTCCCCGTGGGCTTGATCAGGCCATGTGATCTTGAGGAGGAGCGCACATGCTGGGCTCACGGGTCGATGTATGGAATCATCATTGGGTCAGAAAGATGGAGGAATCGGCTCCAAGGCCGGCAGCGGTGGGTTTTGAGGGAGTGAAGATATGGACAGGGAGGGGATCAGCGGTGCTTAATCTCCCCTATTTTTCGGCGAAATATGCATGGTGTATCAGCCTAGGTGCAGCAAGGGGGTGTTTGCTCAGGAGGAAGGGGCTCCCGGCCTATTGATCCTCGCCATCAATAGCGGCTCTATCTTGTGCAACAAACCCTCCCTTTCTCCCCTGAATCTTCAATTGGGATAAATAATCATGGTATTTCCCCCCTTCAACTTTGCAATAATATTCTTGATTGACATTGACCCTGAACCAGACCCTGATCCATCCGTACTATCATGCGGGCTGCAGCCGTGGATTGGCATGCTCCGCCAGCCAATTAGAGATGGATGATGTGCACATGGCCTTTCCACGAAGTTTAATTACTGTAAGTTACCAGGAACTAGCATTAAAATGGCATTACCTGCGTCGATCTTGAGGGCTGTGAATGGCTGAAAGTCGTGATTTCGTCTCTCCGTACAGCGTTGATGCTTGGGTCTCTCTCGACCGACAGACACTCAGTCGGTACTCATCACGACAACTCCATCCCCCTCTCAAACAATGCAGCCGCTTTCAACACCGTTTCATCATGCCACCTTCTTCCAATAATTTGCATACCTATGGGCAACCTCTCTTTGCCGTCCTCACTCTGACCAAAACCACAAGGAACGCTCATCGCTGGATGCCCAGTGACATTGAAGGGACATGTGTTATACGAGTGTCCCACGGCCGCCTTGACGCGGTCCATCACGGAAGGTTCCTGGCTATCAAGGTATGGACACTTGAATGAAACAGTTGGAACTGTAGGTGTAATCAAAACATCCACACCATCTGCTCCTGCATCCTCCAAGACGGCATCGTATGCCGCCCGTAGGGCATATACAGCCCTATGCCCGGCTGCATCGGCACTAGGCCCGAACTTCTCCTTCAGATATGCCGCGCAGAAAATCAGACTCATTATTGTCGGATTTGTCTTCGACATCTGCTCGTACATCGCCTGATCGGGCGGCCATTTTAAGTCCATATGAGATGGGCTCCAGGTAAGGTATCCCGGTGTCTCGCCAGAGACTGCGAAGTCGCCCATTGTTTTGCGTGTCGCTGCGGTCCAGATAAGTGGGCCGCGGTGATGCATTGGGATGGAGATCTCCTTTACGATCGCGCCGGCTGAAGAAAAGGCTTGTTTTGCGGCTTGCAGCACGGTGTCGCGGACCTGCGGGGAGAGACCGGGGGCGGCGTATGACTCAAGAAGGAGGCCAATGCGGAGCGGGCGAGGCTCAGCAGCAGGGGGTGCCTGAAAGCTCTCACGGAACGCCTTCAGAATCCCCGGGTAATTCTTAACCTGCTCTCGCTTTGGCGTATCAGGCGTCATCCGCGCATCTAGCCCATCATAACCTGCCATAACCTGCAACATAACCGCAATGTCATCCAACTTCGTTGCCATTGGCCCAAGATGGTCAATCATCGGAGCAATTCCCATGGCCCCTGTATACGGAATGAGCCCGTGCGTGGCTTTCAGGCCATAGACCCCATTGTAGGCCGCCGGCAATCGAATACTCCCACCTTGGTCTCCTCCTACCGCAAGCTCAACGGTAGGCACGCCATTGGAATCTGTCTCGGGAAGCACACCTTGCTCGCGCATAGCAGTAGCTCCTAACAGCGCCCCACACCCACTACTACTTCCACCAGCTGTATACCCTGGCTCTTTAGCCCAGGGATTATTTACAATGCCCGTAGCAGAAGTAAAACTGGTCGGCGCAGCTGAATAAGCTTCACACACAGCCGTTCCCTTAACCACGGCTCCAGCCTGCAAGAGCCTTGAAACAACAACAGCATCAATATCTGAGTTCACATAGCCGCCCGTCTTGGAAACCTGAGCGGAAAGAACACCCAGTGTTGTCGGTAATCCACCAACACAGACATTATCCTTGATTGCGACAGTCCGACCCTTTAACAGGTCAGACGTCGGAGCCATAGCTTGAAGGTTACAGACATGACTCCATGCATTCAGGGGATTCTCCTCGGCGGTAGGGCGCACGAATGTTCGGGGCTCAACAGTGTCGACAGGCTTGAGAACAGGCGGGATTTCCTCGGAGTACTCAGCGACAGAGTTATAAACCGCATCCGCAGATTGGAGAAGGAGGAGATATGCTGATTCTTCCTCTGGATTGATCTTGATATCGAAGCGAGAGGCGATGGCTTGCAGGTCTGTTCCAGTGACGGTGGAGACTGCGTCGGGGGAGAGGGTGATTGTAGACATTTTGCAGTAGCCGGTAGCGGACAGGAGTATGTAAGAATATTGCCTGCGATCTACGAAGTTGGAGAAGAGGGAATATATACTTGTAGATATCCTTATCTCCAAGCTATCTTGGCCTAAATAGGAAGTTGGGGTAACTTGCCTAGAAGGGCACTGATAACGGAATTAAGGCACGCCGCTTGTTGCGCCGCGGCGAACACTCGCTCGGCTCCGACCCCTCAAGAGCACTGACAACGTTCTAATTGATATTGTTGGGCTACTATTCATCATGGCTCATAACGTAAATAACATCAATTGCCCATGACTAATCCAAGTATCCAGCACAAAGCTACGTTGGACATGCAAACCGAAATAGAGAAATGAAAGGTATATGCATAATCACAAACATTGTCACCATCAAATGAAAACCACGCTAGATATCAATGTTGTTCATAGCTCAACATATCTTGAATGAAGATAGAATGGTCTACAATCGTCTAAAATTAGCCAAGATTTTCGCCAAATCAGAGACTCCTGAGCCACCTGTGATAGCCTGTGGTGAATATCGGGTGTTCATCCGACAAAGTTGGTAGCAACTCTGAACCTCATCTGGCACAGGCTGGTTCGCGGCGCGAAGCGCCGCCATCAATCGTTCAAAGTATGTTTGCGCTTGCTGGTAATTTCTTCCTTGAAAGTACATCTTGGCAAGGAGTCCCAATATTGTTATGACGTCTGGGGCTCCGGGACCCTGGAGTCGCTCCACCCAACTGAGATACCGCTGTAACCAGGGAAGAGCCTGTGAGAGGTTTGCTTCCTGGTTTTGGATATAAGGGTTATATCCGAATTGAGTATTCGAGCCGCGCATAGCGGCCATTATACCCATCGTGCCAACAATGCTCATCGTCTCCGGGTGTTCCATTCCGAGGTATTCTTCTGCAGTGGTGAGAGCACGCCGAAAAGTCTCTTGCGAGGTGGCGCTCCGATCTGGGTCAAGTGCTTGCATGGCTGCACTCATCCACATGCCTCGGATGGTGAGCGGGTGGTGTGGGCCGAGCCGGTCTTTGAGTTCTTGAGCAACGGAGTCGACTGCATCACCCTGTGGGTCGGAGCCAGTGTAGTGCCTGAGCATTATTTCGTCTGTGCTGCTCAGCCGTTGGGAAAGTGCTTGCTCAGCTGTGTCAAGGACGGTTGCAAAGTAAAGGATGTGATTCTTTCCCAGGAGTCGGCCGACGCTTTCACTGTACGTGACCATGGCCTGACTGGCCTCAGCCCGTCGGTTCATATGTCCGTAGGCGGAGGCGACTCGCCGGCGCGTTGCGAGCGTATCTAAATGGTCGTCGCCAATTGTCATCTGTTGGCGGGCTAATACATTGGCGCATATGGACTCCCCTTCTTCATGCTTGCCTTGGCGGAACACGATCTCGCCAATCAAACTCTCAGACTTCATCGCCAGTTCATGTCGCTTGCCGAGCACCCGCTGGGAATTGTTGCACACCCAATCACCCCATTCCTTTGCCTTTAGGAGGCATCCAGCACTGAGCTCAATGTCTGCCAGATAGTAGCCCGCTAGCAACGTGCTGTAGTGGTCCTGACCTAAAGATCGATGGTGTTCTTGGAAGAGAGGATATTGAACCCTTCTCGCATCATCCCATTTCCACTCATTCATATATTTAGCTACTTGGATTGACCTTGGGTCGTTATCGGCGGGATGAAACAAAGCCCCAATTACTTGGGTCTGAGACGGATCTGGCGTTAGAGGAGGCCCATAAGGCATGCTGCTATTGGTATGCATGCGCGGTGGAAGGGGTGGACCAGGATTTGGCGATGCCGCTGGTTTGGGTACGAATCCCCTCTCCGCGAGCAGGACCTGATCTGCAATCTGCTTGATATTCCCTTTAATCATCTTGTACATGGCCCCTCGACTGCTGACTTTGCACATTTGTGAGTGATCTGCGTCGAGCTTCAAGCGAGTCTCACGCTGCCCTGGTAATCCGAGAATGGCGGACTCTTCATCGACGACAAGCTGTAAAAGTTAGAGACTGTGAATGGACACTGGGCGTCGTTGAGTCCTCACATGACTTATAGAGGCAGGACCGCTACCCCCTAGAAAGACCTCTTTCCCTTCGATGAAACTGACAACCTGGTAGTCTTCTAGTTGTTGTTTGAACCTGGCTGACATTTGTCGGGTAAACAAAGAGTTCTCTTCTAAAGATTGTAGTAGGTCGTTCTTGGCGTGGCCTTTGGAAATGAACTTCGCAACGTTTGCTGCGATCTTTCCCAACTCAGCACCTTTGGCTCCTCGATGCGGAGTGCCGAAGAAGACTAGACCCGAAGTGTCGGTGCGAATAGAGGTGTATTTCCGGTCTTCATGTGCATTGAGTAATGCCTGTTAAAGTAAGATTGCTTTCGATGTTGTGTAGCTTTAGAGGATATACCTGTTTCACCACCAAACCTCCTAGACTGTGGCAAATCCATATTATCTTCGGAGCTCGCGCGGCCTAACACAGTTGAATATCTCCCAAGAGGAGGAACTTTGATGAACGTACCATAGACTCCTGGCGCTCAATGTCCAACAAATTCAATAGAGTGTCGGCATGATCGCGAATGCTTGCAGTGGACATAGTCCTGGAATCGGTGACGGTCGAGTTATAGCCATAGACAAACACACGGGTATTGGGGATGTCTCGGGGCAAATAGTCTCGAGGCCAGAATGTGCCGTTCTCATGGGTCCATGTTGAGAAAGCATGGTCCGGACGTGCGCGAGGATTCAGGCCATGAACGAAGACGAAGCTATACGATGGACCATATATTAGCAACAGGACGCATTTCACGGTGGGTAGAGAGACTGACTCGATCAGTGGAGAATCTGCGGGGGTGTAGACCTCCTCAAGGAAGGGAAACTCGAGATGCGCAGTGGCCTAGGCTCTTAGTGTGGGTTCATAAGGATAGCAGTGGGTCAGCACGCACCATCTGGAGATGAGGTGACTCTTCCTAGGGTGCGGTAGAGATGAAATGGGATCAGTACTGAGGAAGAATCACTCAGCGCCGATGAGAGGAGACTCATCTTCAGCCGCGAAGGCCACTATCATGTGATGAGCGAGGCTGTTTCGAGGGGCAAAGCGAGGTATGTTGCCAATCGCTTGACGCAGCCCGTTAGTGAGACTTGTGATCAAGCTTAGGGATGCAGAATCGACAAAAGCAGTAAGAAGAGGCGAGGACCTATCGGGTTTCAGTGTGAAATGCAGACTGTGGTGGAAGTCAAGGTCTCATTGGATCAAATGATTAGTCCCCTGTCCGCTCCCGCGTAGCGCTGATTCTAAGAAGAAAAACAAGTTCATCCGAGGGCAGCAAGGCAGGGCCAGACTGCCAGATGGGTGTGGTGTGGCGGAACGTGGAGGATGCAGGTTTAATTGCGGTCTAAGGTTGTCTTGTCGCTTATGCAATGCCCAGGACCCAGGTGCATGACTGGACAGTGGCAGTGGCAGGGCTGGGCATTGGGCAACTTCACTGGACCCCTGGAGACAAAAGGACCCAAGGCTTAACGTCAACGGGCTAAGCCGAAAGGATCGTCAAGTCTTGTTGTTTATAAGCTCCTATCGAAATCTCTAGGATCTGAAATTGAGTAACTTACGGCTGGATTTGATGGAAATGAAATACAAGAAGTCTTCATCTCGCACATCCTCTAAGACAGGAGAGGTGGGAAATGAAGGGAAAAGTGAGATCCATCTCAAACCCAACTGCCCAGAACTCCAAATATAGTCAGCCTGGAGAATCAGGAAAGAAGGATGGGCTGCAGGTGTGGTTCATGCAGCAGGATGTCCCTGTCTGACCCAACAAGATTAAAGCTCTTTTTATAACTTCACCTTGGGATAGTCAACGTCGTTTGTTTCGGAAATAAAGATCAACTCATTTCCAAGTCTCCCGTTTGCTGCAACTGCGTCAGCGCCTCTGGGGAGTGATAAATACCTGCAGTTCCCCTGCTTATACGAGTAACCGATATACAAAGTCTCACTCACCATGGCCATTCTGAAAAGCTTCTCGCTCTTTGTGCTACTATGCATCGGACTCATTGAATGCAGACCGGCCTCACCAGACTGTACACTGCCGTCTCTCCTCGATGCTACCCAAACAGACCTTCAGACCGGCCTCCGTATGGGTTGCTTCACCAGCGTGGATCTGGTTACTGTGAGATTACTTGTTTACTTTCCTTTTTTTCTCTCTCTTGTTTGATTGCCATAGTTACTGATAAGCGCTAGGCGTATATCGAACGCATTCACGAAGTCAATTCCAAGCTCAACCCCGTCCTAGAAATAAACCCGGAGGCCCTGGTCATTGCTGAGCAACTTGACATAGAAAGGAGACAAGGGAAGACCCGGGGGTATGTTACACATGACGCTTACCTTTATTGATCAATCAATAACGTTGCTCAATAGCCCCATGCATGGCCTTCCTATCCTCGTCAAAGACTTCATCGGCACATATGACCAGATGGAGACAGCAGGTAAGAAGCCTCTGCCGTCATGAGTGATGTCCTAATATCCTTTCCAGCTGGCTCCTATGCGCTCATCGGAGCAAAGATTCGAGCTGACGCTACTGTCATCGCCAATCTTAGACAAAACGGTGCCATAATCCTCGGCAAGACAAGTATGTCGGAATGGGGAAATACTCGCTCTATGAACTCGTCGAATGGCTGGAATGCTAGAGGCGGCCAGACATACGCTGCCTATTATGAGCAGCAGGATCCGAATGGGAGCTCAAGTGGTAGTGCTGTGGCAACCGACTTGGGACTCACGTTTGCAGCCCTCGGGACCGAAGTGAGTGAGCCCCCTACAAACTATGAGAGTGATACCTAACGCTTGATGAAAGACCATCGGTAGCATCATCCTTCCGAGCGAAAAGAGCAACGTCGTCGGCATAAAACCAACGGTTGGCCTAACTTCGAGATATATGGTGGTCCCTGTCAGCGAACACGCGGATACAATTGGACCGATCGCCCGGACAGTTCGCGATGCAGCATTGGTACTGCAAGCTATCGCAGGCGCAGATGCGTACGACAACTACACACTCGCGTCACCTTTCCAGACGGCCATTCCCGATTACATTGCAGCCTGCAACCCAAACGGGCTTCAAGGAAAGCGGATAGGAATTCCTCGAAATGTCCTCAATGCCCTACCGAAATATTTTACTAGCACGGCGAGCCCGATAAACTCCGCGTTTGAGGACGCTGTCGCGGTGATTGAAAAGGCAGGCGCAACAATTGTCGAGGGCACAAACTTCACAGCGTACGAGGCTTTCCTGCAAAGCCAAATATTTCAAAGGGTGATTGCCGCGGACATGTTGAGCGGATTGGCAAACTATCTTTCAGCACTGACCAACAACCCGAACAATCTTCGTGATTTATGGGATATCCGTGACTACACTCAGCGCAGTAGTCAAGAGGATTATCCGTCGCGGGATACGCAGCTCTGGGATATGGCGCTCTTTGCAGGATTGAACAACACATCGCCGGATTTCTGGCCAATGTACCAGCAATCCCTGTACTTCGGAGATGAAGGAGGCTTGCTGGGTGCGCTTGCGCGTAACGGTCTCGATGCTGTCATTCTGCCATCACTTCTTGCTGGAGAAATTCCTGGTATAATTGGCAGTCCAGTCATCACCGTCCCCGTTGGGGCCCTCCCTGCCGATACGTCCGTTCGATACAATACCCGTGGTGACCTCGTTGACGCAGCGCCAGGTATCCCATTGGGTCTCAGCTTCCTGGGTCCGAAATGGAGCGAAGATTCACTCATCGCGATGGCTTATGCATTCGAGCAGCGAACATTGGCACGGGGGGCACTCCAGCGCATAGTTGAGCCCAAAACGGAACTGCAAGATGTTTTGGAGCCGAGCGGATGCAGCGCCCACTAGGTCAATTTCCCGGTAGGATGATAAGAGGGAGGAAAATATCATAGCATCTGTAGCGCTTATTGTGAAATTGTACGAATAAAAGCTCAACCTCTATAGATAGCCACTCACTAATGAAGGAAACACGTCCTTAGCTCTAGCAAGATTCCAGCCCAACGGCCGCAGCCTTGGTAAGTTGGTAGCTAGCCACAAAGGGCTTAGCGCGAATGGTTCAGTCACGGGCGATAACAGTGACCGCGGGGGTAGGCTTTTTGAAGCCCACTATGTCCTTCTAGGTTTGCACACCAGAACACGCGATTACTATTGCGTTCGTGCACATGGAATATCTGGAAATCAAGTGTGCGTCTCTGCGCACCGAAATCGCAGCCACAGAAGCCCAACTCGCAAAGCTAAAACACGACCTCGAAGAAGCGGAGGAAACGGCGCTCAGCAACGGAGCTCAAAACCGCACGAACGGCGCAGCGACCGAGACACAATCGAAGACGAAATGGCCGTTATCTGGGGATGAGTATCAACGCTATGGGCGGCAGATGATTGTGTCGCAAGTGGGCTTGCAGGGTAAGTTGCTAGCTCCCTGACTTGCTTCTGTGGGAGGGTTGAGCTAATAGGACATTGTTTTGTGCCCACAGGCCAGCTCAAACTCCGGAACGCGAAAGTCTTGATTGTTGGAGCGGGCGGGTTAGGATGCCCGGCGGCGCTGTATCTTGCAGGAGCTGGTGTTGGCACATTAGGTCTTGTTGATGGGGATACGGTTGAGTCCTCCAATCTGCACCGCCAGGTGCTGCACAGGAGTAAGAACGTGGGCAAGTTGAAGGTCGATAGCGCGATTGAATATCTGCGAGAGTAGGTTGTCTGAATTTTGCCAATGATAAGGGCTTAGAGAAGACATTGCTAACTTTAATATCTGGCTTAGGTTGAATCCGAATCCGACATACATCGCACACCGGGCCCATCTTGCTCCACACGAAGCCGCAGATATCTTCAGAGACTACGATCTAATCCTCGATTGCACGGATAATCCGGCGACACGATACTTGATTTCCGACATCGCTGTTCTGCTGGGAAAACCGTTGGTGTCCGCGTCTGCACTACGAACGGAGGGTCAGCTTATGGTCCTAAACAACCCTCCGCGGCCAGCCGGCGATAAGAGCGGAGGGCCATGCTACCGGTGCGTCTTTCCTAAACCACCGCCAGCGAATAGTGTCACGAGCTGTGCAGATGGTGGGATCCTTGGTCCGGTTGTCGGTACAATGGGCGTTTTACAGGCGTTGGAAGCGATCAAGGTTCTCACGGCAAGTGAAGAAAAGGCTGAAACAACTCCGCCGTCCTTGCTCATATTCTCGGCGTACTCTACTCCGCAATTTCGTACGATCAAGCTGCGGTCGCGACGTCCTAACTGCGCGGTTTGCTCGGCGGATGCTAGTGTGACTTTGGAAAGTGTGAAGTCTGGGTCGATGGACTACATATTTTTCTGTGGGACTGTGGAGATGGAAAATGTTCTCTCGCCGGAGGAGCGCGTCACTCCGTTGGAATATGGAAATATCAACGACCCAATTGCGGAGAGGCACATGATTGATGTGCGAGAGAAGGTCCAGTTCGACATCTGCAACTTGGAGAATAGTATCAACATTCCAATCTCGACTATTCTTGCCTCCAATTTCAGTGTCTCGCAGACTGGTGAAGACGAATCAAACTCATTGCCGTCATGGCTACCCTCTGAGGTTGCGACCGAGTCAAGAAAACCCATTTATGTTGTATGTCGACAAGGGAATGATTCCCAAACCGCCGTCCGGAGGTTAAAAGAGCTGGGCCTTGATCATGGAGGCGACCGTCGGATAGTCGACATCAAGGGCGGGTTTCGATCGTGGCGTGAGCAAGTCGACCCAGACTGGCCGGATTACTGAGAGGGAAAGGACAGACAGACACAGAAAGCATAGGGGTCTTGGTTTCGACGCTCATTGAAGGGGTATAGAGGAGGGGTATATATCAAAACCACACAAAGCACAAACGCATCGTCATAATTCATTCAACCCATTGAAATGGGTGTCTCATCCAACCAAGACCAATCCACGAGCACCCTTCCCTCGTCCAAATGTCCCAACTCCTTGAACACAGCCGGAGAAACATCCAGATCATCCACATTACACCCCGGACACCGATCTACAACCTTCACATCGACGCTCCTGTCCCCCCTGCGTATCCGCAATCTCAGCCCGCACAGGGGGTTCTCGTTCGGGTTCCCGGATATAAGTGCGGCGTCAAAAACGACATGCGAGACGGCGCATATATTCTCTGACGCTGTACTTTCGATGCCGCAGGAGCCGAGACCGGGGTCGTAGTATGTTAGGTCGCCGGTGTAAGGGCCGCCGTTGGAGGTGGGGAGGGGGAGGTTTGAGCTAGTTGTTGTGGTTGGGTTGTTAGTTGTGGGATTTTCGGTTGGATCTGATAAACTAGGAAAGGAAACGCGCAAATGATTAATGAAAGTAGAGAGATAGTGCGATACGAGAAAAAGAGGCAAAGGATATAAGATGAAATTGGTATGGAATGCAATGAAGCACAAAGTAACCCCAGACTTTGCAAACTTACCCCTTTCCATGACGTTGCGTCAATCCCACAGCGAGACCAATGATGAGGGCAATGAGCGCAAGTACCGCGACGAGCGCAATGAGGATGATTCGCTTCCTTTTAGTCGGCAATGCGTTCCATTTTTGATAGAGCTGTTGCCATTGTGATCGCTCGTCTTGGTGCAGATGGTGTTGTGATGGGGTTGTCGCGGGCGCAACAACGATCGGCTCAGTCGTTTTCTCGAGGTCGCTGGTCGAATCTGAGGTTGGCGGAGGGATTGGAGTAGGGAGGGGTTTTCGTCTGGGGACGCCAGAAGGAAGACCTGTTTGTGATGAGTCCATTGTTGGTGTTGAATAATGTGCTTTAGGATGAGAATGTGGCCGGGGACATTGTGAGAGGGCAGTTACATCGAGTAGATAGACTCTTCAAAGTTCAGGGGAACGGTGATCCTTTAAGAGTGTGGCGCTTGATGGCAAACACTTTAACAAGGTGACAGCGCAGTCTTGGAAGCCGTCCCTGGCTAGGCCTATTTGCTCGAACTTGATAGCACGGGTTTAAATTAATAGGCGCCTCAATTGATTCCTACGGAGTACCTAGTCTTCTGGACTTCGATGCACAGTGAGTGTCACAGACAACTTAAGTGACAGGCGACAACCCCCTTGCTGGCATTTGACAGTTTCCAATCTTGGAACAGGGCAATGATACGCCGATCAGATGTCAGTAATCAACTCACTGCATACCAAAATTTGGCCTTGAGCTGGTTGAGGATGATTTTTCCGGGAGACACTCGCTCACTCTGCGAATTGCCGAGAGCCGGATCCATGGAGAGTAACCCTCTCTCTCTCTCTCTCTATCTTCTCGCTCTTTCCTCCACAACAACATCCTTGATCCTTGAAACATTTCCGCGCCTCAGTGGAAGGTATCATTCAATTGTCTTATTTCTCCACGCAAAGATCTTCGACAACCGAGGCACCAGCTGCGATCGTGGAGCACTTGGCTCTTCTTGGCGCTGTACAACTGCAGGCAGCTTTGGCCCACTTCTTTACCCACGCTTCACGCCCGTTTTCGTCATTCTTCCAGCTCTTGATTCTGTGACAACATCTGCGACTAACGTGAGCTGTAAATCGACCTGCGCGCTACTGTCGACCGTCGCAACAGTGCGGTAGCCAATTACGTGACCTACAGCTTTGATGAGGGCCCCGGGACGACATTTAGCACCTATGATCCGGAAAACAGAAAGATCAAGACCTTTGGAAATTTCATGACGGGTTTCTGGACAAGAACTATTCAAAATGGTTGAGAGTCCGTCTTCGCGAGATTTTGCATATGAGAATGGCGCAAACTCTCAAGACGCCAGTCGCCCAAGATTCTTTGATAGGGCGAAATCCGCTTGGGGCAAGCTTGGTTTGGATAAACAATCGGTTCTCTTGATGATCAAGTGAGCTTTCTCTATACAGTATCTTTTGGAAAACAGACTAACCGGCATCTAGAGGCGCCATCCCTCCGACAATTGGTCTTGCCATGTAAGTTTTTGCCTTGTCCATCGCCAAGATCGAACTGACATATTGCAGTTACCAGGCTGATTCCATTGCTGTGTACTTCACGACTTCTGGCTATTTGATAGCAATCATATCCGTACTCGGATTTGCGATCATGCCTCGCGCAAAGTTTGTGCAAATGATGCTGCTTGATTTACTGGCTATCTGCGTAGCAGCGGCTGTTTCTCTTCTGATGATGTATGCTACGGTCAAGGCACGCGAACAGTCGCCAAGTTCGAGTCAGACGTCTACCAGCAGCTCTGGCTTTCCGCCTTACAACTCATCAGCTTCGGTAACAAGCGGTGTGTTCTTATTCTTCCAGACTTACATAGTTCATTCGTTCCGCGCCAAGTACCAACAGTTCCAGTTCCCGGTTATCATATACTCGATCGTCGCCAACGTTAGCTTTGCATTCGCGCCACTATTGCCTAGTTTAGACTCAGCGATATCGATGGTTCGTCGGATTTTGGAAGCAGGGCTATTGGGTCTAGGTATCTCTACCGGCGTGTCATTCTTTATATTTCCACTTTCGTGCCGAACCATCGTCTTCAAGCAGATGGCAGGATATGTCGGCGCTCTGCGGGCTGCATTACAAGCTCATACAGCGTACTTCGAGGCCTTGGAAAGTGACAACGTCTTTGGACGGACAGCGACGTATGACTCGACTGTTGAGAAGATTGACGAACATGGGAAGGTCTACACCCCGGAGGCAGCCAATATTCGGAAGACCGTTCAAAAAATCACCGAGCTTCATGGAAAGATGGCTGGCGATCTAACCTTTGCGAAGCGTGAGGTCGCAATAGGTGAATTGGGCCCGGACGACCTCCAATCCATATTCCGCCATCTTCGCCAGACAATGATTCCTGTGGTTGGCCTCAGCTTTGTCGTCGATATCTTTGAGAGGTTATCCGAGTACAATAGATGGAATGATCCTATCGACCCCACATCAGTTGTTTCAAATGATCAACGCGATCGCGCCGTGCATGAGTGGAATGAGATAATGCGGGCGGTTCATGATCCTTTTGTTTCTATGATACAGACCATTGATGAAGGTCTCCAGCATGTATCGTTGACATTGAAGCTGACACCAGCCCCAAAAGGTGCCAGACCGGCTCCAGACGCCGAAGCATCCGCGACCCAAGCCCCAGGCGACAAAGGATTCTGCACTCATATGGAGAAGAAACTTTTGGACTTTAAGGTCGCCAAACGACTTGCCCTGCGAGCATGGAGTGAGGAGAAGGGAATCACTCTGCCCCCTGACTTTTTTGAGCATCCTGCAACAGCACACCTGGAGATGGAAGATCTACCTATAGACGGTTCTATCAACAGAGATCGTGCTAGAAGGCAACTATATTTGTTTCTATATGTGTGTATTGCCTCCTACACTAAAACCATTCGCTTGGCTAACTACGTTTAGATGGAGCAACTGCTGGCATCAACTGGGCAGATGGTCCTTGAATTTGTACGATTCGCTGATGCAAAGGCGGAAAGCGGCAAATTGTCGAGAACACGACTCATTATTCCTGGCAGCAAGCGTCTTCGCAAGTGGGCTTTGAGCATTTTCAAGGCCGAGGATTCTCACGGCGAGGATCACCTTGGTGATGTGAACGCACACAACGGCGTGCTCCAACTGGGCGAAGCGTATAAAACCAGGAAAGACCCAGAGCATCTTCCCCCAACCACAGCCTTTCAAAAATTTGGAGATAAAATCAGACGCATTTCATCGATGCTTCGCTCACCAGAATCCTCCTACGGATTTCGTGTGGCTTGCGCCACTATGACCATCGCAGTCGTCTACTTCATCCGCGACACACAGGAGTTTTTCATCCGACAGCGCTTCGTTTGGGCTATAATCATGGTCAACCTTAGCATGTCACCCACATCTGGCCAAAGCATTTTTGGTTTTTCTCTTCGTATCCTGGGGACTATCCTTGCCATGGTGTTGAGTTTTCTCTGCTGGTATATCCCGGGAAAGCAAACCCCCGGTATACTCGTTTTCTTCTTCATCTTTGTCGCTGCCACTTTTTATATTCCTGTGAAACAATTCCGCTTTCGCGTTGCGGGCATCATCACCGTCATTTCTACGGCAATGATAGTTGGATACGAGCTCCAAGCCCGCAAAATCGGAGAGCAGAATGTCAGTGCAAACGGGCAGACATACTATCCGATCTACCTTTTGGCCCCATACCGGCTTGCGGTCGTGACAGGGGGTATTGCTGTTGCTTTTTTCTGGACATTCTTTCCATACCCTATCTCTGAGCATTCTGTCCTGCGGCAGAATCTAGGTTCGAGCTTATACCTTCTCGCTAACTATTACTCAATTATACACGAAACAGTAACTGCACGGATGCGGGGTGATGAGGGCGATGTTGCGCTCAAAACCACAGCAGGGCGGCGACTGTTGAAAGCTCGAAACAAGGTGTTCTCCAAACAGATGATTATGTTAAGCAGTCTACGCACGTACTCCGAGTTTCTCAAGTGGGAAGTACCGATTGGTGGCCGCTTCCCAAAAGAGCAGTATGACCGGATCATCACCTGCATTGAAAAGTATGTTCTTCGAGTCTCAATGATCCCTACTAGAGCTAAAGATCCCTTAGCATTGTCAACTACCTGAGTCTTCTGGGGTATGCCTCGGACTCCCTCAAACACCTCGATGACGAATCCGACTCTGCATGGCTGAGTGACCTCAAACGGTTGATTGCCAGCGCACGAGTCACGACTCATCAAGTGACGTCGGTTCTATGCCTTCTTTCCGCCAGCCTTACGAATCAACAGCCTCTGCCCCCATATTTAAAAACACCAAAGCCCTACAGTTTCTCAAAGCGATTAGAACAGTTGGACAAGGATATCCTGAGCCTCAGACACATAGCTGAACCGGGATTTGCTACTTTTTCTGTCCTGCAGATCTCCACCCGCTGCATCGTCGGCGACGTCGAGCGATTGATGAAGTAAGCTAAACTCTCCGTCAGCTATCTCCAGGCTAACATGCTTCTAGGGACGTAAAAACCTTAGTTGGCGAACTTGACTTTTCATTTCACGCATTAAGCACTCGGCAGAGCAGCATTTCGACAGCTGACGTGTCTCGAGCACCATCAAGAGCTCCTACCGAGCAACAAAAGTTGGACTAAGAGGTATATATAGTATAACATGTTGACCTTAACGGACCAAGCAATTCAATGACAATAGCATTCTCCACCTTGGAAAAGAATTCTTCACTACCCTATGTGCTGATCACTGCAGAAAGCCGGTTCTAGATTACAGGTTTTGTTTTCAGGAATTAGCCGAAAGCTCACCTAACAGGCCTATTACGTACCGGTGCCATCTGGGTCTACCAAAAAAATAGACAAGATGATGTTACTATCCGCGTTGAAGCGGCTGTGCTCACATACCAGACGCTTCCAACGGCGAATAACATCGCTGGTATTGACGGCGTGCTATCAGCCCAGGGGGGTATGGAATGCTTAGCCGGCGCGCTTGCCTTAACCCTGCGACAAACTATGATCGCCCGGTGTATTTTGTTTTCAATCTGCAATATTCTCCGGTCATGTTTCAGTCGTCGAAACGCACGATGAGTGGGTGCGCTTTCGAAATCCGGGCTGGTTAGCGCTTGCTATATGCTGCTATAGCATTTCACGGTTGGTTCAATTCTCTCCAAGCTCCGGTCGCTTCATAACCCGGATGTGGCCGTCTCAAATGAAATAATCGCTTTTAATAGCCTGGTGGATTGCCTGCCGGATGAGGGGGGAATCTATCGAGGTCGGTCATGCCGATGGCGGATTCAGAGCAGAGTTGCACGAGAATCCAAGTACAGAAAACCTTGTCGACCGCATCTGCCTCGATGATGCACCGTTCTCTGAGTCGCCCACAAGCCTAGGAAGAGTTATCTGGAGACCCAGACTCAAGGAATGGCTTGTTTTGATATGCGTTCTGCTTGTAACAATCCTGGATGCGTTTGATACTACGATGATGGTGCCAGTCATACCGGTATGTCATTTGTCAGACTCTTGATAATTGAAAAGTCTTCTCTTCTGAACATGCAACATCATACTTGCAGGTACTTTCCGTCGTTTTTGAACAACCACTGCGAACCATACTCTGGGTAGACACGTCGTATCTTCTCGCCAGTGCAGCAAGCCAGCCACTTTTTGCCATGTTGTCCGAAGTTTTTGGTCAGGGGCCGATCCTCGTTATTGCCCTCGTGATAGCCACTGCGGGAACGGGAGTATGCAGTGGCTCGTTGAGCGTGCCTAGCCTAATCGCCGGTCGACTGGTTCAAGGTGCGGGCAATGGAGGCGCCATGTCCGTATCGCTGCTGCTAGTGAGCGATTTCATTCCGTATCCGCACCGTGTTCGATTTTCCGACTACATATGTCGGGCGTGGGCCATCGGAGCCATGCTTGGACCACTATCAGGGGGGTTCTTCGGTCATTTTGGTAACTGGAACTGGACTTTCTACTTTAGCTATATATTTTGCGCGTTGAGTTTGCTTGTCGCACCATTCGCTATCGACCTTCGGGAATGCAAGACCATTTCGAGACGCGCGGTGCGTGAGATGGATTGGTTAGGTGCAATTCTAATACTTCTCGGGCTTGGCTCACTTCTGGTTGGTGTCAGCTGGCTTGGAAGACCAGAAACAACATGGAACGACTGGCGGATTCTGGTATCGAGTTGTATTGGGGGGCTAGCGATGGTCGTCCTGGTACTGTATGAGAGCGTCTGGGTACAACAGCCGATGTTTAATCTTGGAATATTTTGCTCTACTTCTACGGTGATGTTATACGTTGGGAGTTTGCTTCACGGCCTTCTTGTTAGTGTGCCCTGCTCCATGTCGAACTCTCACTGACCTGACCGGAATAGATACTCTGTCATCTGCAAAATCTTTCGATGTACATTTTCCTCGTGAAGCAGTTATCGTCCCCTCTAACAGGGATTAGTATAATCGCTATTACTGCACCTATACTTCCGATTCTCCTGCTGACATCGAAGCTTGGAATGGGCAGATACCCTTTCCGCTCACGCTGGGTCATCCGCGCTGGCTGGATCTTGAACCTTCTGGTATCAGGATGCTTCATACTCTTAAAGGATGATACTGCAACGCCCGGTTGGGTATTTATACTATTTGCCGCTGGCGTCAGTCATGCCCTGCTCGTATCCGGCTATAACGTATGCTCGCACACGGATTTTCCTGTCCGAAAGCGCGAACAGGACGGTCAACAATGGAAGCCACGAGGTCGAGGCAGTAGTCCTGCATTCGCAGCACTAATGTACTCTATTCTCCGAACCTGGGGCATGTGTATTGCTGTGCCTGTTGGGGGGACTATTGTGTTGACGCAGATGGCACAGGGTATGAAGGAGTCTTCAGGGTCGCTGGACTGGCATAATGGCATTACGCTCTCTACAGAAAACAGGAAGGACATGGGAGGTCTGTTTCTGGGTGGATTCCAGGTGTTGTGGCGGTTTCTGCTGGCAGTGTCTGCTCTAGGAGGGTTGTCTTCATTGTTGGTTCGGTGAGAGAGAGTGCCTTCCCTCCTGTGTCCGCAGGTCCCGATAGCTCCTGCCTAAACAGGTGGCTCCTTCCAGTGTCTGGACGAGTGCTTCCCCCTCTTTACGAAAAACATTCCCTCTTCTCTCTTCTTCTCCCTCTTAGACTCCTCGGCTTTCTCATTCAAACTCACATACCTTCACTTTCATTCCTATCAGGTCTACCTTAAGCATTCGCTATTCTTATTCTCACTCTCAATCATCAAAATGCATTTCTCTTCGCCTCTTCTTGCTCTGATCCCAGTCCTTCCACTGGCTCTCGCCGCTCCGGTTGAGGCACCTGCACCTCCGGCTCAGCCAATCCAGCCAATCCAGCCAATCCAGCCAATCCAGCCAATCCAGCCAATCCAGCCAATCCAGCCAATCCAGCCAATCCAGCCAATCCAGCCAATCCAGCCACCTCAAACACCCGTTCTCCCCGATGGCCTCCCCAACCCCGGTCCCGAGCAGCTCCAGAAAATTGAGCAAGCTGCCCACGGCACTATCCCCGATCTCGGCTTTCCAACAAACGTGAGTGCAACCGGTATCACCAACTTGCAACTTCTCGCTTTCCACGAGTACATGGAGGTTGCCTTCTTCAACGAGCTTATCAGCAATATCACACGCAACGTACCGGGCTACGGCTTCCTCAAGGACGTTGACCGAGAGTTTGCCCTTCGAAGCCTGTCGACTATTCTTGCGGTAAGCCATCTTCCCCTTTTGGAGACTTTCATCAGGCCCTGACTTCTCTTTAGCAAGAGCAGATTCACGCCTTGACGGCTGTCGAAGCCTTGAAGCACTACGGCGTCAACGTAGTCCAGCCGTGCCAGTACAACTTCCCGGTCGTGACCATTGAGGAAGCTATCGCTCTTGCAACCACCTTTACCTCTCACTCCTTGGCAACACTTCAAGACATCACCGAACGCTTTGCCGAGAATGGTGACCTTGGCCTTATTCGACTGATGGCTTCCATCATTGGCAATAAGGGTTCACAGCATGGTTGGTATCGTGTGTACCAGGACAAATACCCGAGCGAGCTTCCCGCCTTAACAACAAGCCATGTCGACTTTGCCTTTACCTTTGCTCAGAGCCTGACCGTCCCCGGTAGCTGCCCCAGCATCAAGGACATCAACCTGCGAACCTTTTCGCCTTTGGAGATTGTGACTACTCCCGAGGCTCGAACACACAAGATCAAGGTGTCTTGGACTCACGGTACCGACGAGCAGCAGGAGAACCTCTTGTGGCTGGCCTATGTCAACCAGCTGAACACACCCATTGTCTCCCCATTGCAGGTCGTGTCTTGCGATGGCAGGAAATCTACTGCAGTTGCCATTGTTCCATACGACGAGTTCCTCCTCAATGGCCTGACGGTCGCGGCGGTTGTAAATCGCAGGGGTCCTTTTGCCAATGCTGCTGCGGTTGCCAAATCGACAGTGTATGGTCCGGGCCTGTTTATTCTTCAATAAGAGTCTTGTATTCCTAGTTGTGGTATCACTAAAAATGGCAGTCCCCCTTGACTAGCAGCCTTAATTCTTCAATGTGAATATATTACCTACTCTGACTCTTGGTTTGACCGCGCATAGATTGAACTGGATTAAACAACTAGGTACAAAGTTACAGCTTCTTAGAAGTTAATGAACGCGCGGAAGTCGGGTAGCAAGGACAGTTTGCCATCTAGATGGTGCCGTGACCAGCGTTAGCGCTGACGCTGGCGACAACGTCACCGTAGGCAGAGGCAGAAGCGATGTTCTTGCCCTCGAACTTGGAGAGAAGAGCAGTGTCGGCCTGGTTGAAGGTGCCAGAGCTACCGAACCCGTTCAGCTCACAGGAGCGGCCAAGGTAAGAAGAGCAAGCGGCGTTCTGAGAGGTGGAAGGCGAGGCAAACAGCTGACCCTGAATCGGACTCTCCGCAACGGTACCAATGTTCTGGAAAACGTTGCCCTCGGCAAGAACGTAGCCACCGGAGCCAATCTCGAAGGCGTGGCCGGAGTTGTCGTACCAGTAGTTGTTAACCTACACATCACTCATTAGCCTCGCCCACAATAGAAAACTCGAAAAAGCTAGAAGGAAAACATACAGCATGCAAAAGGGTGTTGCCCTGGACCTTGGGGCTACGTCCGCTGGTGTGGTAGATGTAGTTGCCCTTGAGGGTGACCATGTCGTTGGAGCCGTCGAGGTAGATACCCCAGTAGTGGTATCCGTCGCAGGTAGCGGACCAGGAGGACTCGCCGTCGATGAAGGAGTTGGAGATGGTGACGCGGTTGTCGGCTTTGGTGCCGAGGACGATGTGTTGGCGGCCGATACGGGCGGTCTTTCAGTTGTTTTTGTTAGTGGGGAGTGGGCTGGGGAGGTTATAGGTGCAGGAACGTACAGTAACGTGGTCGATCCAGACGAGGTCCGCGTCGTTGAGGGTGATACCGTCACCACCCCAGACGTACTTGGGGTTGATGTCGGTGACGGCAATGTTTCTGCACGAGGTTATTAGATATTCACTAGCAGAGAATGGTGCGTAACCTACTGGATGATAATGTTGCTAGCACCGCTAACAACCCTCAATCCCTTGCCCTTGATGACACCGGCATCGCCCTTTCCGAGGAGAGACTTGTTCGAGTTGACGGTGATACCGAGGGAGCCGGCGTTGTCGCTGCAAGACCGTAGGCGTTAGCGTCTGGAGAGAAGAAACGGGCCAAAGCTAAGGTGGAGTACGTACTAGGACACAGAAACGGACGGGGCATCAGGCTGGTAGTTGGTGCACCAGTCATCCTTGTTGATCGCGACCTGGCAAGCAGAGCCGGTGCCCCAGGGCGCACAGCCGGTGCCGCTAGTGGTGCCTTCGGAGCCGGTGAAATCGAAGCTAGAAACAAAGGTATCAGCATCTGCTATCTGTTAGGAGAGAGGCAGAAATCGTACGTCTTGGTCAGAACAATAGTGCGCGCCTGGTCATCTCCAAGGTACGAGACCAGCTCGTCGATGGAGTCGGGGTAGACGGCGGCAGCGCTACCACCGCCGGTCACGCCCTTTGCGAAACCCTCGGCGGCGCCGGAGACGGTTTGGGCGGTTGCGGTGCTGAGAGACGCCGCGAGGGCGAAGAGCGAGACGATGGGTTTCATCATGGTGAAGACAAAGAGTGAATGAGTTGGACCAGCCGGTGGAAGTAAGAAAACAAATGAGAAATAAGAGAAAGACTATGGTTTGGAGAGCTTAAGAGGGACTACAGAAGGGGATCAGCCTTGGGTTTTATATCCTTCAGAGGGGGTGTTCGTTTGGCACTAGGTAATAGGGTGCTATAAAATGGAGTCGAACCGCCATATTGTTGTCATATTAAGTATCCATAGCTAGTATCAAGTAGAAACAAGGAGGAGCCCTATGGCGAGATGGGTTCTTCACAGGCCATCATCCAACGCCTGTAGAACGGCTAGGGCGTTAGGAAATTGGCCGTGTTTCAAAAAGTCCACTAGGGGGGACCCGGCAGTTGAGGCTAGCTTGGAGCAAATAAGCAATTCCTCCGTCTTGGCGGTGGACGAGATGGTGCTTGACGTTCTTAATTGTTGTCAATCTTGAGGATCTGCTACGGATGATCAGTTGACTGCTGGAAAAATGATCATACCTGCGTTGACAGGGCCGTGCATTGAGTTTAGTCAAGGAAGTGTGGGGTTCCGTGAGGATTTCCGATGATTCCTTCAATCAAATCTCAAACTGAACAGTTGAAAGTCCTCAGAGATTGATATGCCGACGGGCAAAGTTCGGTCGCTGTCCCTGAGTCTTTTGGTTAAGATGGTTCAAAGTTTGACGTTATCGAAGGAGAATTGTCGATCCACTGTGGAGAGCTGTTCTGAGTCCTGACTTGGTCGATCCACCATGCACGATTTTGAATCTGATCAGCTTTAAGCCAACTCGTGCAGGAAGCCTAGGTTGAGAAACCTCGGGAGACCAAACTTGACAATAGGGATATTGTACAGCGGGCCTGATCCGTGTCCTTGGAATCTAAGGATATTGGCCGGTCCACAGCGAGCGTGGATGACAGCGGTCAAACTGAGACTGCAATAAAGAATAGGCCCCATATATGCCCATGACAATAGATCGGAGGACCATGATATTAATTGAGCGTCGTGGACTCTGGTAGGACGCGTAGTCAAGCCTTGGCTGGGATATAACGGGCAGAGAGCAAGCGCGGAACTGGTTTCCAGGTTAGAGAATGTCCAAGCTGTGGGTGTTTGAAAAGCCGCGGGACTTGACCCAGATCCCAAGGAACTGTCATTGAAACTTGGAATAATACCGAGCTGAGTACTCCGTAGGTGTGCCACTGGTGACTGTGGAAGCTCAGGGTGAGAAATTGGGGAGGGTGACGGTTGATGCCTTGTGGCCCTGCAGCCATGGTGCCTGAGACTATTTCATCATGCCTTAGGCAAGAGTCCATATCACATGATTGTCGGCAAGTGACGGCAATTCGGTTCCTTTACCCCATCGAGTTTCTTTAGCCGGACATCGGGGTCGCGCAAGGGCGATGCAGGGACGAGATCAGAGTCAATAGCGAATTGCATGTATGTTCCATAGAATTGATTCAGAGTAAAATGCTCTTATCTCAAGAATTGCAAAGATGTAAACACTCGCGTGAGCAGCATGATGGAAATATGTTTTCAATCAAAGGCCGCCGTGTCCGCCCGACGCTTGTAATTAGGCTTCGCCTGATTGGCGGGTGATGGCTGAATCAGCAAATTGCCGACCGCCAGACCCGAGGTTACCTGCAGTGGCAGAACGGCGAAGCTCTTCGTGACGATGGAACATCTTGGTCTCTTGATCTTCGCTTCTTGAACTCTTCAGACGGTCATTCTCGCTGGCGGAGTACTGCTCGTTGAATCCTCTCCTCTCTATTTCCTTTTCTTCTCATCTTATCGCCTGATTGATCTCATTTACCGTCTCTACCTTCCCCCTTCGCAATTCGCCTCAGGTCCGGATTGAAGGAAAAAGTCACAATGGCCTCTCTTCGCACAACTTCGCGCCTTGTCGCCTCCTCGCGGTCACTATTCCGCCCTGCTGTCTTTGCTCGCTCATATGCGACTGTCGAGTCCGGTGTCCAGGTGAGCAGTTCCTGGCTTCATTGAAGTCGTCAGTACAGCAGAGTTATTGGTTGCTAAGACCTAGATTTGTTAGGAGCCCGCTCCCAAGGTCAAGAAGTTCCAAGTCTACCGATGGAACCCCGATGCTCCCGCCGAGAAGCCCAAGATGCAGACATACGAATTGGACTTGAACAAGACCGGCCCCATGATGCTCGATGCGCTCATCAGAATCAAGAACGAACTCGACCCCACCCTGACCTTCCGGAGGAGTTGCCGAGAGGGTATTTGCGGCAGTTGTGCAATGAACATTGACGGTGTCAACACTCTTGCTTGCTTGTGTATGTGAGACCTCGTGTTGTGGAGGTGGACATTTGTTAACAATCGCACAGGCCGCATTCCCACCGACACTGCTAAGGAATCACGCATCTACCCCTTGCCACACACCTACGTTGTCAAGGATCTCGTTCCCGACATGACCCAATTCTACAAGCAATACAAGTCGATCAAGCCTTACCTTCAGCGCGATACCAAGACCGAAGACGTAAGCGCAAGCGACAGTTGTCAGCCATTTATATTTATCACTGACGATTATTATTAGGGCCTCGAGAACCGTCAAAGTCCCGAAGACCGTAAGAAGCTCGACGGTCTGTACGAGTGCATTCTCTGCGCCTGCTGCTCGACTTCCTGCCCTTCATACTGGTGGAACAGCCAAGAGTACCTCGGACCTGCCATTCTCCTCCAATCCTACCGCTGGTTGGCCGACTCTCGTGACCAGAAGACCGCCGAGCGCAAGCACGCCATTGACAACAGCATGAGTGTCTACCGTTGCCACACCATCCTGAACTGCACACGAACCTGCCCCAAGGGATTGAACCCTGCCCGCGCCATCGCCGAGATCAAGAAGATGATGGCGGCTCACTAGAATGTCGGAAAATAGAGCCAAGCCAAGCAGAAGATCAAAATTGTTTCCCTTCTCATTCCCTTTTCTAGCATTTTGGTTGTTATATCTTCCTATGTACTTTTTTCTTTGATCCAGCTCTTATTCCCTTACCGTGTTTTGAGGCCTTGACGTCGGTTGTTTCATTAGGTGTAAATGTGTGAATATTCATTTCTAGTTTAGGTGATTACGAATAACCAGATCAACTTACCTACTTTCTTTCCCGCGAAAGACAGTGCTTGGATACTGTACGGAAACCCGTGATCAACAATGCAGCTCATCGATCACCGGTACTTCCCATGACAAAAGTCTTGTCACTTGAGGTTTTCTGATGTTTCCCAATAATGTATCTTCCCAACCGTCACACAAGGGTGTTTGTGTACCCCAAAAAATGGCATTGTGCGCCTGACGGCAACCCTAAATTGTTTGCTCGAAGTCCGTGCTACAGCTCGATGGAAGTAACGTAAATCCCAGCTAGACATGAGCATCCCGATGTTAGGCTGGAGAGTGTACATATTCACATCATTAAGAGTTAGCTTGCAATGACCTGACCCAACCTGCTCGTTCCGCATTGTGGAGGGCAAGATCCATGATGTTGGGTATATCTATCAGTATCTATTGTTCAAAAACTCGGATCGACTAGGGTCCGCCTCCACGAGCATCTCATGACGCCGACAAGACTGCGAAGCTATCTATATCTATCAGTTTGCCTAACGGCAATAACTCACCACCCCAGGCTCACGCAGTTCCTGCCTAGGCTGATGCCTCTTCCTCTATCAAGTTCACTCGCTCACCCATCACTCTCCCTTCCCAGAACCCTTCTTCACCTCCCACCCCAGCGCCTTCGCCACAAACGCCACAGGGAAGGCAAGTTCGCCTGTCGGATCATGGTCGACCTCTCCCGAAGTAATCAGATCCACAACAGCAACAGCAACATACCCACCAATACCCGTAAAGACATGCCACCAGCCATGCAACTCAGTAAGAAATGCGAGCGGTGTTCCGACCAATTCCCGAATCTCAGTGAGATGCGGGCAGTAGAAGCTATCGACGAGCCAAACCAGGTAGCCAAAGACGAAGCAGACTGTTCCGGTGTCAGTGGATGATCTTTCTGCCAGAGTTTGGGTAAGTACCTAGTCCGAATCGCGAAACCTTGCTGATAAGGCTCCTGATCTCGGGATCCGGGATTTGTTTCGGGATTGTACTTGTCGTCTTTGTTGTGATGAGGAGTACGGCTGTGCCGAAAGCGACAGCATGGAGGATAAACTCATCCATGACCATGTGAACGACCATGACGATGGTAAACAGCGTGAAGAGGACAATCCCAACGCGTTTCGTGTACTGCTCGGATTGCTGGAAGGTGAGGATGCGGTAGAGCAAGGGAGTTGTCAGTAGATGCATGGATAGTTCATCCGCTATAAGCGGTCAGCATGTTAATGAAGATTGATCCGGAGTTGGATAACCCGGGAGGGAAGAGAAGAAAGCATACACATCTGCGTATGATACTTAAGGGTCATATGGTACCCCGCAGAACAAACCCCGACGCCGATTAACCCGAAATAAGGAATACATCTTGAAACAGACGCCTGGCCCTTCCGCGATAGTTGCAAGAGTCCGTAAAGGCCAAACGTGCAGTATATGAGACTGCTCAGGGTGTTGATGAACTCGGCCACGTAGCGGGTTATGACGTAGTCCTCTTCGCAGAAACTGTGGCTGTTATCAGCGATTGAAGCGCGGCTGTTGGTGGGCGTGTCAGCTTACTTCAGATAAGAGGTCTGAGGACCCCAGAAGGGCTCGACTGAGGGCGTCATTGTTGCAATTAGGCAGATGTGTGGAAGGAAGGAGGAGAAATTGGTGAAGAAATGCGGAGACGCGCGGAAGTTGACCGCCCCGCTGTTTAGATTGGGGCTATATATAAACACTGGGACGGATCGACGGATGTTTTGACTATACTCTTCATTGACGACTGGATATGAGATATCTGGATTGCATCCTGCTCAATGGACTCAGAGAGCCTGATCTCGATTTTTGGTTGGCAATGGGATTGATTTATGGTTTGCGGGTCCGGAATATATAATTGCACCAGAGTATACTTGTCAATCTCTCTGTACTCCTCGGTTTGATTTCGACGTAGTATAAAATATGTCATGAATTCATCGATTGATTCATAGTCAAGGTCAAGGTCAAGCCCCAAGTGTGTAGATACCGTAATTGTATGTTGCACAGTTGCACATGGAAACTCGTCAAACAAGTGCTTTCCTCATCAAAACTACTCCGCATTCTCTGATCCACTTTTCTGGATATGCTCGCCTATAGAAAGACCGGAGTTTAATGCTGACAGCCAAGAACTAGACTACTCGTCTAGCCTCCCTGTTGTTGGGACGCAGCAGAACTACCAGCAAAGCACCTGGTGGAGAACAAGACGACAAGATGCTGGCGCTGACAGTGTATAGTTACAAAAAGACCCAATGTATAAAGGTAGACGTTCACAATTATTCAGGCACTCAGCCACACTCTATGTCTCAAAATCGCTCCAAATGCCAATACAAAATCAAGCAGGATATCTCCCCGTCGACCCCAGCATATCCATACAGCGTTCCACAGCCTTCTGCATCTCATTAGTCGCCTCCTCCAACAATGTCGTCAACGGCACCCTGCCCGCCTTCTCCCTCTGAACCTTCACATACTCATTGTTCAGCACCTTGTTGATATTCACCTTACTCACACCGCAATCAATACACTTGCGGAAGATCTCCTCGGTAAACGGATCCGCCCCATGCAGAACAAGCTGAACCCGATCGCCAACCTTATCATTGATGCTCTGCAAACGATCATACTCCAGCTGGATCCCACGAGGTCCATACTCCCCATGCACATTCCCAAACGCCGGAGCAAGCCAATCAATCCCCGTAGCCACAAACTCCTCACTCTCCTCAGGTGTCGTAAGTAGCCCCTCTAAGTCGACTGTATCAGCAACCCCATCCTCCCCACCTTCGATCCTTCCGGGCTCGGCCTCCGTCGCGATCCCGCGCTCATGGCAATACTGCACTAGCTCCCTCGTAAGTCGCAGGTTCTCCTCCTTCTCATAGTGGCTCATGTCGACCATAATACTATCGAAGCCGCCAAGGTCAGCAGCGTAGCGGATGATCTCTGGTGTCTGTGCGTGGTCCATGTGTACGGAGATAGGGACGGAGGCCTTCTTCGCGGCTTCGGCGGCGGCGTGCACGAGGAGGCCGTCGGCATAGTGCACGGCCCAGGGGAAGAGGAGGATCATTGCGGGGGAGCGCTTTGCTTCGGCGGCGCGGACGGTGGCTAGGATGCCTTCGAGGTTGTAGCAGCACATGGAGGGGACGCCGTAACTGTGTTTTGAGGCATGGTTGAGGATGTCGAGTGCAGGGTTGGGTTTTGAGAGGGGCATTTTGGTGGGGTTCTTCGCTGGAAGAGAGAAGGGCAGAATGAGAGAAGTGAGAATAGTAGGCTTTGAATATAGGCGTGATGATAAGTTGGGGATGATGAGTGTTTTATAGCCACCTTCCCTTGTATATTTCCCCCACTTTGCACATCGCGCGGAGTTGCTCCGATCGGGATGGAGGGGGGTTGCGTCGCTGATTTCTCCGAGATCAAGGAAGCTGCGCTCTTTGCCCTTCGTCGACGTCAAATCTTTGGCCTACACAACATAAATATTGCATTGAATCCACAGACTGGACAAGCGACCGAAATTTCCCGGCTGAATCTTTGAACACTACTAGACGAGCTAGGAAGTATGTGGCGCTACATGAGATGATTCACGTGTTGGCAATCTCTTACGGTCATCCCAACCCGAGAATGAAATGGAATCAAACTTAATGCATTTGCTCACAATATTGGTATCTTTACAGGCCATAAACTCTAATCACACTGGTGCTGCTCTGCCCACCAGACCCATGCCTCTGCGCCATGTATAATGCGCTCAATGCAGCATTGCCGAGATGCAGAGGAAAGTGAAGATCCCGCGCCTTCTGGACGACTGTTTCCAGTCTAGAAGCAGCTTGGTCTACTGTTGGCGACCCCGCCGGAGCTTTATCCCCAATGCGCCCTTCAATCATCTCTAGTCCCTGCTGGATGAAGATCTTACTAGCACCAGCCGCTTGGCTGACAAGGCCATGGAACTGTGCGAGGTCGACACGAAGGTAACGGGCAAAGGCAACTGCTTCAGCGGCGGCGACTAGGTTTACACCCCGCATGAGCTCCAAGACCAGCTCGGTCGCATCTTCGGCCTCGGCGGATGGGGATACCTCCGAGAGAGGCTTGGCAAAATATTGTCGGACGAGGGCCGAGTCATCCTTCGGTCCCCATCCATGCACGAGGGCAGAGAGGTATATTTGTTCGGCGGTAGAGCAAAGGGGGGTAGGAAATCGGTGCTGGCGAGCAGAGGAGGTAATGATGCCCTGTAATAGTTAGATTTTTGCAGACCAGAAGAGCATGGAAACATACGGCATCTTTCAGGATAATGGTCACAGCGCTGGCGCCGGGGTTCCAGTCCTCCTCCACCATCCGAGGGAATCGGTTCTCGTGCATCCATGTCCACGCATCCGAAGCAAAGATTTTCTCGGCTGTCGCCCGAGGGTCCAGACCGAGTTGCGCTGCAAAACCCATTGCTTCACTGGCGCCGAGAATGTGAATGGCAGCCAGGACTTGATGCACCATCTTCATGTTGCTTCCTGCTCCAATGCCCCCGGGAACCAGGTACAACTTATCCTCATCCGACATCTCCTGCAAGATACCACGAGCCGCCTGAAGGGCCTCGTCAGATGCACCAGCCATGATGGAGAGCGTCCCGTCAGCGGCGCGCTTGGCTCCGCCGGACACAGGGCTGTCCACGAAGAGGATATCACTGCGACCGCGGGTCACAAGCTCGGTAGCGACGGACTGGGCATACGCGGCGGATACCGTAGAGCAGAGCGCGAGAATGGCATTCTGGGGTAAATCTAGAGAACGAAGGGGTTAGCGTTTCATCTAAATGAGGAACAAAAAGACGTACATTGTACGATGCCATCATCTCCAAATAGAACCGATTGCGCTTGAGGCGCTGAAGCTACCATAACAATGTAAAAGGCTTTCCCTTCAGCGGATTCACGAAGGGATGAAGTAGGAATGCCACCCGCGGCCTTGAAGCGCTCAACAGAAGCTGGGAAAACGTCGAAACCGTGCACAGGATAACCCTGCTTGACGAGGTGGGTGGCCATGCCGAAGCCCATCGCTCCCAGGCCGACGAAACCAATTGATGGCTTAGACATGATGACTTGAAGATGGGATGTGAGATGAAAGTGATTTACTGTGTCAATTGTCAAGATTGCTAGAACCGACCTCTTTAAGCAATGTCAACACGATGTGGAGGCGGGGAACGGTGGGATGTCCGGACGGAAATTCGGAGTTCATCCGACGTCACCATTTACTTCGACCCCGGACGATGAGCGATTCCTCGGGTGAAGTACTCGGGTTGACTCCCCGAAAATAAGGGAAGGAAATAGATAAGCAAGCCACTTTTTCGAAGCTGTCCTTTGGCGGAACTCGGAGATGAGGCGATCAGATATGACTAGTTGGCCTTTAGCCTAAATCATGCAGCGGCGAATAGCCACAGATATGAAGAACAGCTAACCGAGCGCGCGTGCAAAGCTCGCTTCCATGATGGAGCACAGAACTTCTTCGACCGTAACATGTATTCCCGCCCTACGACGAAGAGCCACAGGGGATTGTCCAACCGTAATATGTATGCCCGCCCTACGACGAAGAGCCACAGGGGATTATTCAACCGTAATAGGGTATCCTCACCCTACGACGAAGAGCCAAAGGGTATTGTTCGATCTTAGCATGAATACCCGCCCTACGACGAAGAGCCACAGGGGGTTGTCCGACCTTCTCCAGGTCTTCGAATTACAGCGAAGTGCCGAGGGGACTTGATAGCTTTGCTAATGCGAGGGTTAACGCGCTGTACTGACCGAGACATCAGGGTAGCACCATACTGTCAAAAGAGACCAAGGATGCCTGGCACCGGTTTCTAGCCTAGTCAGAATAGCCATGTCGAAAGCCAAGACGGTATATTGCCTAGAGGCGAGCTGCGGTGAAAATCGTGATTAACCAAAGCCCACCACTGCATATCAACAATTCATACTATGAATCCGAGTAAGTGGGAATCTTGCCTCGCGAGATAGCTGATTCTCCTCGACTGTTAGTAGGCCAATGTGTTGTCCTCAAAGACCTCGATTTTCAAGAGGAGGAGCATTGCGATGGCAAGAAAGTGCAGAAAGTAGGCCGATAGAATACCTATGTGGCATGGCCTTCAAAAAAACAAAAGAGATGCAGTGGGAGACTGAAGAGAGGAATAAGAGTACGTAGAAGCTGAGATAAAAGGCCGGGGCGTTGTGTTGACACTTCCTAGAATGGAAAGCTAAGCACGGGCCGGGGCCTCGACCATAGTTAATAGCTATTTGTGCCTCAGGCATGAATAGCAGTAATTTACCCCATATTTTCTTCCCGCTGTCCCGACTCCCCCCGACCTTCTGCACCTGCTTCTGTTCTCAGGACTCTCTTCATCTTCACTACCCTGATTGTTTCAAACACATTGTCTGTGCGATATCAGTTACCATGACGCCACCGCGACACACTCCCGAGGCGAACCAGCGATGAGCACGGAAGACGGAAGCCGCACAATACACGAATACGAGCAGTGGAACGAATCGTCTCTTGCAGCAAGGATCCCCCACCACCACGGCGTCTGGAGCTCTGTCCGAAACCTGATGTATGGTCGGTGTGGCAAATGAAAGACATGCTCAACCCTGATCCTGTATCCTCACCTTTTCACACCCTGGACTTCTAAGACGACGATCGCTGGCCATGGACATAAGGGGCTAGATCAAACATCGCCCTCTGGACGAATTACGGCCCGTTAACACGCCGCATGAAGTTGCATTCTGCGCACAATGGTTACCCGCTGCGGAAAGCCGTGAAGGATTTAAGAGGACTGGTGGCTAAGGTCGCGCAAATATGCTTATTTGCATCGCCCCATGTGACCTTTCCCTTCTATAACTGGAAATACTGTCGCGCTGCTATATCAGAAATAGACTGGAATCCGCGACGATGAGCTGCGCCGCGAGCGACGTGACGACTTGTTCGACGGCTTCGATGATTCCAACATGGTGGCGCAGACGCGCAAATCTAGGACTCACTAGGGAGTCTGACTTCAGCTGGCCCAGGCGCAGCATGAGCGATTCAGGGAATAATGCAGATCCTACGAGCGATGGACGAACTGAACCTTATAAGATCGACAGATGCCAGCCAGAATCATCTCTCAACTTCAGCTGCATCTTATATTACATCACCGTTGCTAGCCTGCATTTGCCTTACTGCTAGTTGTTGACCTAGTCGTCTCAAAATGTCGGAAAAAGCGAATTATGGTAGGTAATAATCTGGTATCTCAGTTACCCAGCTGACAACCTGTTCCAGCTCCAGAGCCTCAAACACCAGCACCTCCTAGCTACGAGCACCCAACGCACACGGCTCCCCTAGCGGAACAGTCTACGCAACAGCCCCGTTTGATGATCGATTCTAGCCCTGTGATCCAGCTCCAAACTATTTCTCCTCAACAAAATGTGAACACGCCTCCACCCAGCGAGCTGTCCACCCACTTTGACCCTCCGAACCCCAGCCCGCAAATGTACCCGCCACAACCGCCGCCTGCCGTTCAGCAACCGAGCCAATACCCTACGGCCATACCTTTGCATGCCCTCCAGCGCTCTCCACAAGTCGTTCGACTGTCCCGTGTGCGGCCAACGCGAGATGACTCGACCTGAGGGAGTAACCGGAAAGACAACGCAGTACGTTCATCTACAAACCTAAAGAAATACCGAACTAATCCGTAAAAAGCGGCTGGGCAGGCGTTCTCTGCTTCTGCGCCTGCGTCGGATGTATACCCTACTTCGCCTCGGCCTTCAAGGACGTAAACCACATGTGCGGAAAATGCGGCCATGTTCTCGCGACGTATCACAATAGCGGGCACGTCGAGGTACACAAGCAACAGGCGCCGAACCACCAGACCCCCGAATGATGGTCTATACGGATAGCAGACCACTAGATCAGATTTAATTTTTCTTATCTTGGCTGTTTCATGGGTAGTACGCAATTCTTGTGCTGCGGCGATTCAAGTGAGCTGGAGGTACAATGTACATCAATCATATAATTAAGGAACGTCTTGTTAGACGATGCAATTCGTAATATACCGTCTGACTGTAAGCGACCTCGAGATATCCGGTCATTTTAGGCTTCAACGGGCTGCTTGAATGGCATTGTCGCAGCCTCTTTGTCTGTAAATGACTCGCTTGACAAGACACGGTAGAGTGTCTACCACAGCACAGGTACATGCACTACTTTAAGGAAGAAAAATGAGTTTCCAGACTCAAGAAATCCTCACGAGAGTAATAGTGAGAGGTAGAGTCGTGCCTTAGGGTATATACAATGAAGGTAGTCAAAAATACTCAAAAAAGCAAAAACACAACAACAAAAAATTCGCCCCCAATGTCGAGAGGTTAAATCACTTAGCCTCTCTCACTCCACCTCTGCGATTACATGACGGTCATCAAACACTCAAAACGACAAGATCTCCAGCCTTTAAACCTCAGACCTATACGTTCCACGTCCCTCGAGCTCTTGCACCTGTTGAGAGTTGCTCAGCTCGGCACCTGGATTCTGACCCGGTAGCTCAACCATACGGACCCCGTTTGGCGGTTGATTGTATGTGACTGATGGCGCATATGGGGGTGCCGATGTCTCGACCATGGGTGGCTTCGCGAGTTCAGCGGCCAACGGAGGTGGTGCGTATACCATTGGACTTGTTGGGCTCGTCGGACGCGGGGTTGCCGGTGACGTAGAGTATGAGGCTGTGATTGTGGGGTGCTGAGGCGGCGGTGGTGTGTTTGAAGGTGGCGTGGGGGGAGGCCCATGTTTTGCAGTCGCGGTCGCCGCAGCAGCAGCATGGCTGACGGGTTTCTTGCCAGTGCGATGTCCAAGGTAGAAAAACGCTGCACACAGGAGCGCTACGGCAACGACGACACCGATAACAATGCCGCCGATGGCACCACGCGAGAGGCCATTTGCGTCGTCGGACTCAGTTTCCGGGGTGGGCGTTATTTCTGCATTGGCATTTGTCGGAGTGGGCGTCTCAGTGGAGGTCGGTGTTGGTGTCGAGCTCGTTGTATCGAGACCCCAGGCGGTTACCGAGGCAGGAGGCATGGGGTAGATCCTGAAAGCGGAGATGTTCTGGTCGGCTACCTTGCGCCAGATCCAAGGTTCACATGTCTTGCCGTTACTCTTGAGGCAGTTGGCATCGGAAAAGAAGTCGAGGCACCAAGGGCCCTCTGGGTCGAAGGAGAACTGTTCGTCTTCTTGGTGCCATATCTGGGTGCAGTTCTGGGCGGATTGCCCATCTTCGATTTGTGAAGGGATAGATGAGTTTCGCCAGAGGAGTGTCCAGGCGGAAGCTTGAGGGAGGACAACGCCCAGAATGAGATATGCCAACCAAAGCGCAGAGGAGCGAGCCATTATGGTTGTACTATTGGTTTGAAAGAATGTTCTGCTGGAGGATCATGACATGGACGACATTGAAATTTGAACAGAGGGAGTGGTTTTCCGGAGATAGATCCCCTCTATTTCAGGAGAGGCGAGATTGGCAGCATGGCGCCGCCCTTGCGCAGTCTCCTCAGCGAGCAAGGCACCGTGTATTGCAACCCATTGGGGAAAGAAGAGCCCCGGATTTCAGGGACAGCGTCGAATAACGTTCAATGTCAACCCCCTCGTGAATTTCGTGCGCATCAGTGGCATTGCGGATCAAGGGATAGACACTCTGGTGATTGGCGGTGAATCAGGCAAATACGAGGATGGGCCGAAGATGGTTGCAACATGAGCAGAGAGCTTGAAGATCCAAACGTTGAGGGCTAGAGAGCTCGGGTGGCTTGAACCGGGCCATTATCAGGAGGGGCGGATTGGCTGTACTCTTGAGTAGTGGTCGATCATGCTCGTATTGGCGTACACCAGCTTGCACTGGCGACAAGATGGGGAGAGTTGGATGATGATGATGATGGCAGACGCCCACCCCGTCTTAATCGGGAAACCACCTGCCAAGACCTGAACTCACCTCACGTCTCGTGGTATCCATTCCTACTCCGCGGTCATTGACGATACATCTAATGGGCTGCATCGTTTATTTGTCCACCCAATGGCTGGGGCTAATATGGCTCTAGAACATCAGATAATTACTTCTCCCATCCATTGAAACCGCTGAGTGGTGACGCCAGGAGTCGACCAACCACAAACAATGCCTAAAGGAATCAACCCACCACCTCATCAGACCACAAACGAGGGTCTCAATTGGCGCGGAGGCGCGGAGATGGACTACTGTTTGAAATAAGGTTGCCGTTCTTGTGGAACTGGCCAGGAAATCACCGCGGTCTAAACCTTGTGGCCTGCTCGATGTTGCATACAATTTACTCCTCCACGTCATAGACATCCGCGTCCCCCGATAATGCAATATTTCCTGCGTACAGTCAAGCCTTTTACGCATTGAAACTACGCTGTCAAGGTCACACTCCCACATATTTCTTGTACGCTCCGACGTTGTTAGAATAGGATCAGCTCCTGCACCGGGCACTCGAGGAACCGCAGAAGGGTCTACAGAGCAATATCACACGGTACGGACACCTTGAAAAGAGTCTTCTGATCTGACTGACGAGGTTAGAAATGCCTGCCCTCGATTCGCTTGCCGTGGCAACACAGAGACAGGTGCTCGAAAGAAGAGACTGGGCCAGCGAAAACCCAGGCCCTATACTGGTGTTCTGCATTGTTTTCATCGTTGCTTCGGGTGTCATTCTTCTTTATCTGTACCGAACATGGATGAGCCGGAGGGCTGCCCGACAGTCTTATCAGTGATTCTCGACGCTCCACGACTTGCCAGGCCGCTCACTCTAATGCGCACATTCAACGTTGCGGCCTTTCAACGGCTTTGGGAGCCTTCTATCTCCATAGGTACACGGGGCGAGGCGACTGTTTCGGGCTATTCATCCTTGCGTTCTTGTTATATACCCCTGGATCTACCAAAGGAGACACCCAGAGACTGCTTGTTCTTCAGCATAAATTGAAGACATTACTCTACACTAATAAACGCGCTGATGCCCTTTGAGTGACTTTGTCCGCCGCTGTGGGCCTTTTCATAAACCATCTAATTAAATGCAGAACTCAGTTATAACTAAAGACGAAACTCACGGGTCTTTAAAGCTGCAACCGGCGCTCTCAACATGCATAGATCTGAATTCAGGGCTCACTCAGCATGGACCTAGCACATTGTGGTGATGATCTAGCCAAGCGACATTACCTCTCTATAGGCCCGTCTTCCTTGCTATGATTATCCCGCACAAATCGTATTTTCGACTTTGCCTGAGTTATAAGGACTGAGATGGCAGGCAAAGCAACCCCTCTGATGGCAATCATTCAGGAAGACAAAGCTCTTATGCTGATTTGAAGGAATACAAAGCAGCCCCCCACGGTGAGTCTGGTCAATTAAGCAATTAAACTAATACTAGCACGATCTAGATCTTGCCAACACCAGCGTTGGCAACAACGGTGGTGGGAACATCCGCAACACCATAAGCATCGACCAGGCTGGTGGAATACTGCGCAAACTCATCGAGAACCGCCTGATCGGTGAGCGACGGCCATGTTCCGGAGCCAGCCAGTCTGTTCCACTCGCAGATATAGCCAAGGGAGGCACTGCATGCACTGGCCGAGTCAACAGTAGGCACGTTGTACACCAATGAGCCACTGGTCAGGGTCGTGTCTGAGACCGGAGTGGTAACGGAGTCAAAGTAATTGCCCTCGAGCAGCACCCAGGTGTTGGCATCGACATCGAAGGCGTGACCACCGACATTCTGGAAGTAGTTGTTCACACCGTGGAAGAAGATACGGCTATCGGTGTTGGTGGTACCGAGATGGGGTGCTCGGCCAGAGACATCGTGAATCCAGTTGCCTTGGAAAGTGTACCAGTCCTCTTCACCGATGAGAAGCAAAGTCCAGTAATGCTTGCCGTTGCACCCTGCGGACCAGTCGGTGACACCGTCGAACTCGTTGTTCGAGATGGTGACATGGCCAGCCGCACCCCAGCCGGAGACGATGAACTGTCTTCCGGCAAGGGAGAACTTGTTGTGGTCAATCCAGACCTGGTCACATCCGTCGAGGGTGATGGCGTCGCCACCCCAGACGTACTCGGGGTTCAGCTCGGTTATGTGGATATTCTGGATGATCACGTTGCTTGTGCCATCACGAAGACGGAAGCCTTTGCCGCGGATGATACCAGCCTCGCCGACACCGACAATGCTCTTGTTGCTGCCGACTTCAAGGGGCGACGGGCCCGCATTATCGTAGGTGCATTCAATCCAGGTGCCGTCATCGCAGGTATCTTGGATAGAGGCTTGACCGGCACTGGTCCCGCCTTCGCAGGTTGTCGTCCTCGTGCTGCAGCACTGCCCGGTGGTTTCGCCCTCAGTGCCGATGAAGTTCCATTCGCGGTCGATGAGAATCGTGCGGGGGGTATCGTCAGTGACCCATTCAATCAGCCTGTTCTGTCTGTTAGCTGGGCTCAGAGAACAGACGATTAACTACATACTCTTCCAAGCTGGAGGGAGTCTGCGGCGCAGCGTCACCACCTCCGGTTGTTCCAGCAGCAAAGCCAGTAGGCGTTCCCACGACCTGCGCGGTAGCTGACTGAACGAGGAAAGCGAAAATGGAAGCTAGAACGGCTTGCTTCATTTTGCTCAACTGACACTGGATGCCTGGTTTACAGTACTGGCGACAACAAGCGCCCTTTATACACAACTACGAGTCTTCGTAGTCTCCTGAGGGTAAATTAATTCATCTACGATTCTCACATAAATTATCCGAGCAGGATAAAAGGAAGGATCACCGTTTCAAAAAGCGGAACTATCGACAGAACAAGCACGCAAGCCGAGACCGACCCCGTCAATGCGGAGAAATAAACGCACGTCAATTCGAAAATAGCATCTGCAACGCTAAACCAGTTCTTTAAACCCCCAGCACGAACTAAACAAGAACTAACAAGCACCTAACCAAGCACTAAACAGCCTAAATCCCGCTTACCTAACTCTCTTGCTCCGAGAGTGGCAGCTTTCCTGTGGATTCCGCCAATCACTTTGAAACACCGATAGCAACGGATGAAACAACAGCACAATTCCACCGAGGGGTGCTACCACATGGGGCTATCATTGGTGCTAGGTCCGGTGGAAACAAGGAATTCGATCCCTGAGCGAACATGTCGTCGAGAACTGACACGGTCGGACTGACCCCTCACCCGGAGAACGAGTCAGTCCACGAATCGTTCAGCCCTAGGCCATACCCTGGTGTCTGCATATACTTAGTGGCTGTCGAACCTCCCGGCGCCACCGTCGTAGCCAGGGGTCGGTGACTGGAGGCCCGAACGCAGGGACGTCCAGTACTCTGCTGATAGTAGGCCATCTTCGCCCTCGGAGTCACAGTCATGGAATGACGAACTCGTAGACGAAGAACTCCTCTCGGCGAATGTCAGGAAATCGTATTCCTGATCACGGTCATCATTCTCCCAGCCCGTCTCAAGCTCAATGATATCCTTTAGAGGACTGTAATAACTGTCAGGGACGGTACCTTCCGGCGGTGTATTGAAACCCCCCGCCGGGTCGCTGTCACTATCAAGGAACGTGCCCTCCTGAACCGGGCATAGATCTTCCATCTCGTACTCCCCATCTGTAGAAACACCGTTGCCCCCCTGGCTCCTGCTCCCACGCCAAGCAGGCAGCGACATAAATTCAGCTGTTAGCATGCGACCAGCGTCGTAGATGGCTTCCAGGGTGCTATACCCGGAGTCACATCCACTCTCGGTGTGGGGTTCCGTTTGGGCTTGAGAACTACGGCACTCCGTGGGCTGAGAAATCAGTGCGTCCTGATTTGCAGAGCTCATCTGTTGCGATTCTTCCTGACACTGCATGCAATCAGTGTCCTCTGACGTCGAGTGAGAGAGGACTTTGTGGGATGTGCGGGTGACATGGCCGAGTAGGGGCGTTTTCGTGCGGAGGCTGTTCGTGAATGCGGCGCAGGCCTTCAGCGTGAAAGACACAATGTGTTCGCAGGCTGCGAGATGGTGGTAAATCTTTTGACACATTTTGTTTGTGGTGGGCAAGAATACTAGTCTTTCAACGAACAAGGCAGTTACAGTAGATGAGGCAGTCGGATTGGGCTAGATGCTGCTGAAGGTGAAGGTGAAGGTAAAGAGCTGGGTTAGTGAATAAATTAAAGCTTTATATGCTCTCTTTTCAACAAGGACAAAGCCCTTCGCCGCATATTCGAAGTATACAATTGACTTTGTCCATGTCTCTTCCTGCAGGAGGGTTAACAATGGCTGCTGGCTTTCTGCGGTTTGCAAGTCCTTGTCACTGAAGCAGCGTCAAAAGGATTAAACAAAGATCTTCACAAGGGCTCGTTACAAAATGAGAACATATGAGAACTGACTACTCTCAAAGCATCTCCGAAACTTTTCTTCTCATTAACAAAACAGCGGCATGCAGTCTAATAAAGCAACCCTATCCCACTCGGCCCCCTCCCTCAACTGCCTACTCACAAACACAGATCGAGAATAATGTGCATAGAACCACGCCTCATCCTCTTTCACCAAACAAAAGACACCCAAAACAACAATCAAAGAACCCCCAACAACCCCACCGTACCAACCCTCTTACTCCCCCTCACCACACCCCCGACCCCCATCAACCCCCTAACCGCAATCTGCGCACCCCTCACACTATAATCCATCGTAACAACAACCTCATCCGGAATCTCCACAAACGGACCTATAACGGCCATATTCTCCATACCTTTCGGCAAGACAGCAGGTCTATCCTCCGGCGTGCGCGGGAGAAAAGTCGAGCACGCCCGCGGCTGGATATGCGGGATTGTGATCGCATGCGCGAGGATCCCGTCAGGCGGGTAGCGGAGATGCTGCAGGATCTCCGTGAGGATTTCCTCGCCGGAGCATTTGAGCATGGGTTTCGAGATGAAGGAGCCTTCCTTCTCCGGGTGGAGGGCGTAGCCGTAGCAGACTTGGATGTGATCTGGTTGGTCGGGGAAGACGGGTTGGTGTGGGATGCGCAGGGTTATCAGCCAGGGTGTATCGCGGAGGGTGAGGGAGGTGTTTGGGCCCGGCTGGTCGAGGGTTGTGGCGTGTAGTCTGTTGAAGAATTCCGGGCTGGAGAGGGTGATGGTGAAGGACTCGAGGCGGGATTCGTGGAGTCTGGTGCAGAAGTTGTAGGCGTTGCCGAATTTGGGGTGTTTGGTGCAGAGTTCGAGCCAGAGGAGCCAGTTTTCGTCCAGCTCGGAGTCGATGGGGGAGGAGGGGTTGTCGGGGGAGAGGGAGAAGGGGTCGAGTGTGCTTGTGACGGTTTCGAGGTATGGAGGGGAGCGGGTGTTGTCGCCTGTGAGGATGGAGGAGAAGATGGAGCCGAGGGTGACGAAGACGATGTCGTCGGGGTTGAGTTTGACGACTTGTTGTTCTAGGGAGGAGATGGAGGTGCTGCGTTCGTGAGCGGGGGAGGTTTGGATTTCCTTGACCCGGGTTGGTTCGAGGGGGTCGTCGGGGTTGTCGTATGCGAAGAGGATGTCGCAGATTGTGGTGTTGAAGCGGAAGTCTACGCCTGAGGACTGGAGGAAGCGTGCGATCGGGGCGATGATGGACTCGTGGACGTTGTATTTGCCTAGATCGAGAGGATGAGGGTCGTTGATGTCGTGTAGGTCGTGGTAGCGATGGAGGTACCGGCGGAATTCGGCGGCTGAATGGAGGGGTTTGAGGCCAAAGCTGGAGGAGTCAGTAGGTGGAGGAGCTGTTTGTATGAAACACTCACGTTGAAGCCAAAGAAAGCCAATATCCACTGCGAAAGAAGGTGTCATGGAAGCAATCGCAGATGCGAGCCCTGCCCAGCGCCTTCTCCGACTTGGACGCCAGCATAAAAAGATCAAGCCGATCACGCACACCAAGCATCATCTTCTTTCCATCTATCCTTCCAACACCGAGCGGCTTATGCGTCAGAAATCTCGTCTGTGCCGGCTGAATGTCTAACGACTTCGCGAACTCAAAGACATCGTCGCGGAGAGTCCGGGATGGGTTGGATTCCGAGGGAACTAGTGATAGCAGCGTCTCCATGCACATGTCGTTGAGCTGGGGGCGCATGCCCGCGCGAAAGTCGTAGCCGTGCTCGGCGTCGCCATAGCTGACTGTAGTGCCGCCTGCGATGCTGAGGGTTTCAATGATATGGACCTGGGATGGTGGTACGTGCGCTTCTTGGATGAGATGCACTGCGGTCGTGAGGGATGAGATACCGCTGCCTAATATCCAGGCATTTAGACGGCTTGGATCGCGTTTAGACATTATCGATTGATCATCGAATTGATTCTTTGTTCAAGATTTCAGATCAGTCCGGCCGTTGGAATGGGTGAGATGATGACTTCAACGACCGGATGAACCATGGATGGCCTCGGCTGTGACGACAGCTTGATGCTTCAACTATTCTACCTAGCCACCTATAGATTTCCAGCGCTTGGGAAAATTTCACTCAATCATACAACTGCCTCTGGGGTAACAACCTCATACTTGGAGTCCTCGAACTTTGCGTCCTCGGCACTTGGAAGCTCGGGCGCAAAAGGTGCCTGCCCTCTGCGCTCTTTCTTCAACAACTCCCTGATTTCCGCTACCGTCTTCCGGCCTTTCCCTTCGAAGTACTTCGGTCCGAGATCTTCCAAATCAAAGCCACGGGGGTAGTATTTGTCGTCTTCATCTCCCGGAAGAGGCATACCCATTGCTCGGCTGATCCACGCACCAGGGCCCCAGCGATTCCAGAAAGTCGGCTTGACATAGTATGGAATCGCCTCGTAGAGGTTGACATAGTAGCGCCCGTACTCATTTGGCTTATCGGTGAAGATGTCAATCCGCTGGAAGTTCGGCCGCGGCAAGGCCAGGTAGCGCAGATAGAACTTGCGAACAGAGACCAGAGAAGAGAAAATCGCATTGTAGATCGCCGGAGGTCGTTGATACCTGTGTATGTCAGTAAGTCTCAATGGTCCCAGGGAGAAGACGTACATCATAGCCTCGCGCAGCCGATCGTCCATCACACAAGCTGCAAAATTCACGCCAACCGGCTTGAGAAACCTCGGCATCGCATAGACAAGCACGTCCATCGTCTTATCCGCAACCTCTTTATTCTCTGGGCTCGGCTTCATATAATCCTCCTCATACTTCAAACTCCATGCTCGGAGCTCTTCGAGGAAGTGTAGGCCATCACGGAAAGCATGCGGTCCCGAGGGAAGGTCCGCAAAGCTGATCTCGAGCGCATCACCGAGGCTCTTCCAATATGTTCCGATAGCGCACTGCTCAAGATCGCTGAGGGACCGCCACTCGAACAGATCAATGAACCGGATGGGTTCAAGAGCAAACAGACTCAGCGTGTAGAGCATGTCGGACTCGAGAATTTTACCGCTCGCTCGGTATCCGACATGTAGGAACTTGGTGCGTGCGATGGCTGTCTGAGCGCGTTCGGATGATGGCTCGAAGGCCATAAATTGTCCGATCAGGGCGCCGGTGTCGGCATATCGTTTAAAAGAGGTGGCCGGATTGGAGAATTGCGACGTCTTGAGTAGTAGGCTAGATATCGTCGGGATACCGTACGTCTGCTAGCGTTACTTAGGGGCATATGAGACATGTAGGGGTATTCGTACCCTAAATAGAGCAAACTGCAAAGCCTTCAGCGACGCTGATGGAAACTCCATCACCAGCATCAACTTTTGTATCTCCCATGCATCATGGTCCGTCATCGACGCCATTTCCTCTCTCGTAGTGTACTTCCGGTAAATCCTCTGCAGTCGACTCAACCGGCGATATCGCAGAGACCGTTGAAGTATGAGGTATGCAGCGAGGACAGCAGCCGACAGCCCTACCCGTTTTTGGGGGTCTCTCCAAAACTCCAGAAGCAAAGTCCGGACCGGCAGCTGCTTCAAGCCAACCATAACTTGGGCTATTCGCTTATCCATGATGAGTGGATGGCACTGTAGTAGTCTGTTGTACACGGTATATTTCCTCACCCGTGGTCAGAAAGGGTCATTGATCTTTATAAGACATCCCAAGTCCATCAGACCACGACACAAAGGCATCATCACGATGGCCATTGAGAAGGATGAAGATAGCACGATATCTGGAGGATTACAGCGAATCTCACTGGCTCGTTTTCCAGCATCTTTCATGTGCTAGGGTCGGCGCGCGGACCGAGGAAGTACCAACAACCCTTTCGGGCAAAGAGTATATCTATCGCGGAGTCGCTATAACTGAGTCGCGTCTTCCGGCTTCCGAATAATGAACCGTATGCAATGATAGGCGAGGAGCCGAGGAAAGCCAGCAATAATGGATGTACCGGACCCTGGATCCCGAGATCGTAAGTTGCGTCGGCATGCACAAACTGACTCGATGAAACTGACACCGCAGGATAAGCTCACCCAAATACCGGAACAGTCGATCGCTGCGTCATAGCTGTGGAGGGGTTCGCTCTCGGGTTGTTGGATAAGGTTGATGGCAGTCCTCAACGACTGAAGGGGAAATGTTTTTCTACAGATTCCAAAGGCACATTGGTGGTATGACTAGAAGGCCTGACGATACTTGCACAGATTTCCGCACCGCGAGGCTGGCGGGGCGGTTCTTTGTGACTACTTAAGATGGCTTTGGACTTACGAACGACATTCACAGCCGCAATCCCTTACCAGATACGATGCATCGTCCCCATAGGCCCTCCGCCAAGTTACGAGAACTCGCAAAGAGCGGGAGATTCTCAGATCTGATAATAGACTGCGGGAACCATCAGCTCCGTGTCCATCGTGCGATCGTCTGCCCGGAGTTGAAGTTCATAGACAAACTAGTGAGGGAGAGCTCCGAAGTAAGTGACCGGTAGAATTGGTGAGCCGTGCTGATCTCCTAGGATGAGAAAGAGTCGCGCATCAAGCTAGACGAAGATCCCCGAGTCATAGGCTGCATCCTGGCCTGGTGCTACTCCATCAACTATGCGCGGGAACCCGCTCCCTTCCCCGGCCTGACGTCTGAAACAGCCACATTGCACCCTGGAGACTATGTCGCACTGTACAAGGCGGCTAAAAAGCTCGGCGCACAGGCGGTCGCAACAGGTGCTAGGTTTCGACTAGCCTGCTGGGGGGTGACAACATCGATGATCCTGCGCGCTGGGATGCTGTGCAAGAAGTTTGGGGCGAGTTGCAGGAGGACGATCAGGAGCTTCGCGAGCTGATTGCTGGCTCCCTCGCTTGTCGGTATGGTGAAATCCAATCCTCTGAGAAAGCAAAGAGGAAGTTGGATGATACACCAAGTCTGGCAGCCGCCGTGCGCGATTCGCTAGAGATTCTTGACTGGTGGGAACGGTCTCGAGCGTTAGAACCTTTCCCCTCCCTGAAGATATTGAGGTGTTGAGCGCAGGTGCAACAGATTGACAGAATCCATACTCATACCTACCTGCACTAGAATCTTCCACGAGTCACGTGCTAGCAAGACAAACCAGACAAACGTCTCGGCGAGGTCTCGGCGAGCGGTTGTTAATCTGTAAATCTGTCCAGCACTCCAGCCGCCAGCGTGCCTGAAAATTGCTAAGAAATCGTGGCGCTGACAAAAGAAAAAAAATAACACCATCGGAGTGCGGAATTACCCCTCGAGCCTCTCCACTCTGTCACTATAAATGATAACCCCCCTGCCCCTCCAACATGGCTGATTTCCTATCCAACAACCTCAATCCCTTCACACCCCCCTAAAAACATTATTCCAACCGTCACAATGGGTTCCACCAACGTCCAGTTCAAGAACCCCGCCACCGCCACTCTCATTGAGGCTGTCAAGACCCGCCGCACCATCTACACCCTCAAGGCCGAGAGCCCCGTCTCCGACGAGGTCATCGAGTCCATCGTTCGCGATGCTGTCCTCCACGTCCCCAGCTCCTTCAACACCCAGACCTCGCGCGTCGTCCTTCTCCTGAAAGAGGAGCACCAGAAGGTGTGGGACATTGCTCTCCAGGCCATGGAGGGCCTTGTTGCTGCCGGTGCTCTGCCCAAGGAGGCCTACGAGTCTTCCACCAAGCCCAAGCTCGAGGGTTTCCGTGCCGGTTACGGAACCGTATGTTTCTCCAATTCTGCTGTTCATGAGAGATGCTAATTGTATAGGTCCTCTTCTTCGTTGACTACGAGGCTCTCAAGCCCATCAAGGAGCAGTTCGCCATTTACGCCGACAAGTTCGACCCCTTTGCTCTTGAGTCCAACGCCATGTCCCAGTACCTTGGTATGTTTATTGCGCGATATTTCGCTAGTCCTTACTAACGTTCGTAGTCTGGACTGCTCTTGCCTCCGAAGGCTTCGGTGCCAACCTCCAGCACTACAGCCCCCTGATCGATGAGCAAATTGCTAAGCAGTGGAACATCCCTGCCAACTGGAAGCTCGACGCTCAGTTGGTCTTTGGTACCCCCACCGGCGGCCCTGGCGAGAAGACCTTTGCTCCTATTGAGGACCGCTTCAAGGTCTACGGAAAGTCCGCATAGATTATATAGACATTGAATTAGCGCATGAATAATGATTGCATTTTGAGCCTCCAATTGATTTTTCTTCGTAAATTTTCAGCATGATCAGAACCGCCCCACCCCCACCACCGAGTCGCCCATACGCGTCAAACCTCAGCAATAATGCATCCTTGACTTTTGGATAGACTATACCGATGCCTAGAACAAGCAGTCCTGCAGTTCTACTGCGTAGAAACCCCACATGATGCCGATCAAAGGGAAAACATCCAAAAATAACCGATACGAAAAATCAACGACGAGCCAACCAAGCTTTCGTCGACCCACCCGTATTCGTTCGTGGATTTCCTAAAGGGGTAATTAGATGAAACGCTGTAGTCTATCACGGTCACTGGGGTATAAGTATCGACACCAGTCTGCATAGGATTCTAAATCCATTTTCAGTTACTGCTACACTGACTTCATTCTCTCCCATCAACCTCTATCTTCATCAAACTAACCGAACACAATGGACTTCACCTTCCACGAAGGCGTCAACGGCTCAGACCCCTGGGTCGAATTCTACCCCTACAACCCCTCCCTCACAGCCGGTTACGCCTTCATGGCCATATTCGGCATTGCAACCGTTGTTCACCTGGCACTCATGTTCCCCTACCGAGCAGCATACTTCATCCCTTTCGTATTGGGCGGGATATGTGCGTTCTCCTCCAACATCCCGAAGACGATACTAATGACTATATCTAGGCGAAACATTCGGCTACCACGGCCGCGCACGCTCGCACAATAGCCGCACCTCTATCGGCCCCTGGGCTCAACAGCAGCTCCTCCTCCTTTCCGCCCCTCCCCTCCTCGCAGCAAGCATCTACATGTCGCTATCACGAATCATCACCTCCCTCGACGCAGAGCACCACTCGCCCATCCGCCCCAAGAAACTAACCGTGTGGTTCGTGCTGAACGACATCATCTGTCTTCTGACTCAGCTCGTCGGAGCCGGCTTACAAGTAACCGGCGATGAGAAGATAATCAACATCGGCCTGAAAGCCGTTCTCGCCGGGTTGATATTCACGCTCGTTGTTTCTGTGGCCTTTGTCTGGATGGCTGTGCTCTTCCATCGACGGTTGTCCACTGATCCAACGAGGGTCTCGCTTGAGACGGGGGGATGGAAGAGATACATGTGGGTTCTGTATGGTGTGTGTGGGTGCATGATTGTGCGAAACTTGGTGCGGACGATCGAGTTCGGGGCGCCGAAGGGGGCGGATGTTAGGGCGAGAGAAGTCTATATCTATGTTTTCGATGCGGCGCTTATGGCTGTGGCGATGGGGGTTTGGGTTGTTTTTCACCCGGGGAGATTGGTTAAGAGGGCGAGGAGGAATCAGGGGGCTGTGGGAATGGGGATGGAGTTGATGGCTGATAAATAGGTTTTTTTTTTCTTGTATCGGGGTTTGGGATTAGATTGGTTTTCTTTAGACTGCGTTGCTACGGACTGGCGTTTGATTTTTGATTTTTTGATTAGGCTTTCAATCTTATACACTTCGGCTTGGACTCTTACCCTAGACCAAGGTAAAGTCTAACCAGACTAATCCGATCTACCAGATGGATACATCTCTAGACAAACCATCCAGTATGTCACAGCCCAAAATACCAGATACCCTAGAAAGATAATAAAGATCCACACGCCATCGCATTAGCTTTCTTGATCGCAAGAAAATCAGACAGACTACTCACCCAAACCTGCCCATTCTCAAAAACACCCACCCGCCAAAGCGGCGCCACGATCCACAACAACAGTCCAACGAGATACGATAAGATCGAATAGCTAAGCAGCATCACCGGCGCTTGTAGAACAAACAGCATTCTTCGTCTTGGCTGTTTCCTACTTCCACTTCCACCTCCACTTCCACCTAGCCCTCTACTAGTACTATCCTCCTCCCCGCGAAGCGTCAAAAGCAACCTCTCCATATCCCCCTCGCCATTCTCCAATTCAAATGCCGAGAGCAAGATACTCATATAGAACGCCCCAATCACACAGAAGAGTGTCGACGCCAGCGCCCCATACCAGAAAGCTAGGACTAGCCAGAAGGTTCTGTCTTCTCCGGACATCGCCCATTGTAGGGAGCCAGAGACGGAGGATGCGACGAGGGAGCCCTATAAGAAGTGAACACATACTCACGGCCGAGTTTTAAAGACTAAATGACGAACCACGACTCCAACATACTGATACTCGACTTTCTTGTCCGCTTGCCATCGTAGAAGCCGCGAGGCTTGACGAGCACCATCGTCAATGTCAATGATTTGCTGCACGGTGCTCTGCATGATGAACCAAGGGTTTGTCATGAGGCGCCATGCAATGAAGACTGCGCGTCTGGCGAGGGTGAATGTCTGAAACAATATGTTAGCCTGTCGCTGGGGTATCCCGCACGAGGATAATTGGATGAGGTAAGAGGGCACCCTTTTGGTTGCATCTTTCACACGCCTCGAAGGCAGCTTGTATCTGTTTTGTCGCATAAGGATAACTATCCCACTACAGTGGAGCAAGACGGATGAGGTTGGGGTTGCGGCTGCGGCTGATATTGAGAGGGGTCTGGGCTATACAGAGTCATGATATAGATCGCGTATGCATGGCTGATTTGCTCGGCTCGTTTTCTCAAATGATTTAGAGTTACTTGTAAGATTCTGTTTTCTTTTTTTTTTTTCTTCTTCTTCGAGTTTTTCATTTTGATAGAGGTGCTTCTTTGGCTGTCGAGTTGAAGTGCTGCTATTCGAGGAGCATATCTGTGTCTCGGCATGAGGTGGTTTGCTTCACTTTGTTGTTTCCAGCCTGGTTATAGATAGGTCTATAGCCGACATGAATCACCCAGTTTAGAAATAGTAGATTATACCCTATCTCAACTCTCATTCTCTATCGAATAATATAACCTCCTCCGGCCACTCAAGCCAGCCATGATACGCCAGCGGAAGACAAGCCCTAATCCCTCTAATGATATGCTCGTCCCAGCCGCGCATGAACCACACCCCCCTCATATACCGCATCAGAATCGCCCAATGCCCAAGGATTACCAGCGCAACGGGCTCCTTCTCCTCCAGCTTCTGGATCATTATTTCCGGCAACCGGAACGTCCACCCCATTGTGAACGGCATTAATTCTGTGACATACCCTCCCAACCTGCGATGCTCGCACGCATGCTCAAAAGACTCTATCAGATCATCCAATGCCTTGACGTACGCAGCTTTGTCGAGAGACACCTCCTTATCGACCAGCGTTCTTATTTCTCGCAAACGCATCTTATGCCGGGCGATTTCATCCTCGTGCCCAGGAGCGGGATCGGAGGAAGTGGGCCGTCGAGCAGTAGGTTCCAACACACCCGTGAAGATCTCACTGTGCTTTTGAGCTGTGATCGCACGAACACCATGTAGCAGAACCAACCACTCCGACCGCCCATTTTGATTGAAAACCAAGAATTCACCCTGCCGTGGGCCGTGCGCAAAGTATGCAAAGCAGATAAGTACCGCGGACATGTAGATCTGCTGGCAATTCTCCGACGCTAGCGTGTCCAGCGCGAGCACGGTGGTTACGGAGCGCACGCCGAAGGTGAAGTGCTCGTCTGCTTGTCGGGTATACTCTTCTTGTTTGTCTGGGTCCAGGAACGCGAGATGGAGCGCTGAGAGTGCGAGGACTAAATGCATGATTGGGGGGAAGGTCATCCCCCACTGCGGGATGTGGACTTGGTTTACTCGGTTTGTGTCTGTGGCCTCGTCGGCGAGGGTGCGGTAGGTGGATGTGGTGTAGTGGTGGAAGAGATGCAGGTCCGAGAGCGAGATTCCTCCGCTTTCGATACTTGATGTCGCGGTTGGTGACGGGGCTGGGTCGCATTGGACTCCGATTGAGCGCTGGTTGGGCTCATCTTCCTTTGGTGATGTGAGAGACTGGTACTTTGATTCTCGAAACTGGAACCGCTGTTGCGGCGCTGAGGCCTCGGATGGTGAAGCTGAGGATGATAAGCTAAAGTCGCAAGTTATGGAGTGTTGTAAGCAATTGGTGCAGGATGGTTTGATCTCATCGCACTGTCCTCTGGTTAGTGTTGAGTCTGGAGGACTAGGGAGTTATGGATGTACCTTGACCCGCCGCTTCTTGCAATTCCCGCAGCCCAATCGCGACTTTCGATGCGAGACGCGAGATCTAACTTTTGCTTGATGATCCTTGGGTGTCATGGTGGTTGGTGCATAGGAAGGGGGATGAAAAGTCTTCGTACTCGTTCCGCTTTTACCACTCCGGGAGTGTTTCTGCCTGGGGCACCAGTTCCTAAAATAGACTCATTGATACAAAACCCTCTCCACTTGTCGCTCGCTAGAAGGATGATGAAAGCGTCTTCTGCAGCGGAAGTAAGAAGCTTAAATATGCTAATATGAGCCCTGAGAATATTGCTGCCTGACTTTGCCCACGTAGAACGTACATCTTCCAAGACCCCTAAAGCATTTCCAATCCTATCGTGATGTCTCGATAGCAAATTAAAGGTATACTTGATGACGATGGCCGACTTAGTACTGAAGGCAGCATAGAAGTACTCAGTGCATCTCGAATCCAAAATCATCATGGCGCATTCTGGAGATGCTGTGATATATGTGACAGATATATATTCCACAAGTATGCAACTGCTGAAAAACAACAAGAGAAAGCTCAAACCTCTCAAAATACAAACAGCCCTTCTATTTGACCCATACTACAAACTTATAGTCCGGTATATTCTTCTCACGTATCAACCCAGTGACAACCCCTCTAAACCACAGCAAGAAGCACCAAAACCCCAGCCACAACAACCCCCTTCCCTGGCACCAGCATCCCCGCAGCATCTACCCCATCATTAGCACGAACCCCTACAAAAGATAAGAGTAAGTAAGAAGAAAAGACTCACCCTCTGGAACCTCCTCATCCTGATCAGCAACAACCCCCTCACACATCCTCCCCAAATCCTCCACCGCATCCGTCAAATCCCCAAAATCCATCCCCTCCACATCCTCCGCCGTGCACTCCGACTCCTGGATACAAGAGCTCATCTCCTCGGACATTGTATTGTACAGCTCTGTCGGATCGCCCTCAACCGTACAGAAGCACTGGGCGTCTTCGACGGCGCAGTTGAAGGTTGTTTCGGAGGCTTTGTAGGCGCAGTCGCGCGCGCAGGGGGGGAGCATGTCGTCGAAGACGGATTTGGGGGTTATGGCTGTTACGGACTGTAGAGAGATCAGGGTGAGGAGGAGGGTTGCTGTTGCTGTGATGGGATGCATTTTGACTGGGTTGGTGGTGAGTAGATAGGAGTTGTATGTAGTATGGTAGATGAATGCGCAATGGAGAGAGATGTCAATCGTATCGTGGTAGGAGCTTGAAGAATGATCAGACAAGTTGATGAAGAGAGATGTACACTTTATAAATACCTCGTCCTCAAACAACAATGTCATAAGGCTGTGCAGCTGAAATCGAGCCCTGGCGTAGATAACCGTTTGGGTTGAATTGCCGCGCTGCTAAGGGCTCGGCGGGCGCAGGGGCTGAGGGTGCGCAAGCATAGGGAACATGCTGACTGGTCAGACCTTTATTCAGGTCATCTCAGCCTTGTGATGATCGCATGTTGAGAGGGCCAATCGACATATACTTACAGAGTTGGACCAGGGCAAGCTGAAACGTGAGTATACGCCCGCAGGCCGCTGGATTCAATGCATCTCGGTCGCGTTTGACATAACTGTTGCTTCTCCTATTATCGTGCTGGATAGTATAATTGTCGGTCGCTTGTGGTTTCTGGCCAATACTATGTAGCGGTCTTCGAGAGAAGGCATTGTATTTATAGGTCTGCCACTCGGTAACAGAATATGTAGAGACGAAGTGAAACCGTAGGATATCTCGTAGTAAAACATCAAAAAAGCATCCAGAATATTATAACCATTAATCCATTACTCAATCATTCCATTATCCATCACCACATTCGCTTAAAAGAGAGCAAGCAGCATCATCGCACCGGCAGCGACAACAGCATTGCGAGCAGAGAGGGTAACAGCAGCATCTAAACCCATTAGCACAACCGCACCAATATCAATCATCATCAAGGAAGGAAGAGAAAACATACCCTCAGGAACATCCCCACCACTAGTCTCAGTCACAAGGTCATCCTCGTCAAGGCCCGCCTCTTCAAGCACATCATCCAAGCTTCCCACACCACACATCTGCAGCGCCTCATCCAAGTAAGCCAGCACATCGTTCTCGCTCATGCTAGAGTAGTCGCTGTTCTCGCAGTCGGAAGACTGCAAGCAGCCTTCCATATCTCCCTGCACTTGGCCAAATGTGGAGCCGCCCTGCGCAGTGCAGAAACAGTCTGTGTCGTTAATGTCGCAGCCGCTGGCATCTTCGGCGACTTGGTAGGCGCACTCGAGAGAGCAGGAGGGGAGGTACTCGTCGAAGAGTTCTTTGGGGGTAGAGGCTGCGAAGGCAGTGGATGCGGTGGCCGCGAGGAGGAAGGTGGAGAGGAAGCGCATCTTGATGGTGTTTTTGGTAGTAGAGTCTGAGGGAGAAAGAGTAGTTGCGATTGAGAAAAGAAAAACTGAGGGTGCAAAGCGCGCTATATAAGGACCACAGGGTCCCGTCCCACTGTCCCAAACTCCCAGAGTCCCAGAGGAACGCCTTGCGAGATTGCAAAGGGTCCAAGCCTCAAGTTACAACCTGACTCATTCCATACAAGTGGCGAGTCTGCAGCCGCTACTCCGTGATAGCGATAGCGTCTGGAAAGAAAAGGGTGCGATTGGAAGAGAAATGGCCTAAATGGCCCCCAATCTCCGCCTAACGCCCTAAGGGCTCGGCGCTGGGGCTGAGGGTCTGCAGCACCGGACAGGTCACAGCAGTGAGCTCACGAGGGTGTCAGACTTTTATCTTGTGGTAATTCCTTCCGAGAGTTTAATTGTACTGATGATTTTGTCATTGACCATGGCAAATACTGTAGAATAATGTTTTGCGATTTTGTGGGAGTCAGAGTTGAAACCTGGGAAGCGAAACTCAGGCCCGCAGTCTAAACTAACGCTAGTTTGGGGCCTAGCGTGCGGAGCGCAGGGCAAACTTGCAAAGAGGCTGAGAACACAACTGGCCAAATTTGGGGCCCGAGAGGCCTGAGATATGGTGTAGTGACAGTCCCTTTGTACACAGCCCCAACCCACAACCGAACCGTAGCCTCGAGTCTAGGATTCAGGGACGTCAATAAGTATACCGATACTCAGGGTGTTTGTCTCCCAGCGCCTCAAACTGCTCTTCGTAACTGACACCCTCAAGCCCGTGGAGGATCTCCGTCCTCCGACTCTCCTTCCGCCCATTCAGCCACCTCAACAGGAACACCTGCACCACAATGCCCACCAACATAATCACAATTAGCGCCAAGTTGAACCTCGCCCCGACATTATAGTACGGCGCCGAACTCTTCGGGTAGATCCACGTGCTCAGCACACCGCCAGAACTGGTTGATGTAAATCCCAATGCCACTGCCGTTGCACGCCGGACATGACCCGCGGTATTATTCGGCACCCAGGAAATCAGACACGGGGCGGAGGAGTAAATTCCTGTGACGAGGAGAATGAGCGCGGAGTATCGAACGGCGATACTTCGGCCGTTTAGCATCAAGGCTGCCCCGACGAGGGAGATAAGTGTCGTCACGAAAGCGCAGATTCCACGCTGGCGATATCGGTCTGCGATATAGGCTGTGACCATGGTCACCACGAATGCAACGGCGTACGGCGGCACCGTCATGAGTTGCGTCCTTGTATTGTCGTAGCCCATGGCTTGCACGATCGCCGGAGAGAAGTAGGCAAGTCCGAATAGACAGACGCCGCTGCAGAAGAGGAAAGCCGTGAGGAGGAGGACGTGGAGGTCTTTGAAGACCGAGAGGACTTTCTTGACGGTGACTTTCTCCTCCGAGAAGAGGTTTGCGTCGAGTTGAAGGCGACGGAGACAGTGTTCTTTATGTTGGGGCTTGAATGTCATGACTGTCTCCGGGCTGTTTGGGAGCATGGCGTAAGAAAACAACCCAAAGCAAACGGTGAAAAGGCCCTCGAGGATGAATATCCATTGCCAGCCTCGGAGACCCCGGATCCCATCCATCTGTGTAATCGCAGCGGCGAGTAAACCGGAGAAGGCGCCGCTTAGCGAGGCAGCGGAGAAGAAGAGCGCGATGCGGACTTGGAGTTCGTGCCGACGATAGAAACCGGAGAGATAGAGAACGATCCCTGGGAATAAGCCGCCTTCGCAGAGACCGAGGAAAAAGCGACAGGCGACAAACCCGGCGAAGTTGTGTGCTTTACATTGCAGGACGGTGACGAGGCCCCAAGAGGTGCAGAGGGTTGGTAGGAGGACGCGCGGGCCGATTTTCTTAAGGATCAAGTTCGAGGGCAGTTCTGCGGCGATGTATGGAACATATGTCACGGTGATAGCTGTCGAGTTAGCAGTGGCTATAGATTGGGGATTGATGTACACACCAACTTTATACTGGTAGTCGCTGAGGTTGAGATCGGTGTCCAGACCAGCCTACATGGTCAGGTCGAACAACCTAGATGAGTGAAACACTTACCACACGTGCATTGCCAACATTTGCTCGATCAAGCCAAGCAAGAAGATACAGCATGAGGGTCATTGGCATCAGGACCATGTCAAGTCGGCGGAGTGTCTGGCGATCGAGCTTGCGCTCAGCCTCTGTCGGGACATCCTCCACGAACAAATCCTGGGGCTTTCCAGGCGCATTGGCTGTAGTCATGTTCTCTCAGCACCAGTGTTTCCACGAAAGTTCAATTGAGAGTCTGTTAATGAGATGGCTGTTATATAGGCAAAGCTTCTTCTGCGCAGTGGATCCGATCGGGAGAGCTGCCAAGTGCTGTGACAGCCGACTCCAGGACCCGGACGAATGCGGGGATCACCTCCAGCTATACCCCAGATGCTCCATATCCTGGCGGAAGCGTTGCCCATTGTGATTGTACGATCGTAGCAAGCAGCCAGAGGATTGATGCTCGTTCCCTGCATCGCTGGAGAGATCCGAGATGGCCACCGTGACGGCCACCGTGCGAGTATTCCTGCTAACCTCAACCGCCGTCAGACACAAGAAGAATTCAGAGCTACCTCGGTAGGGGCGAGCTCTCGGTAGTTGAAGCTATCCGGCCTCCAACTCTACCCTTGGCTGCAGCGTCTCGATGTGTCTGTAGCCGATCGCTCGGATTTCCCCCGCGTTTTGGTGTTAACTTAGCCGAGCGAGCTGAGGACCTTCAAGTCCGTGCACGATGTTGTTGCTCGAATGCTGCGTCATAAACATAGACAGACATACAGGTTGCAGGCTGGTCAGTATGATACTCAACGCCCACTGTCCATTGTGTACGATCCACTCCATGCGAAGAACGCAGCGAGAGAGTATCTCGCTTACTGCTGGTGCACGCTAGTGCGAAATAAATATTCGTGCAAGAGGTCAGCAAGGACGGTAACTAAAGGCTGGATCGATCCGACATCATTCATTGTCTATCAGGGATCCGTGGGTGTATCTCATGGATGTCAGATAAACTTTCACCCATAACACATCTACCTTCCAACCTCACTCCCTCCCCTCACCCCATCACTCCATTAGTCCATCACCTAACATCACCCACACCTGCTTCGTTTCTATAATCTTCCCTATCGCATCACGTCCCACGCGATGACCGAATGTCACTTTTTCGATGAATGGCTTGGAACTGTGATTGAACTTCCCGCCGACCATGCCGAGCACCTCCCCGCATCATCCTGGAAGATTGAGAGTATCCTAGGAGACAAAAACGACCAGAAGAGTGCATTCGAGTACCATCGTGACCAATTACTGCGCGACATTCCCAGCGGCGCGTACGGCACCTTCCTCTGCCGTAACACTGATACCCCTGCCGATGTCGCCATCATGAGAGTGCTCATGCAGTACGTTGTTCCCTTCGTGAGGGCGAAATGTACTAATAGATCCATTGTCAATAACAGAGTCCCATACGCAGGGTCGGAGTACGCCATCATGGCAGAGCGCGAGCGGCAAGCCTCGAACACACTCTCTTATGTTGGAAACCAACAGCTAGAGCCTCTTCTGGCCCTCACAGGCAACAACTGTCCTCGGCCCCACGCATACGACAACGCTGGGTCACTAAACAGGGCACAAATGGGTTGGTACCGGGCGGTTTCATTCACTATCTGCTACTGGAGCACGCCGCAGGTGAGAAGTTGAGCCGCAAGCGGTTCTGGGAGATGGACAGGAAAGAGCGAGACCGGGTGCGAGATGCCTTCGGGGTGGCCTTTAGGTATGTGCACAGATGCTCTCTTTTCTAGCTCGATTTTGACCTCCCTCGAAAATAGCAACTGCCTAGATGCTGGTGTTACTCCGTGTCAGTGGAGTGCCGAGTATCTGTACTGGGATGAACATGCCTCCAAAATGTAAGTCAGAGAATCTGCGACGGCTAGGGCAGCGGGTATCTCAGCTGACAGCGTATTGTTATTGCTATCAGCTACATCACAGGCTTCGGTTTTATCGCCTCTTATCCCGTCGAGCCCGGTGACGTATGGTCTCCTACCGAGTGGTTATACTGGGATCTGGCGGTTTGCCCGAAAGGCCATGATTATGCTTCAAATAGACAACCACACCCTGACATGAGCAGTTGGACCCTGTAGACAACCAAGAGTTTGTTTACTCAATTAGCCGCATCGAGACCTTTTGCAAAGGCGGTAGTTGCGGTGGCTGAAAGAAGATGCATGTGCGCTGCATCTGAGGTCGTGGGTGTTGTCGTTATAACGCAGGTGTGGTCAGCCACAGCCCTACGCTGTCGGCGCCTGAGCAGGTTTGCGGCTGGTGGGATCAAGCCTCAGCTCTCAGCCCTTCAGCTGCCAGCGTTGAGCTCATCTGCCTGAGAGCGTGAGAGTGTACTCTGGGTCAAAAATATGCAGGCTTGATGGATGGAGTGCCCAAGCTTCAAGTTCTGCATTGCTTTTGAATATAGGTATCTGTTCTGGGGCTCCTCCAAGCTCCGGGCAGTATGGCGAGTTTTAGTGACTCCTTCGGTGCGGGATCTAACCGGACTTTGGGTAAGCTTTCAGGATGTGTCCAGGTGTCAGATGGTAAGATACATACATGCATGCAGCTCCGTCAGCTGTGGCTTTCGTCTGTCAACAACGGATTACTGCTGTTAAGCATGAGTTCCGTCACAAGCTGAGCACAGTGCGCCGAACGACAAGTTCTGAACAAGAGGTAAATATTCCCAGCGCTTGCAGATGGGCTATAATCTCCGAAAAATACGAGGCCTGCAGCCGCTAGCTTCCGACATGTTGGGAGTGAAGCGGCTCATGCCTTATGGCCCACTCGGCTGTGCTGCCTGGGACTGGAGGCATTCACAGCCTCCAGTGAATATCGTCCATCTGAGTGTGCCGTTTCAGGTTGATATCAACCGATGACTGACTCGATCCCGGGCGTCATCTTTCCGCGTGCATTCAAGTCGATTGGATTAGGCAGCTCAATACAAAGACGGGCTGGAGTACACCGCAATACCAGGCATCCACAGAAGATGGTGAAGCGACTAGGTAGTAGGGGGAGAAATGTGGAGGAGATCTCAGCCCTGTCGCTCGGACCCGCTGGGAGAGCTTCGAGGATTCAAGAGAAACCAACAAGAGGGGTCGCAAAAAGGTGCCTTATCTGAATTTAGATCCGGAGGGAATGGTCTAATCTATCCAAGACTTCACTTACCAAACTCTTGATTGTCCAAAGCAAACGATCGGACCATCGGTGCCCGCATCAACGAGCCATTTGCATTTTCCGCCCCCAACAGCAGGCCACTGCCCTGGCTCCGCCACTCGCTAAGAAAGTCCTAGTATGAACTAACGAGATTGGACTAGCATGATACGGGGACACCTGACGAAGGCACGAATGGGCGCCTGAGCTGACTGTTGGTTGCTAAGCTTCAACCAGCATAGCCCCAGCAGGCGCTCCTCGCAGCCGCAATGCTGCCAGGCACTCGATCTCGCCATGCTGATGCTGTGTGATAATTATAACTTTGCTCAGAACTTAGAAGTATAATACAGGGCGGATGCTGTGCTTGCTTACCTTTTGTTTTTCTTATCTTTTCTTCATCATGAAACTACCTGCACGACATCAGCTGCTCGGAACAGGATCGTGGAATCGACATGCTTGGAAAGATGCATAACCCTCTGCCTTCGTCGTTTGCTTCTACTTCGCTTGGTGGTATGTTCATCTCTTATGGTAACGGAAATAAGCTAACGTGTTGCAGGCGAATGCAAGAAAGCCGAACGGATTCTAGACTCCTTCATCAACCCAGACACAGTATCCGTCGACAAAAAGATCCCTCGAAAGGTTCTTGAGAATGCAAGAGTAAGCACCTCACCACTGACAGCCGAACCAACTAACAACTACAGGGTCTCGCCATCTTCAGCGTCTTCGAAGTCGGCATGATGCGCTCCCTCCGCTTCGGATCCGGCCTCGTCGTCGCCCGTCTCCCTAACGGCACCTGGTCGGCCCCCTCCGCGATCGCGACCGGAAAACTCAAATCAAAAGGCCAATTCGGTTACGAGCTCACCGACTACGTGTACGTTCTGAACAGCGAAGCCGCAGTTGACAAATTCCTGCAGGCGAGGAGTTTCACACTAGGACAAGGGGTGACATTAGCGGCTGGGCCATTTGGACGCAGCGCAGAGCTTGCGGGGGACTCATATGAGGCTGATATCTTCGCTTACTGCAAGACGCGGGCGGTCTTTGGGGGGTCGACGTTGGAGGGTGCGACGATGGGCGAGCGAGTCGATGCGAACCGCAAGATGTATCAGAAGAGTGTCACGCCGATGCATTTGCTCCGGGGGGAGGTTACGCTGCCTGCGGAGACGTATCCGTTGATGAAGATCTTGCATTCGCCGATTATGCGACCAGTGTCGAGGCCGTCGTCTGTGAGCAGTATGCCGAGGGTGTCGAGGAAAGTCCCGCAGCGATCGATCGCGACGGAGCTACCATGTGATGCGAGCGAGGATTCCTCCTCACCCGTGACGATCTCGAGCTCGTCGAGTCTGTCGAGTGGAAATGCTGGTTTCCGGTACTATGAGCAACAGCAATACGCGGCGCCTCATCAGATCACCATTGAGGTGTCGGACTATTCCGCAGTTGAGCTGCCGCGGAGTTTGACGAGCATACCGGAGACCGGACGAGGTTCACTGGATGGGGATACCGATGGACCCCCTGCACAATTCCCTACAGTTTTGAAGCCGGGGAGACGCACCTGGAGTGGCTCTTCGACTGAAAGCTGGAGCCGCCATGATCCATTGCATATTTGATTGCTGGATGCTGGATGGGAAAGATTGTTATGACGGCCGATATAGCGATGGCTGGATCGCGTTATGCATAGATTTTAGCTGCATTGATACCCTCTTATATGACTTTATGAAGCTACCCTGGAGTTAATCTAATATCCCGATCCTACCAGCCCTACAGTGTCTTGAACAAGGCTATACTCGTCATGAGAGGTGTAGCATAAATTGAGGGCAATGCGCTCTAGCCTACGCGCCGCGGCTCGGCGAGAGAACCGAGACCCTTCGCTTAACCTTTGCCCGCCACCGGCGTTCACTCGCTATCTCCAACCTCCCACCCCTCACCCCTCGGGGACCCGCCGACCTTGTCTACCAGCCACATCACCCCAACTCTTAAGTTATTGCTGCTTAGACTTGTTATGAGCATGCAATTGGTCCATCTAGGTCGGCTACAATGAATTGAAGACTTCGTGCAGAAAAGATCAAGAGAGCTCCAATGGTGGTGCCATCCTATAGTCTCAAGTCAATCCTAAGTGGGATTCCGGCCCCCTTCCAAGGCCATTATTAATTAATTCAGGCGAGCAACATCCAACAATGTCCAGTATGTGGTTTCCTGTGATTGGGAAGCACACGGGAGAAGATTCCACTCGAAGATGGCTATAAAACGGCGCACTTCCCCGAGCAAATTCACTTTTCCTTCAAGCCCAACCCAAGCAACAGCCATTGCATCCATAACCATCCCATCCCCACGAGCCTCAACTTCCAAGACTCAAGTTAGACCAAACTGACCACCATGTCTCTCCCAACCTCCACCAAAGCCTGGATCCTCACGAACAAACCCACCGACACCGCCCCCACAACCACCGGCCCAAACCCCTCCTTCACCCTACAAACTCGCCCTCTCCCCCCGCTCACGGACAACCAAGTCCTCGTCAAAACCCTCTCCCTCTCCAACGACCCGGCCCAGCGAACATGGATCAGCGGCGTCTACCCAGCATCACGCATGTACATGCCCCCCGTCGAGCTCAACGACGTCATGGCCGCGACCGCCGTCTCTGAAGTCCTCGCCTCAACCTCAGCCGAGTATAAACCCGGCGACCACATCGTTGGGTTCTCGGGATGGTCCGAGTATGCGATTCTCGACGCAGCGACTATCCGTCCTGCGTCGCCGCTGCCGAAGGGGTTGAGCGAGCGGCACTATCTCGGTGCGTTTGGGCTCACCGGGTTGACGGCTTACTTTGGACTTGTGAAGGTAGGCGGGTTTAAGAAGGGGGAGAGGCTGGTTGTTTCCGGGGCGGCGGGGGCGACGGGGAGTGTTGTTGTGCAGATTGCGAAGAAGATTCTTGGGGCGAGTTCGGTGGTGGGTATTGCTGGGGGCGAGGAGAAGTGTCGCTGGGTCGAGGGGTTAGGGGCTGATGTTTGTATGTTTTCCCTCTCTCTGTCTTTTCAATCGATATCGCAATGTCAAAAATAGGCGTGGAGTGAGTGACTGACATCTGAGCAGGTCTGAACTACAAGTCCCCGACATTCTATGATGATCTGAAAGCAGCGACCAAGGACGGCGTGGATGTGTACTTTGACAACATCGGCGGCGAGCTCCTCGACAACATGTTCAACCTGGTCTCTGTTCATGCGCGCATTGTCGCCTGTGGATTTATCTCTGGGTATAACGGCGAGCAGGTGACGACCTTCCGCAACTGGTGGAACGTGACGTTCATGAAGCTGGAGGTCAAGGGGTTCATCGTGCTGCAGTTTATGGAGCAGTATCCCGAGGCGATCAAGTTTCTGACAGAGGCCGTGGAGGAGGGAAAGTTAGTGATTGATGACAAGAGCGAGACGATTATTGAGGGGGGAGTAGAGGATATCCCAGCCATCTGGGCCAAGATCTTCGAGGGAGTGAACACGGGGAAGCTGGTGACGGTGCTGCGGTGACGGCTTCATGTAGTTACTCCGTACGAAGTAGTGATGTCCAATGAATATGCAAGCAAGCCGAGCGCAAGGCAATACCAAAAGGGCGCTAGACTCGCAAAGGAAAGCTTAAATGGGGCTGATTGGAGCCAGCTGCCACCGGCGTCTTGTCGAATCCCGCTCCGCTCCTCCATCTATTTATTTAACCCCTCTCCTCTCCTATCCTCATACCACTCCACCCTCACAAGAACTCTACTATCAGAACAACATGGGCACAATCGAAGCCGCCTTCCAAAAAGCCATCGAGTCCGGCACCGCCAAAGGCGCCCTCATCGCCGCCACAAACTCCGCGGGCTCATTCACCTACACCAACCCCATCGGCAACCGCACTCTTCTCTCGGGAGAAACACAACCCCACCAACCCAGCGACATCCTCTACCTTGCCTCTGCGACAAAACTTCTAACCGCCATCGCAGCCCTGCAATGTGTCGAAGACGGCCTCCTCTCTCTCGACGGAGACCTCTCGACCATCGCCCCAGAGCTCGCATCCAAGCAAGTGCTAACGGGCTTCTCAGACGACCAGGAACTAATCCTCGTCCCTGCTGAGCGCAATATCACACTCAGACACCTCCTCACCCATTCCTCGGGAATCGTCTACCACTTCATGAACCCGGATATCGCAACCTGGCGCGAGAAATTCGCCACACCAGAACGCAAAGAGGGGACCCGTCTTAAAGTCGAAGAACTATTCAACTACCCCCTCGCCTTCCAACCGGGTACATCATGGATGTACGGGCCAGGACTCGACTGGGCCGGTCGAATCATCGAGCGCGTAACAGGGAAGACCTTGATCGAGCGGATGCAAGAGAGCCTGTTTACGCCGTTGGGTATTTCCAATGGGCAATTCTACCCTGTTACGCGGGAGGAACTGAAAAGTCGACTTGTGGATTTAACGCCTGAGGATCCCGAGGTGCTGGGGAAGGCAGTTCTCGGTGGGAATGGGGATATGAATACCCGCACTGACGGTGGGTTCGGGGGTCATGGGTTGTTTCTCTCTGGGGAGAGTTATATTAAAATTCTGCGGTCGCTGCTGGCCAATGATAATAAGATCCTGAAGACGGAGTACGTGGAGGAGTTATTCAGGCACCAGTTAAACGAGCAGTCGCAGCGGGGTCTGCAGTCTGCTGTTGAGAGCCCGATGGGGATTTTCTTCCGGGTTGGGATGGAGACTGGCACGAAGTTCGGACATGCGCTTGGTGGGATCATGACGAGGGAGGATCTGGACGGTTGGTATGGGGAGGGGACGATGAGCTGGGGTGGAGGGCAGACCTTTGCGTGGTTTATTGATCGGAAGAATGACCTCTGTGGGCTGGGTGCTGTGCTGGCGACGGTCCCGCTGGATGTCCAGGCTGCGGCGGAGTTGAAGCAAGTCTTTAGGAAGGATATTTACCGGAAGTATGAGGCTTGGAAGGGGGAGCAGTAAGGAACAAGGAGCCATCCATTGATTTCAATGTATAGCTAGCATAGATACAACTCCCCACCTATATACACCACTAAATGTTCGCGTAATCCTGAAGATAAACCTTCGCATCAGAAAGCAACCCACACTGCTCAATCACCCCAACCGTGCCACCAGGCGTTCTGCATCCCCAAATCGCCGTCCCCACATGCGAGCTCAGCCTCGCCTCGCCTTCAAAATCCCCATGTCTCGCTGCGAGATCAAACTCGCTCACATCCGCGATTCCTTGCGGGAAGTTAAAGGTAAACGCCCTGTCGTCGCAGGGATACCAGTATTCAGAAGAGTCTTCGCCGACGTTCCTGTTCAGTGTCAGTGTCCTGGATGTGAGAGCGATAGAGGAGACATGTAGTACTTACCAGGCGGTAGAACACTTCGTCGTAACGCCGTTCTGGCCCTCGCGGATGTCGGTGATGGTGAAGTCGATGCGGGTGACGTTGGTTTCGGGACGGGCGAAGGTGCGGGTTGTGAGGGAGGTCACCTGGATGACATCTGCGGTTGCAGTGGCTGCCGCGGCGAGGATGGCGAGGGTGAGCTTCATTTTGAAAAAGGTGCGAGCGCAATTGGCTTGAGCTGAGTTGAGTAGAGTGATGATTGTTGTTGATGATGTTCTGGTGCTGGGCGTCCGGCGGTTCTTATACTCCAATCCTGGACGGTGTTTTCGCGAGGTCTTAGACACTAGCATAGGTTACCGGCCGCTTGTATGCCGATCTCCAGAGATCGGAGGATGGCTCCAGTTGTCGATCTGTTCGGTGTAGAATCCTGACCGGAGCTCCGGGTCTTGCGCGCTCTTGCCGGAGGTCACGACTGAGCTGAGTTGAGACACCGGTCGGTGAGGCTCCACCTCCCAAGAGCTTCCCCTTCGAGGCTAGGAGGTTCAGCTCTAGAAAGCACAGACTATTCTTAGCCGTGCCAAATCCGATCCAAGACCGCCTCAAAATAGCACCAAATCAACCCCGGACTCCGCCAGATACACATCCCACCGCAGATCCGTATTAGCTTGCCAAAACCGGTTCAGCACTTCTCTGGCGCGTGTGAAATTTCCCATCCCCATAGCCTGCATATTGCCCATCCGGCCATCGATGACTCCTCGCTCGGATAGATCGTCCGTTTCACAACCGGCGGTGAATATGGGCCACAGAAGGAGGATGTTTGCTGTGGAGAAGGGGCGGACTCTACATATTGTCGAAAGGATACAGCGGACGTCGTCGCGGACGGTAGGGTGGTGCTTTGGAAGGAGTTGGACGCGCCTGTGCAGGTGGAGGAGGGCTGTGTGGATGAATGCGGAGTGACTGGTTCGGAGTTCGGCTTCTGTCACTTCGGAGCGCTCTTGAACTGACGCTCTAGGTTGTGGTAGGGAGTGGATTTGTGTTTCGAGCGCTTCAGCTCTGGTGAGAATCTCATCATTGTTGCCGTGGCCCCCTCGTTTTGACTGCTCATACCGCTGTCTCGCGAGCTCGCCTATCTCCGCGAGGATGGGTAGCAGGGCTAGCGAGTACCCGCAGACATCATCCACGTACTCGTTATACCCATCAGACGTACGGTCTAGGATTTCTCTGCTAGAGGCATATAGATCACCGCTTAGCAAAGAGCTCCTGTGGAAGAGCGATAATCCAGCCGAGACGTCAAGGGCCGCAAACCATTTGAAGAGGTACACCGCAAACGAATCACCTTGAGAGTGGGAATTACCGCTGTTTAGCAGCCCGGAAGCCAACATCCCCCGAACACCTTGGAGATGCATTCTGAAGACATCGAGATTCCCATTGCATACGTCGTTCGTACTTAGTGCCATCGCGGTCATGGCCATTTCCACTCTCTGCCGCGCACCGCGTCCATCGGATAAAGCTGTCCGTAATCCGGCTATCGCATCGTTTGTGAACTGTAGAGCAGTCTGATCGGACTCTGTATGAGATGCCATCCGGCGCCGCGCATGACTATCGGACGACGCCAGCAGCGCGTAGAGGAGATGCGGAGTCTCCATCGCAGCTGACAGTAGCCGATCCAGAAAAGACCGCGATGCAAGCGGAAAGACAACAGTCGTGGTTTCAGAAACCAACGCTTGTATCGATAGGCGCGATTGGATTTTCGATGGGTATGGCGATGATGAGGCTTGAACAAGAGCCTGAGGCTCTGCAGGTGTCTCTGAACTCTTGCTGACGCTTCGCCGTCGCTGAGCCTGTCGTCTTACGATGCTCTTCTGTGGACTGCCTACAGCGATGAATCGTGATTCATATTTGCACTCCCGTGGAAAGCGATGGCAGCGAGAGCAGTTTGGGGATCGCAGGTCGCATTTGACTTTTTTCCTGCGGCATTCGGTGCATCCGTTGCGTCTTCTCTCGGGATGCAATGGTGAAGGTATTGGCCCTCCGCTTTCTGTAACTGTAGACTCCATTGGGAGAATGTTGTTGGTGTTGAAGGTGAGGCAGAAGGTCCGACGTCGGAGATAACCCGCGGATGGAGATAGGCTCACGTGATTTCCACGTAGCTGCATCATCTACCAGTAGTTGATGTCGTGAGCATCGAAGGATCCATGATTTGCTTAGGACAATGTAGCTACGCTAGGCCATTGTTGGATGGCTGACGGGGATGTGGACAAAGAACCCACACAAGTATTCTTTCTTACCTACCTCTACTGCGGCATGGTCTATGAGTATATCCTTTGTCCATGTCTCGAACAGGCTCTTTATATTTTCTTACTATAAGTAGCCGTGTCCATCTATTCTGTCCTTTCATCTGATTCTTTCCTTCCACTTACAGCGATTCTATCACCAAAAGGAAAAGCAAGATGCCTCCCAGAAGAGGTGCACATTTCCGCCAGAAGCCTCAAGCAGCCACCAAGGATGAGAAAGGGGATACAGAATATGTATACGATAGCAGCAGCAGCAGCAGCAGTAGCAGCAGCAACAACAACAACAGTCGAAAAAGACCAGCAGCCGCTGATCTCCACCTCGCAGAATCCCGACCTCTAAAGTACCTGGTAACCGAACAAGATCGCGCAGTCCAGCACTGGCTCGACCACGGAACAATGCCCGGAATGCCGAAAATCAATCCATTCTATGCCCTGTACTGTGCCCGATCAAAGCCCATGCGCCTAGTATCAACACGCAGTCAGTCAGCCACGCAACCTAATAGTCCGGAGCCAGAGCCCCGAGAAAGAGGATGGATCGCCTACAATAGTAAAGCCTGTGCTCAATACCTCAAACTGAACAACTGCTTCATCATGTTTCCCAGCACCGAGCCCTCTGAGACCAGCCAGGCTGACTGCAAGACACTCATAATGGGGAAATGGGGAGGCAATCCCCCGTCAAGGACTATATTCGATGAAGACAAAATCAAGCGAACATTGCATAGATTTGCTTCCAGACCAGAAAACGCTATCATCCGCGCTATGGGCGAGTTGATAGTCCCGTGTCTCGACCACCTTGACGAGATCAATACCCTGGCCGATAGTATGGATGAGGCGTGGGACGAGTCGATCCCGCTGGACGAGGGAGTCCCACCGACACAACACGATGCAGACCTCCAGGGGAATGTCAGATACTACCTCTCAATACCGCAACCTGGCTACAGCGTTGGATTCTCGCGCTCCGCATTCACCAAGCAAGAGCTCCTGAAGCTGAAGCCGTTTCTTGGGGGAATCAACACCACCTCTTTCTTCAGGCCCACCGATACAATGCACTTCCCGTTTTTGGTCGCCGAAGCCAAATCAAACGCAGCGGGCCTCGACGTGGCCGAGAAGCAGAACATGCACAGTATGGCACTGTCTCTGCGGGGCATTGTTCATCTCTTCCGGCTGGTAAAGCGCGAGGAGGAACTCGACCGGATGATCCTCGGGTTCTCCATCGCGCATAACAGCACCAATGTGTGGATCTATGGGTACTACCCGGAGATCACCGGGCCTAATCGAATCAGCTACTACGACTATGAGATTGCGTCCTTCCAAATCAGCAGCGAGACCCGGTGGAAGTCGTATAACTTTGTCATGGCCATCTATCACAAGTGGGCGCCAACCCACCTCAAACGCATTCGCTCGGCCATTGAACAGCTCCCAGACAATATCCGGGCTGCTGAGCCGGAACAGTCCCAGTTAGCCGGGGATTCAAGTGACTCGCGGGATCCGGCTGCGTCTGCGGAGTGGAGTTCCTCGCATAGCGGGTTTAGGTAAGGTGTCCTGTCCTCCATGCAATACCTTCGCTCGAAGAGCACTATGCCTAGTATCCGCATCGTTTGGGTGTAGCTAAATTTTTAATCAAGTGATATCAATTTTCCAGAGCCCGGAGCTGTTAGTAGCTGCAGCACGTCTACCAGTATAGCCAGTCCGGGGTTGGAAACAGGAAGAGGCAATCAACGCAGGCGGAGGTGATGGAAGTAGGAAGCGGTTAAGGATCTACTTGGTGTACGCGGTTGAGAATAACGAAGAATTGATTTACTTCCCCCCCTGTCCCCTCCTCCATGTAGGTCTAACTCAAATCCAACATATGCTGAGAACGGGAAGACCCAGGCCAACACGGCCAGATCATCCAGACCATAATCTTCAGTGCGGAGAGGATATTATTATGCCTCTCGAGTTCGATAACAACAGATGAACTGCCATATAGGAGTATTTCTAGGGAAGGTATATCGGGAAGCACAGATTACACACCCTCCACAGCCCTCCCATCAATAACCTCAACCTCCATCTCCCTCTCAGCCCTAGTCTTAAACACCGGCAAATACCTCAAAAGAAACGGAAACCCCGCCGCAAGAACCGCCCCAGTCCCACACATTGCCACCATTGCCGTAAACCCGGGAATATAAAGCGGTGCATCCTCCGTCGGCCACATCCGACTCCCATACAGTGCAGCCAGATCACCAAGCCCGTTCACCATCGCAATCGCCACAGCGCGTTTCTCCAGCGGGAGGAGAATCGTCTCGGACGTCCAGATCATGATGAGCGGGAATGCGCAGTACACCCCTGAAATGTAGAAGCAGAGGAAGGCGTAGCGGGTGGCGGTTTGCTTGACAGTTACGACGATGATGCCGGCCACCGTGGCGAGGGTTAGACCGAAGACGACGTGCCACTGGCGGTTTTGGGTCCGGTCCGAGGAGAGGGATACGAGGATGAGAAAGATTGTTGCGACGATCCTAGTGGTGTTAGAATTGGTGCGGGAGGGTTCTTCGAGGCTCCAGGGGAAGGCAGGCTTACCAGATTGGTACGGTCATCCACTGTGCGCTGACACCGGTATACCCCATATCGCCAACCAGGGTTGGAATGAAATATGATATTGTCGCCACGCCGTTGTCGAGCAGATACAGGATGACAAAGAACCATGTCCGGATGTCCACTGACGCAGCGAGCAACGCTTGAAGGGGGCCAAGCCTTTTCGTTTGCGGCGCGTGCTGTTTCTTGTCGTGTAGGATCCGGACCACTGCCAGCTGTCGTTGCTCGGGCGTCAACCGGGTGCTGGTCGCGGGGTAATCGAGCAAGATGAATTTACAGATCCCCGCAACACCGATGGTAAGCACGCCCTCTAGCAGGAAGAGCCATCGCCAACCAACAATGCCGTGGGCGCCTTCCAAACCGGAGATGATGGCACCAGAGAGCAGACCGCTGACGGCGCCGGCAACACAGAGTGCTGTGAAGAAGATGGAGAATCGCTTGCCTGGAGCAGAGATTAGACGTAAACCTGACACTTGGAGCTGATCAGACAAACCAATCTCCTCCTTCTTGTACCAGCAGCTCATGAGGAACATAACACCTGGCATGAAGCCCGCCTCAATCAAGCCGAGAACAAATCGTGCGGCTAGAATCGCCTCGTAGCTCTTGACTTGCGACATGCCCACCACGACAATTCCCCAGGCAGCCATCATGATGCTTAACCACCAGGAAGGACTGACGCGGGCGAGGATCAAGTTTGATGGAACTTCGGTAATGGCGTAGGCGATGAAGAAGACTGTGATTAGCATCGCGTATCCTATTTTTGTTCTATTAGCCGACGTGGTATAGATACTTCCCCGTATGAACGTACGCGAACTCGTGAGATCTAGGTCCTCCCCCATGCCGGCCGCGCGTGCGTTCCCCTAGATGTCAAAATCAGTATCAGTGCCCGTGATTGCTCGAAGGTACGCACGATGTTATTCCGGTCAACATAGGCCATCACACACATGAGCCAAAGAGTCGGAATCATGTACAAGTCCACCTTCCTAACCAGTCGTTTCTCGGCGTCGGTGTTTGGAATGTAGTTGGCAACCGCATCTTCGAGATTGCTGGAAGCATCGTCGCAGGTATTGGATGCAGACTCAGCCAAGTTGTTTGAGTTGACGGGCTTCTTAGAGTGGGAGTCGATTTTAGCAATATCCATTGTGAATGAGCAGGCGTGATGACTTGTGTTTGTCAAAATGGATGTATTCGACAAATATGATAGACCATAGATCAGGACAGTATCACAATAAGCCCCTCGCCGATTTATAGAAAAGGTCTTATCTACAGCATGGCCGCGCAACCATCTTGATGGAAGCGATCCAAGATATTAGACTTCTAGTGTTATCTCAGGCCAAGGCTTCTGCCATATACAAATCCAGAAATAATACCTTGTATATCGCGAGGAACATAGTCCATGAGGTAGAATCCTGTAGCAAGGACGGATAAGTTGAATCCCAAGCGAGGTAGATCCTGCTCGAGATAACGGGTGAGATACTGATAATGCAGGTTGAGCACATGGTAAAAGGAGAGTATTGATAGTCTATTCCCCCCGAATATGGTTAGAGGACAGTGCAGGTCATCCCAAAAGCCGCTACTGCGTGGTTGCGGGGGCTATCGCGCTGGAAGTTGGAGAAGGCAATATCGGACGATAAGGTACGAAACTTCTTGAAGCTATGCTACCCCAATACGGGACCAATATATATTGGAACGGATGAAGACGACAACCAGTTGCCTTGATCTCCAAAGCCATATCACAAGATGACCGCCCCCAGTGTCTTCACAGTCGCCGACATCCGCGCCGCTGCCAGCGCAAACCTCGATCCGAAATGGGTGCAGTACCTGAACGAAGGGGCGATGGATCTGATCACTGTCAAGTCCAACGAAGCCGCATACGACCGGTACCGAATCATGCCTCGGATTCTGAAAGATGTTGAAACTATAGACACTACGACAACTATCTTTGGAGCAAAGGTATCTATGCCATTCGGATTCTCGCCGGCCGCGATGCACTGTTTGGCGCATGAGGATGGTGAGATTGCCACTTCTCGCGCGGCTGCAAAGGCTGGAATCCCAATGGGGCTTTCGCACTGGGCGACAAAGTCTTTGGAGGAGGTCATTGCAGCTGGTAAGGAGGTTGGAAGTGGTAACCCGTATGGATTGCAGACTTCAAGTGCAAATCAGAAGAAATATATTGTCGAATTGGTGAGGAGAGCTTCGGAGGCTGGATACAAAGCTTTATTGATAACAGTTGATGCTCCGGCTATTGGAAGAAGGCTCAACGAGTAAGTCAGGGGATAAAAGCAATCCTTGCTAGCATCATGCTGACGGATCAAAGACTGCGAAATGGCATCGATCTCCCTACGGGCCTCAAATTTCCCAATATTGCCTACGACCCAAAGAGCTTCCGCGACACCAAACGAGAAACAAACAGCACATTTCATGAATTCCTCCCGTGGCTCGCTGAGGTCGTGCCTGCGAATATGGAAATCTGGCTCAAGGGCATTTATACTCCAGAAGATGTCAGCTTGGCTGCCAGCTATGCGTGTGTTCGTGGTGTGATCGTCTCCAACCACGGCGGTAGACAGCTTGATGGTGCCCCAGCAACTCTAGAGGCATTACCTGACTGTGCTGCTGTTGCGAGGACCATCAATGCAGCGCGCCCCCCTGAGAAAAAGCTGATGCTCGGAATCGATGGAGGCATCAGACGAGGCACTGACATATTCAAAGCACTGGCCTTGGGAGCAAATTTTTGTTTCGCTGGTAGACTACCCATCTGGGGACTCGCGTATGACGGACAGAAAGGCGTTGAAAGACTTCTCGAGTTATTGCGGGAGGAATTTGAGATGTGTATGCGCCTTGCTGGATGCGCATCTCTTGCCGAAATTGGACCGGAAAGTCTGGCGATCGTTGAAGGGGGTGTACCGGGATTGATCAGGCGATTGTCGAGAATATAGCTTAAGATGTCGATAGTGAAGAATCAGAAGAGATAGGCGTCACAAGAAGCTTCCAGACGAGCGCAGGCATCTTCACTCGAGCCTTCCTTCATACGTTCCAACCATAGAGCCTCCGCAACCTCCATCAGCTGGACCCGTGCGAGGTTTGGATATACCCTACGCCATTCCTGGTGTTTTGTGCGCACATACTCCTGATCTTGCAACGTCACTGCTTCACGCGCTGCTAAATAGAAAGGGAGCCCTGTGGCGGAATCGACGCCAGATTCAACAATGCTAGATTCCGCGCGCCCATCCGGTGAGGTGATGGGGACATCCTGTAGAAGAGTGAAGATTGTGCGGACACTGTTTTGAACTCGAGGCGAAGACGAATGGTCCAGAAAGACTCTACGTAGCAGTATTACAAGGCATGCATGTACGAAGCACTGCCGTATAGACCCCATCACATTGCCTAGCGCGGCTTGTGTGGTTGTATAACGCCGCTCATATAGCCGGATTTCTGTCTCCAGGTCAATTGCCTGCTGATACATCTCCGAAGATTGGTGCGTAATGTCAGTTGCCTCTGCAGCCAGGTGTAGAACTCGATGAAGAAGGGTAAACACTGCATGAGGGCAACCCGTCATCTCGGCAAATGACGGCTGAATACTGTCAAATACCTCTTCACTGGGATCCTCAGGCAGTTGAAAGAACCAGCTGTCCAACGGGAAACGAGGGCGCCGACGATGCCAGACGCATATCCCCAACTCTACAATCGCAAAGCGCTGGAGGAGGAACTTTGGCAGCCACGAGCCCATCATCTCGCGATTAGAGAGGTAGTCAAGCTCCCGGAGGAGGTAGAATGCAATGTCTAAGTGTGTCTGGGCAGAGATCGGTGCACTCCCGCTGAACGCAATAACCCCAGGCTGCAGTAGCACTGCGGCTAGAAGAGCCTCATCTGCAGTCATTCCTATATCGATTGATATTTGCCCCGGCGACGGGGGGCTTTGTGTTCGCCAACCTGCTAACTGGGATCGGATGGCGTTGATGGCCCTGTCCTGCAGAGCAACTGCTAGCGACGCAGGACAACGTCCTAACGCGTGGAGGTGCTCAGCGGCACACGAACAGATTGTCTTGAACAACACAGGAAAGCTCAAACTCGGGACAGCTAGCTTTCGGTAGGGATTGTGGAACCCATCGCTGGCCTGGAGCTCGCTAGCCACTCGGTTGACATCTTCCTTTGTTCAGATCAAATGCTCCAATGAAGTGGGCACACTCACAGTAAGTATACAAACCGATTTCCTCCCGCTGCTCAAATACCAGTGCAGGCGTGGGTCGCAAAACGGCGGAGGACACAGTGTCGGAATGATGGTAAACTGGACTGTCGTCGGAAGGATCTAAGCGAGGAGGTACAACAGGCGCTCTAGGGGGTGTAGCTGGTGCTTCTTCCCCTACTGAGTCAATGGTCCGGATGTTGCACCATTGAAGCCCTCGATACTGACATGCCAGCCCTCGGTTGCGACACCGTCGGCACGTTGGAACCCCCTCATCGCACTTGTGATGCCCTGCGCGGCATTGGTTGCATCCTCGACGAGATCGTCTTTCAATCATAGTTGGTGCGACTGGACCCCCAACGCTCTCGCGCATTGCCGACCTTTATCTCGATTCGCACCACCACTTTTGGCGGTTTTGCTATCTCCAAGCTGTCTATCATGGCTGCAGAGTTTAACGAATCAGGACAGACGTGCTTATCACTTGGATATGATAACCTGCCGCAGCGTTAAAGGATTATTTGGAGTAAGCCGCTCGTGCCCGGTTTAGCCCCTTTAAGCCCTGCGAGTCGATCTCCTGTTCAGGTCAAACAGCATATACACCATGTTATCTTCCTATCATGCATGTATGAGGAATAGGGGAAGAATGATCATGAAACACCTCTGGCGCTCAAATGGAAAAGTCGTCCGTCTTAAAGACGCCCAACAGCAAGGGACATGGGGACCTCGAGGCCGCCGCTGAACTGTGCGCAGCGGGCGTTGTTGTTCGACACGAAGGGAGATATATCGAGCCTGATGGCGAGTAGTACACTAGATTCTCTCCTCGACGAAAGAGGTTGACCACATTTTCACTGCCTATATGTGGCCTCCTCACCCCGCTGGGCTCTACGACGGTTCTGGCAGCAATTCCGGGGATATCATCTACTTATAACACCACCAGGACAATCATCAGTCTGTCCAATGCACTTTATCTTGTCTGTATGGGGATTGCGCCTTCGGTATGGGAACCATTTTCTTACATTTACGGCCGGCGACCGAACTGCATCATCTCGGCTGGGCTCTTCACTGGCCTCAGTATAGCCACCGCGGTCGCTTCCGACCTTGCAGCATTTTTTGCCTTTCGTCTCCTAACCGCACTGTTTGGCACGGCATTCTTTGTGGTAGGGAGTGCGGCTATTGGCGATATATACACCCCTACTGAGAGAGCGACGGCGCTGGGGTAGTTTCTAAGCGGTACCCTTGTCGGTCCATGATTTGCTCCGCTGATGAGAGGAGCTACCGTCACATACGCCCGATGGCAAGACATTTTCTGAATGCGGGCGGTCTTTGGTGGGCTTGCCACTATCCTTGTCATCATATGTTTCCCTGAAACTATTCCTTCTCGCGCGATCGCCGAACTCCGTGGTCTCTCCCCAATGCAGCAAGTGAAGGAAATTCTTCACCGTATCAATCCTGTCACGGTTACAGTTCTTCTGCTGTCTAACAGAAACCTTTGGATAGTCGGTTTATCATCCTCATCCTTGATGTTCAATATGTACTCCCTCCTCACCCCGATCCGCTATGTTCTGAACGACCGTTTCCACCTTACGACACCACTGCAGTCCGAACTCCTGTTCCTAGCGCCTGGAATTGGATACCTCATCGGGACGTGTGTCGGTGGCCGCCTTTCGGATGCTGTGGTCAAGCATTATATCCAGGAACGAGACAGAAGAGTACCCGAAGACAGGCTACGGACTGCGACGCTCTTCCTAGGGGTCGTCAGCCCCGCATGCATGTTACTATATGGCTGGGCGGTAGACCAAGAGGTTAAAGGCGTGGCTTTGCCCGTTATCGTCATGTCCATTTTCAGGGTATATCACAGCTCCTGAGCTTTTCTAGGCTGAACGTGTACTGCCTGGATGTTGTACAGCGAGACGGGCATAGCGGCATGGTTGTTGCGGGTAATTATCAGATCCGGTATATGTTTGCGGCAGCGGGGTCAGTAGCTTGCCTGCCTGGGATTGACACAATGGGTGTTGGGTGGTTTAGCACCATCTCAGCAGTGTTTATGCTTTTGACGAGCATCTTAGTTGAGTTGGTCGTCTGGTATGGGGAGGGCTGGAGAGCTTGACGATCTACATCGGCCCTGTTCCGTTGATATTACATCTTGAGATATCACGCAGTGCATACCTTGTACCTTACTTGAAATTCCAGCATCAGGATATACTTGATTTGGGTGTAATGCCCACTGAAAAATATAATATCCAAATTCCACAGCATGATCTTCTGAGCGAGTCGCTGTTTTTGGGTACTAGTACTACAATAAGCGGAATGGCGATTCTTGCTTTATTTTCAGTCGCAATTCTGCATAACATAGCTCAGTCAAAGTGTTGTCACATTCCATTGGAAAGATAAGTTTGAACTATTTAGGTCAGCTCCATCTCAGGCAAATCATGGAGAGCCTGCTCCAGAATATCCACCCCCTCTAGCATAACCTTCTCGTCAATAACCAAAGACGGACAGATTCTTAACCTGCGGCCTGCAGCATTGACCAGCAATCCTCTTTCCAGGCATAGCCTAGCCAACCGTTTCCCGGTCACCCGGCCTTGCGGATGCGTTTCGTGAATATAGATGCTGCGGAACAGCCCTTTTCCAGTGATCATGTCAAAGTATGGCGACCTGATAGCTCGAAGGCGGGTCTCGAATTTTTTGCCGAGGATATGGCCTCGCTCAATGAGGCCTTCGTCTAGAATAACGTCGAGGGCGGCAAGAGCAACTGCGCTGGCTAGAGGGTTTCCGGAGAATGTTGATCCGTATCTGCCAGATGTTGTAAGTGTTCTTGATGCAGTATCTGAAAAATTAGGGAGTACTTACTGTCCCGGCTCTATCCCACTCATTGCCTCCTTCGTTCCCAGTACCGCGGAGATAGGGTACAGTCCGCCGGAGAGGGACTTTCCAAGAACGATCATGTCCGGTTTTATGTTCGCTGACGTGTAAGAGAACAAGTGCCCAGTCCGTCCTAGTCCAGCTTGGATTTCGTCCGCGATAAACAGCACGTTGTACTTTGTGCATAGGCTCCTCACGGCAACAAGGTAATCATCTGTCGGGGCAAGGCACCCAGCATGACCTTGGACACATTCTACCAAAAATGCTGCAATACGCGAACCGCACCGCGCAAAAGCCTCCTGTAGGTCTTCAATTACTCCAAAGCGGACTGTATTTCCGGCGCAGTGGGGACCGATGTTTGGCATCCAAGGGCCGGTATCTACAAGATCCATGTTAGTATAGCGCACCTTCTTTGCTCGACGACCAACCTACTCTTGCGATAATGCGCATCCGTCGACCCAGACAACAGACTCAACGAGCGCCCATGATAATTCGACACAGCAGTCAACACAATCGCCTCATCCTTTCCAATGCCTTTAACCTTATACCCCCAAGTCCTGGCAAACTTAATCGCCATATCAACCGCCTCCGCACCTCCATTCAGCATCGCGACCTTGTCAAACCCTGTAACTTCACAGACCCGCTTACAGAACAGTGCATACTGCGGAATATGGACGCTTCGCGAGGGCAGGGTAAGTTTCTCGCACTGGTCTTTCATTGCCTGCACGATCTTCGGGTGGCAGTGGCCTTGGTTACAGGCGGAAAAGCCGGCGTTGAAATCGATGTACCTCTTACCAGTGATGTCCCAGAGGAACTCGCCGGAGCCGCGGACCATGAGGACATCGTGGGTTGTCATGCCTTCGACGCTGTAGAGGGTGTCGTGGTAGAGGTAGTCGGCTGGTGAGTACTGCTTGTTGGCGACGTCTTCATTGTTGTATGTGCGGAGGGTTTGTTCAGCGCGGCCTTTTGCAACTACTTCGGTGGAGGACAAGATTGTTGATGCCATTGTGGCAATGGGTACTGTCCGAGTCTCTGTTGGTCAGGTTGAGCATCCAAGACCGACCGGCCTCGTAATTTAGCTGGAGAACATCCTTTTTATCAACATGATGTGTCTCTCTCTGAGGCGGCGTTCTTGTGCCTTTTTCCTGGTCCTGCAATGAGGGACTTCCAAAACCAGGTACACGAGTCGCATGCTCAAGCAGCCCACTGTGCACTTAGGATTACTGATAACGATTATACCCCTACTCCAACATCGGGCTCTATGCCCGTTGCAGTAATGCGAGACGCTGACCATATGGGGCTAGATTACTCCAACTACTAGTCCGGGATAAGAGTATTTCTGGCGAGATAGCCTGGATATCTGCGGGGGCGGCTGATAGGACTGGTATTAAATGTTTAGAAATCACAGATGATACCCCAAGTCAACAGAAACATCAGCAGTCAACATGGGTTCACTCGCAAAATCCAACATTCTCGTCATCGGTTTCGGCGGAATCGGGACAATGACAGCCTACAACCTCGAAGCAGGCGGCCTCGCATCAGTCACTGGCGTCCTACGGTCAAATTACAATCTCGTAGACAAACAAGGATTCAACATCTGGTCCTGCGACCACGGCGAAATCTCCGGATGGAAACCCACATCGAGTAAGCAGTCAAGAACCAGAGAGTTCCTTCTCCCTAAAACCAATGCAACCCTCCAGTCTCAAGAACCGTCCCAGACGTCCGCAACACCTCGACACCCCCCTTCGACTACGTCGTCGTCTGCACGAAAAACATCCCGGACATCCCCCCAACAGTCGTCGAGATCATCGCCCCCGCAATAACACCATCCCACACGGCAATCGTCCTCGTGCAAAACGGCATCAACATTGAAAAGCCCGTTATTGCTGCGTTCCCCTCCAACATCGTCATCTCTGGGATCTCCCGCATGAGCTCCGCTGAGCTTCGGCCCGCGGAGATCTTCCACCAGGATCATGATATCCTTATCATCGGGGCATTCCGTAATCCAAATATTGATCCTGAAGTCGAGCGTCGAGCTGCAAAGCATTTCACGGAGCTGTACAACGCCAGCGGCAAAGCGACGGGGCAGTATGCTGAGGACGTGGGGTTTATGAGGTGGCGGAAATTGGTATACAATGCCTCGTACAACTCTCTGTGTGCGATCACGGGGATGGACACGTCGACGCTCAGATTCACGGGTACCGCACCAACAGAGCTGCTATTGCCGGTTATGCTTGAGGTGAAGAGTATTGCTCGGGCGGCGGGGTATCAGCTTGCGGCGGACCAGGAGGATGTTTCGCTGAATGGGGATGCGTCGGATGCGTACTTCCGGCCGAGTATGCAGCAGGATGTTGAGAAGGTATTACTTACTGCCTTCCTGGGTCTGTTTGTCATGTCTCAGTCCGCTAACATGTTGAGCAGGGGAATTATATGGAGATGGAAGTTATTGTCGGAGAGACGGTGCGGGAGGCACAGCGGTTAGGAGTGCCAGTGCCGATGCTCACGTTCGTCTACTCCCTTTTGAAAGCTCTGCAATTCAAAACACAGGTGAAGAGGGGCTTGGTTACCCTTCCGGCAATGAAAGATTATGGTGCAGATGATATGCTGGCGACGGGCAAGAAAACTACTTGAATTGCGCAGGGCACCGCAGTTAGCTGTTGTGAATCAGTATAGTAAAGACACCAGGTCGACCTCCAGGTTAAAATACAATGCCAGCGATCCCTTGATGCTTACTGTTCTTATATCCGTGGTGCGGCATGTACACCCGGTAGTTAAACTGGCTTACAGCATACAAGAAGTCAGTCTTGGAGTGTTGAATTAATATAGAGATTTACTGTACATCTCATACGCTGCTAAGGAAATACATGAGTATGGCTTACTCCCACAAGGCCTTAACAGCCCTTACCCACTTCTTTCCACTCTGAGTCTTGACCTCCTCTTCGTACTCTTTACTCTCGACCCCTGTCCTGAGGTCAACCTCAATCGGGTCAATAACCCACTTCTCCTTCCAGGTCCAAATCCGATGTCCGACGTAAAACACTCCAAACAGAGGAATCCCAATATAAGCCGTAAAGAACCCACTAACACTCCACTTGGACGGAAAGAAAACATCAAAGCCGTTGATCAAGGCCAGGAACGGAAACAGCCCAAGTCCAAAGTACGACCCCCACGGTTGGAATCTCGATGTATAGGGGAGATTGTCTCTAATGGAGAGGTTCTGCGCGGCGCACGCCTTGCGGAACCGAAGGTGTAAAATGCAACAGCATGTCCAGGAGATAAAGGCAGACTGGTTCGTTAGATTCACGAACCAGTTGAACACGACAGCGCTGCTATCTCCTAGATTCGTATATGCGAGGACACAGAAGACAGAGCAGACAGCGACGCAGCGGTAGGGGATTCCCGATTTTGTGCACGCGAGAAACCACTTCGGGGCGTTGCCGGCTCGGGCTTGGCTGTATAGCGAGCGGGTGGCCATATACAGGAATGAGTTTCCAGACGACCATGCGGATATGAGGATGCCGCCGTTGATGACGCTGTCGAGGACTGGGATTCCGGCGTTCTTGATGCCGACGACGAAGGGGGATGCGCCGGCGCCGGTTCCGCCGGATGTGAGTGTTGAGTCGGAGGATGGGCAGATGACGGTGATGGCGAGGATGGAGGAGATGTAGAAGAAGAGGATGCGGTAGATGTAGCGTTTGGCGGCGCGAGGGAGAGTTTTTCTTGGGTTCTTCATTTCGCCGGTGGTGATGATGAGGAACTCCGGGGCGAAGGTGAAGGGGAGGGCGGAGAGGACGAGGGTTGACAGCAAGGCTAGGAAGCGGCCTGTGTTGCCTTCTAGTATATACCTGCTATTGTCAGAGATCTCAGATGGAGTATCAAAGGGCAGTGAACATACTCATTTGCAGCCCCTGGGTTTTGCCAGTATCTGAATCCCAGTCTGTCATGGCTGGGACCGCCTCCGAAGAAAAGAATGATAGAAACAATGAGCAGACCGGCCATCATGATCACTTTGAGCGAGGCAAACCAGAACTCGCTCTCGCCGTAGAATTTGACCGGCAGCGAGTTCAATGCTATAATTACGACCATCATAACAGTGATCCAGACTCCGATGTTGATGTCGTTCGGCCAGTAGCTGATGACCAAGGATGCAGCGGTGATCTCGTAGGGCGCAAGAATGACCATCGAGTAGACGTATCTATCTGAGTTAGCCTAAAGTGCATAGGCACAGCCAAAGACCGAATTCTTACAGCCACCCCGTTGCAAATCCAAAACTCGGCGACACGATCCGACTTGCATAGTAGCTAACCGAACTCCCAGGAACCGGCATAAAAGCCGCGATCTCAGTAAGACCCGTCAGAACAGTATACACGACCAACGACATGAAGCAGTAACAGCCGAGAATAAAGGCTGGACCACCACGAGCGAGCGTCTGTCCTGAGCTGACGAACAATGCAGTCCCAATAGTGCCGCCCAAGGCGAGCATTTGGGCGTGTCTCGACTTGAGACCACGCTTCGTAGTCTCTGCTTCCCCAAGCTGAAGTCCATTTTCTGATGATGATACCTCACCTTCAGAAGGTGCCTTCAAGCCCTTCTCTGTATCCATCGTGTATAGTAGTATGGTACTGGTGGGAGGAATGTCAACTGTCTTCATACGATCAAACACAGCGCACCCCGGGATATATAGCAACTAGACCAAAGTCCAGTCATGACCGATGGCGTCTCCAACAAGGCGATAAAGATAAACGCAGTCCCGATCATTGGCCGAGTCGAGGGTCGTTCCCAGCTTCCCAACAGCCGGGACAGTGGGCCGGTACCTGGGACCCACGCGGCCGGGTCTAGGGCTACACACTATTTCTCTTCGGGACAAACTGGCGCTCCAACGACTCAGAGTTGGCCGATAGCGTCGGCATGGAGTGCCAATGGGTCTCCAAATGACTCAGGGACGCCGATGCCGGGGCATCAGTTGACAACGGATACTCTCCGACGTTTGATAAGATCGATCACCGAGTCCATACTTCTTGAATCATTGACGAGTATACGGGTAGACCTCCGCTCATAATGAAGAACAGGTTCAAGACATGTAAAGCAACTCCTAAGATACAATATGTAATACCATTCTATAGAACTAAACCAACAACGCCTCCGGCGACACCAAATCCACCCACCCCAGATTCGGCTCCGACTGCACCCATCCCAGCCTCTGCTGCACCAACTTCGAATAAGTCTTGACGTCCTCGATCGGATAGCTCAAATACGAAATCTCCTCCTGCCGATAAACACCCCCACACATAAACATAATATGCACCATCCGACTACCCTCCTTCGCCGAGAAATGCCCTCCCCCGTGATACAAACTGCCGAGCATGATAAACGCCTCGCCCGCCTTCAGCTCCGCATCAATCACACCCTTGTTCCCGTCCGGTCCGAAATCAGGCTTCTCGTCGCCCCAGAGGTGTGAACCCGGGATTATGCGCGTTGCGCCGATCTCTTTGCTGGTGTCGCATCCAGGGACGAATAGGCCGAGGAGCATGTCTCTGTTCTCATGGTATTCGGAGACCTTCGCGTGACGCGCGTGGTGGTTCTTGTCGTCGCGGTGTAGCCGTTGTGCTTGTGCGCCGGGTCGAATGTCCATTGTGATGGAGATTGAAAGCAGTGGGTGTGTGACGTTTGTGGATGGCTCCTCGTTGTACCAGTTTGTCGTCTTGATTGCGAGGAACTCTTCACCCAGGTCTTGGTAGAGAGGGTCCGAGAAGAACTTTTCGCGGACGGTCTTGCTGCGGCCAACGAGGCGGGTGCATGTTTTGGTGCCGCCGTTGAGAGCTATCCTGTATTCAGCTTGCAAGTCATGATATTGGAGGGAGAGACTTACCGCCGACTTCACTGTTTGACTCCTTATTCAGGTAGGGCTCGACTTCGGCGCGTGCCTGAGCTAGAGTCTCGAGGTCTGTGAAGTTTTGGACGATGACACAGCCATCGCGCTTGAGTGCGTTGATGAACTTCTCGCGGGGAGCAGAGTATGAAATTCGTTGGACGGACATCTTGCTTGGTATAGAGTAGGTTGTGTACTTTGTGGTGGCGACCGGGGAGGAGATATTGTGCAATATATGTCTACCATCTTCAGCAGCGGCTATACAAGACCGTCAATAATAAAATCGCTGCGATAACATAATTCAATCACATTTCCACCTCTTATCAGGAATTTTATGATTGGTTACAGCGGCAGTTTGTCCGAGAGTGGACTAGGGTTGGGGTCGCCCTGGTGGAGGCCTTCATCTTATCGCTGTCCCCAATTTTCTCAACCGTTGAATTTGGTAAGATATGCGACCGAGCGAATCGTCTATGCCATCCCAATGAGCCTCCTCGAATTTCTGGACCTCTATCATTCTGTGAATGAAACGCGACGACAGTCAAGCACCAACTAGGCAGGGGATTCCGTCGCCCGCCGACACCGGGAATGTCGCCACCGCACGACATACACACATCACCTCCCCCTCAGCTATAAGCAACTCACAAGAAATAGAACTGAAGGATAGAGATAAGAAGAACAGCAGTCAACATGCCATCGAACGAGTCTCCTATCGACCTCTCCAGCGGTTTTCCTGCGCCATCCTTGAACCCGATCCAACAACTCAACGACGCCACTAATACTGTCTTCTCCAACCCCGACATATGGCACGATGGCATGATCTACGGTGCTGACGCTGGCTATGAGCCTTTCCGACAAAATGTCGCGCGGTGGCTATCAGACTTTTATTACTCGGATGCATCATCGAATGACACTATAGATGCCGACCGGATATGCATCACCGGCGGCGCGAGCCAGAACCTTGCTTGTCTCCTTCAGGTGTTTACAGATCCAATTGTCACGAGGAATATCTTCGTTGTTGAGCCGGGCTATTTTCTCGCGTTTCGGATCTTCGAGGATGCCGGTTTTGCCGGACGCTTGAGGGGGGTTCCAGAGGATGAAAAGGGCATCGATTTGGGGTTTCTCGAGGAAGTGCTAAAGCAGGAGGAGAAAACGCGACTATCGGACGAAACTGTGAGATACCCTTGAGTTTGAGGATGTATCGAGCTAACGGAATATAAGCCCTTCAAACCATATCGATCGTACAGGAAATTGTACCGCCATGTTATATACTGCGTTCCGACCTTCTCCAATCCATCAGGGCGAATAATGAGTCTGTCACGACGACAGGGTTTAATCCGTCTAGCTCGACAATACGACGCTCTCATTATTGCAGATGACGTCTACGACTTTGTGCACTGGCCGACGGCCCCGTCGTTAGATCTAACAACCTCAACGAACACATTCAAGAGCATCATTCCTCGCTTAATCGACATAGATCGCACCCTTGACGGAGGTCCTATAGACACCTTTGGAAACTGCGTCAGCAATGGTAGCTTCAGCAAGTTAGTTGGCCCGGGATGCCGAGTAGGGTGGGCTGAAGGGACCCCTGCTTTCGCTTATGGACTCTCCCAAGCGTATGTTCATTCTGCCCTGCTATAGATACCTGCATGGCTAATGATATATAGGGGATCCTCTCGCTCCGGCGGCGCGCCATCGCATCTAATGTCCACATTCATCAACGAGATGGTACGGGCTGCGACCGAAAATGATGGCTCGCCAACAGCAATGACAACTCATATACTCCACACCCTCATACCAGCATATTCTCGGCGGTACAACGCTCTCATGTCGGCAATCATCCAGTATCTCTGTCCACTAGGGGTAGTACTTCCACCGACCAATGAGTTCAATCAAGGCGGCGGGTTCTTCATCTGGCTAGAATTACCGGCCCCTTTGAAGAGCCATGAGGTTGCTGCTGCGGCGAGGGAGGGTGGAGTTGTTATTGGAAATGGTGCGGTATCTGCACTTCCGGAGGGAAATGATGGTCTCGCTAGCTATGACAATTTCATAAGGTTGTGTTTTGCGTGGGCGGATGAGGATCGGTTGGTTGATGGTATACGCGGCTTGGGGAAGACGTTGAGGAGGTTGATTAGGGAGCAGCCAACGTCTAAGATCTGATGTTCGCAAGTTCAGGTTGTCTCCACCTCCATGGGTTATCTCAATAAAGTGATGCAGCAAGAAGTGACCGACACCGTATGATTTGATATACCTATAGAGTTGGTTAAGAGGACCTGGACAACTGGCTGGGGTTGGAAGCCCTTGCCCTATCAGACCCTTAACGCTGAGTGCTCGGTTTCAACCTCCTTTTCGTCCTCGACAGACTTCAGTTGGTTGCCTGCAGTTCTCAGTAGCTTCGGAATTCCGGGGTACGCAGCACAGATCCGGGCTGAGATCATCTTCGAATGTGGCCGAGATCTGCTGGAATAATTCGGAGGACTGATCGAGCACATTCCACAAATAGAATAGAAGATATTGCCCAGAACGGATGATCGACAGGTCTACGTGTACCTTTTTTGGAATGCGGTGCTATTGGTACAGCAGGGAGCTTTGTGGGTGAGGCGTACCGGAACTCCGGGGTATGGCGCACTACTCCGCTGCAGGATTGCTATTAGTAGAAACCTACCATTCCAATGGTAGGAAGATCTTCTCCTGCAGGCAGATTGTCGAAGAGGCGGTTAACCAGACTGCGCAATGTTCACCTGCGGCGGATACTGCCTCAGCTGAGAAGGATGAGGACAACAGAGACATCCGCGAGACACGTCGGAGCTTCATTCTGCTATGCAAAAATAGCAGAAAAAAGCACAAAGAAAAAGTATATAAGGCAGTTTCAAGCAGCACCAATCTTGCTTCTCATCAACATCATCAACTCAATCATTTATAGTCACTCGCTCACAGCACAACTCCAGTTCTATACCCATTCTCGATTAATAATCACCAACCATCACCGACAAAATGAAGACTTCTTTCGTTGCCATCGCTCTCTCCCTCGCTGGCGCCGCCGTCGCCTGGCCGCCTACCTCCCCCGACTGGAAAGTCGAGGAGCGCGCCGCCCGGGCCTTCCCCTACAGCATCGGCGGCATCTCCCTCAAGCACTTGAAGGAGAGCGACACTTGGGACTTCACCTTCACCATCACCCACCGCTCTCCTGCCGGTCAGGCTGTTGACTCGACTGTCGGACACACTGCGTGGTATGTCCTCTACACACCCAACCATCTCTGCAAATTCAAAGATGTCATTCTAACCATGACCGCAGGACCAACGGCAGCGCCCCCGTCGGCCCTTCCAGCCCTGAAGCCGCCGAGAACCCGCAGTACAGCTTCTACTTCCCTACCGGTGCTCCTTACGTCGAAGACCACTTCCGCTTTGCTGTTGACGGACCGCACGGTCTTGCGGCTGGTGATATTGTGGCTGGGAATAAGTACCAGTGTGGTCCTTACACTGGTGGTTTGGAGAATGTGGATGTTGAATGCAAGACTGTTAACCTTGGCGAGTTCTTCCTGGGTTCCAACTAGATCTGCTGGACTGAGGGGCGGACTAAGGGTTAAGGTTTGCGGTGGGATGGTTGTTAGACTTGCTTTTAGTATGCATAGCTGTTTTAGTTGAGGGGTGATAGATGGGCTTGTTTTGTTTCGGCATCTGACCTGATACGTTCTTTTCAATAAATGAACATGTCCATTTTGTGTGCACTCAAATCCATAGGCGTGTGGCTTTAGGCGGCAAAGTACTACTGTTTTAGCCAGGGCTCATCATAGCTGAAGAGCGTAGATGCAGGAATTCAAGGCCACGATTAACCTGACCCTTGACCTGGTTGCAGGACCTCTGCTGTGATATTTTGATACTATAATCTTAATTTGCCCATGAAATCATACTTGCCAACCATTAAAAGGGGTTTCACGAATGGAATGGATTGCTACATCCACCAATGCCGAGTCCACTTGGACTCGCACTTGATTCCTCATTGCTGTGGCTAATCCCCCCTGCTTGAACTGGCAGCGGCAGCACGGATTTCCTCTATCCAATGCTCTAATCTCTTTCTCAAGCGAGTTAGTCCGCTACACGGATACTGGATATCTCAGTGCCCTAAAGGCGCTAGGACCGCATATGCAACGTCTGGATAGGTTAACGCAGAGTGCCATACTAGAACCTTCTGTCGACTCATGCACATCCCCTCCTCCTTGGCCATGACGCTATTAGCGTGTCTGCAGAAACGTGGTTTCATGGCCCGTGCCGTCCGTCCATGGCATGGCATTCAAGAATGAAGCACGTTGCGATTAGTGATCACTCATCACCGACTGCCCGTTCAAGCAATTGAAGGCATCGAATTTAATGATTAGTTTAGTATATGCAGGTATTCGACAATGCGATGTAACCATTCACATCATGATTGCCACCAGCAAAATAGGGGTATAAGAGGCAGCTAGTTACACCCCCTATCGTTGAACTCTTCATCAGGACCAGGTCAACCAAACCAAGCCTTTTCATTTCTCTCTACCTTGGACAACCGCCAACCCTCCTCACCCCTGATCGACTATCAGCAATCATGAAGTTCGCCCTCGCCGTTCTTGCCTTGTCCTTCACCGGCGCCTCTGCCGCCGCTCTTCCCCAGCAGCCCGACTGGAAGGTCGGCAGCCCAGCTCCTGTGGATCCTGCTGGCTATCAACCAGATTGGAAGCTCAAGGAGCGTACTCCTCAGCAGCCCGACTGGAAGGTCGAAGCCCCCGCTCCGGGTCAGGCCGAGACTTCTGGCTGGCAACCAGACTGGAAGCGTGCCCCTCAGCAAAAAGACTGGAAGGTCGAGGCCCCTGCCCCTGGTCAGGCTGAGACTTCTGGCTGGCAACCAGACTGGAAGCGTGCCCCTCAGCAGCCGGACTGGAAGGTTGAGCAGAACTAGTAGGTGTATGGGAGGATTACACAACCAGGTATGCCTCGCCTCCTTACCCGTAATACCGCCGCTCGCCACTGTTGGAGCGACTACTAAAACACAATGTAACGATAGGAAGAATTGCACCACCATCAGAGCCTAACGCGGAAAGCGCACTGAACCTCATTACACGGTCTACCTTTTGTCCGGCCTTGTATCTGTGCTGTTGGTATTATTATAACTTGATATAATAAGAACAGAAAAGAAAGCGAATGATTAAGAGGGTATATATACTGAGAGGCCTCTGGAGCATGTTCTATCCGTACACGTCCCCTTGATAGAATTGAGACTCTGAAGCCCTGTATACGCGCTTGTATCCTGCAGTAGGATTGTAATGTAATTTGTTGAGCAACTCCATTCTTGCCATAGAAGGCTATTTGTGCTATGCAGTCCTGCGTAGAACTACGATACAATTGTGCAGAGCAACAAGACAAAGTAGAAGCTGGGGTCACAGTGGCGAATGGGTACATCGAATGTTTGCTAGGTGGTATCGCCCTCGATCCTTCTTCCGCAGTCACATTCGGGCAGATTAGCTTTTGGGGGATATCTAGTTGATACCGCGTATCATTGGAAACGCTATGCTAAGTAGTGTCAGAAGCTTCTTTTAGGCCGACAGACGTCCAAAGCCTTCCGCTGCGTTTTAGATCCTCTTCCTCGTGCCTGGTGATTGTTGCTTGGCACACAAATATATAACGAGCATTCCTTGTCCAAGAGTGAGATACAACCCAGACATGGGCTCATGTTCTTATATAGCATAAACTATGAGCAGCATACTGATTCGATATTAGTTAACAACTTACCAGAAGGCAGGCTGGAAGTGGTAGATGCATAAAAGTATGGATGCAGCATAAAGTGAGTCAAGCTGAGTAATGCAGTCACATGCCCCACCCGCAGTGAATTAAGGATGACCAATCTGTCTATTCAGCTCCTCCTTCAACGCTGTCCTGTCTTTTATCATCATTCCATACATGCAGAACAGAAATGGAACCTGAATTCTACAACAGTCTGAACTGGGTACTGACCACCGACCCGGCGGAGTCGTTGTTCCCCTACGACACATTGACTCCCCCACCAGGCCATGCCGACATATGGCCGGATCCCCAGCTGGAGCTGCTGCTCTCCGCTAACTCCTACCCGATCCCCGAGCCTCCACACCAGGGTCTGCAGGAGGTAGATCAATCCAACTCGGTACAGTTATACGGCGGTTTCTTTGCAAACCACCCGGACTTTGAGCCTGGGAGTGATGGGGGGAGTCAGCAATCAGATGAAGCCACTTTTCCACCTGCGAATACGAACCCGCCGAAGCGCGTATCGAAGTCGGACTCTGTGAAGAAAAGGGGTCGGCCGCGGAAGATTGCTGATGATGCTGGCGTTAATCCAGAAGAAGTACGAAACATTTAACTCCAACACTAGATTAACTCGTTAACTCGCATAGCGCCGGAGAGTACAAGTTCGCCTGGCACAACGGGCGTACCGATCTAGAAAAGAAGCGAACGTCTCGTCTCTCAAGGAGCGCATCAACCAACTAGAGACAGCAGTCAAGCAGATGAGCACGGCAGTCATCTCCTTTGGCGACGACATCGTGCGATCAGGCGCCTTGGACTCCCACCCCGATCTACTCAAACCCCTGGGCAACACAGTCCAAGCCTGCCTAGCACTCCCAACACTCCCGCACGGGGACTCAGACTACCAACTCGACCTCCCTGAACCAACCCCCAAAGGCAAAAAGACCCAAATGCTCCCCGCCTACCCATCACCCACCTCCTCCGAAACCTCCGAAACAATGGAAATCTCCGAATTCATCGACCGTCTCCACGTCACCTGCAGCTACCAAGCGTACCTCGTCTGCGCCAACCCCGCCGTCCCCCAGCGCCGCCTAGAGCGCCCCTTCGGCATGCTCCTCAGCATCATGCCACGGACCTTCGTAGCAGAGTACTTCAAAGACTGGCTACTCGCCCGAGCAGGCCACAAGTCCTTCGCGCACTGGGACCACGTCCCCTTCTTCCGGATCGGCGGTGCAGGGACGCACTACCCGGCTACGGGGAATACGCACTACCCTTTCCCATCGCATTCGACTGCGGCGACTGTGGAGGGGGACGCGTCGCATTTTTCGTCTCCGGAGAAGGATGATCTCGACGATGAGTGGTTTGATCTGGGTGATTTGCAGGGGTATTTGAGGGAGAAGGGGGTTGTTTTCCCGGCTTCTGCACCGTCGATTAATCCCTTGGTGCAGGGGGAGGTTGGGTCGACGGCGAGCAGTGTTGCTTGTTTTATACAAGGTACGTTTCTATATTTTTCAAGGTAAAATCATGCTAACATGTACAGCACTTGTGAGGATAGCAGTGTGTCTAGGGAGATCCCCGGGCTTTCGGCGTCGAGAGGTGGAGAATCTCGTTGACCAGTTCGTTGCTAAGCAGCAGCAGCTTGCCTGTTTGGCATGACACTGGTGTTGTCATATGGACCTCGAGGTTGCCTTGATTGTCGCGTTTTCTGAATCCAAGGGTAATCTTGCATGCGACCCGCCTATTTCTCCCCTCTCCCTCAAACCTAACGAGTTATGTTTATCTTACATTCTTCTACTACTCGGCGTTTCGAGACTGGATATAGACGAATTCATATAGCCTAATAATACCTACAAAACAGTTAATACCGCTTACACGCATTGAACGCTAGTAAACTGGAATTCTACTCGCAGCTAAAGCCATCCATCCTCAAAACGCCAGCCATGAATCAACAGCCATCGAAAAAGAGATTACAAATCACCGCGCAGCCTGAGACCTTCAGCTCTCAATAGAAAGGCTCTCAACTGGCCTACATAGCCTAGCGCCTCGCTGTGGTAAGGATTCACCCGCCGGCCCGGCCTCTGCAGGCTCGCTTTCGCCCTCTTGCACGACCAAACAACCGCCTGCATCAAAATGTACCTTTCTCTCCTCATCAACCGAACGAGAGAGTCCTTTCCAAACCAACCCCACAACCTCCTGATCACCCCTCTCCAGCGCCCAAACCAACGGGCTCTTCCCCTGCTTATCCCTGACATTGGCATCAGCCCCATACTCAATCAACGCCTTCACCACCTTCGCCACTAACCCCTCCTGTATCCGAGACAAACCCTTCAAGTACCGAATGCTTGTTGCGCACAGAAGCGGCGTATCCCCGTTCTCATCAACAACATTCGGATCCGCGCCTTTCAACAGGAGGTACCTAGCCATACCGAACGCGCCGGATCTAACGGCTTGGAAAAGGGGCGTCTGGCCCATCTTATCACGCGTGTCGAGGGAGAATCGTCCTGTTGCCATGAGAGCGAGGAATTCCGGAATCGCGTCGGCGGCAGCGGCATAGAAATGTGGGGGTCTTGCCTTGTTGTCCGCGAGGGTTGGGTCCGCGCCGTGAGACAAGAGCCAGCGGATTTTCTCGCGGCTGCCTTGCTGAGCGGCGTGGGAGAGCGGAGTGCGACCTGTTGGATCCTGGATGTTGGGTGATATGCGCTTTTTTGAGAGGAGGGTTGTGAGGATTTCTGTGGTTAGGGTGTCTGCGCCTTTCTGGAAGAGCTTCTCTTCTTGGTGGCAGAGATGGATGGGGTCGATATCTGGGCGGAGGAGGAATGCGAGGAGTATCTCCTTTGAGCTGCTGGCCTGAGCGGCTGAGAAGGGTGTTTGAGGTTCTTGGTTTGGAGAGCCGATACTGGGCTTGTTTACGTCGACGCTTTTATGTGCCAGGAGGAGTTTCACGATGGCTTCTTTCTTGGCAGCTGCTGCTTCGAAGAGGGGGGTTTGGCCGGAGGGGCCGGGGATGTTTCCGTCTGCGCCGGCTTCAAGGAGCGCGGTTACGATTGATAGGCGATTGTGTGAGATCGCCCACATGAGTGGCGTGCGGCCGTAGATGTCTTTGTAGTCCAGGTCGATGTTCTTGGATTTGATCAGGATCTCTGCCGTCGAGTCGTAGGCACTCCCAATAGCCAGGAAGAGCGGGATGGTGTACTCGATCCCGGCATGGTTGATGCCCGCTCCACTTGTTTCAAACAGCTGCTCGACAAGGCTCGTCTGGCACTGCCAGAAGTTTGGACGTTCGTGTGTACCGCGTTCGAGCCTTCTGGGCTCCTGCTCTACTCGATCCCCCGTCGTGATCTCGTCCTGGTTCAAGAGAATCCTGACCACGTCTGTGTGCCCCGCTGACGCAGCTACACAGAGCGGCGTGAGTGTACATCCTTCTCGATATCGGTATCTTGCACCACGGCCAAGGAGTAGCTGGACAAGATCTGCATGCCCTTCGGATGCAGCTAGAAAGGTGATTGATTTGTCGTCTTCTCGGATGTCAACGTCAGCACCGAGATCAAGCATCCGCTCAGCAACATCGATTCTATTATTCTTGACAGCCCAGACGAGCGCTGAGCTGTTGAAGCTTTTGATATTGTTCCGGTGCAGTAAGTCTGACGTCGTGCAGTACAGTCGCCGATTGAGTTTTGTGAAGGAGCTTATATCAGCTTGTGATGGGATCTGCTCTGCTATTAGCAGGAGAATATCGTTTGGGAGAGCCAGGAGCGGCATTTTATCTTGTAGTTGATCCTGTTGTGATACGGAGAAGAAGAACAATGACTGTCTTGTAGAGACTCGGGATGACGCGCTCGGAGGTTGGCGTGCGGGGTGACACAATGAGCAAGCAGCTGACTGGCTTCGTGAACGCGGGGTCAAACCCGAGGCGTTTTAACCGGTCCAATGTCGTTGAGATCAATCAATGACCTTTGCAGGGATATGATGTCGCGACTGGGGCAGAATTCAGGTTCGTTGTGGATGTTGGGGGCGTTTGTTGGTTCATAGGGCGATGACCGGGACGGGGTGTTGGAAGTCTCGAGCACTAGATATAGTGGTGGAACTACCACAACTTCATTTACAAACCTACTACAGAGTCGGTAGATTATATACATTCCTCTTTCCCTGTCACCAGACAAACAGTGGGTTGCTCATCCTGGAAAGAACGCCTAGCCAACCCTCACCAACCCCTCATGCCCGGCCCATCTAATAAACCGGTTTAACTGCTTCATATCATTCTCGTCAAATCGACTCAACATCATCCCAAGCTGAGAGACGGGACTCTGACCGAGAATACCCGAACCTTCGACCTCTGCCTTTCGGAAGCTGAAAATAATTGCCTGCGCGAGCGTCCAATACTCCGGCGCGTACTCCATGAACCCTACCCTCTTCCAGCATTCCTTTGGCGAGGGGGGGCTGCCATTAAGGGTACCTTGGCTGCCAGTGGAAAATCCTTCGTGTTGGCTCCAAATGGCTTTCCAATTATCTAATCCCTGTTGAATCGGGAGGATTGCGGCTTGTGGTGCGAAGGTATTGCGGGCGTGGAATAAAAGTGTGTGGAATGCTAGAATCCATTAGTTAGGTTCGGGTATGACAACGGACATAAGGGCTTTTGACGTACCGCTAACGATAATGAAGAGGTTGAGTTTGCCCAGTCCGGCAATGTATTCTTTCTCCGTGATATCAATTCCTCCGTTACACACTAGCGAGATGAGAGCAGCTATGGACAAATTTGGCAAAGGCGAGGGCAGGACGTCTTGCTCAAACATGAGTAGGAAAAAGTCTGCCGCCGTGGGTGCTTGGAAGCAGTGCTCCGGACAGACTGGGTCGAAGTTGAGTTCGGAGATCGAAACCTTCGGGGGGGTATTGTTGAATATGACGAACGCGGTATCGAGCAGGAAGATATAGGAGAGCGTTCTAAATTATCAGTATGAGGTCAAAAGGGTAGTGAAGTATATTGATACCTGTTAAATTCCTCCCTCGCAACGAAGCGTTTCCAGTCCTCTTCCTCCGTCGTAGGTTCGTGGTGGCTTCCGGGTGAAAAGCCGAGTTCCCTGGCAATCTGCTACGGTCAGGATCCTGTGTAGGAATGAGAGTCCGAAACATACCGCTGTCACCATGCTGAATCTGGATCGCCTGATTCTCCGTTTACTATCGTCATCGCCTTCCCAGTTTTGTAAGAGACACATTAGGTACGCCGCTTGCAGCGCCTTCAAGGCATCTCTCCGGAGGCGCGAGTCTGCCTCTGTACCATCGCCCAGGCTCACTGCCCGTCGGAAATGTTCATCCGCGAAGACGATTTCTTCGGCTGTGTTGCACCATACCTTCGCATTCTGATGTACCGACTCTTCTGGGGCAAAGCTGGCGCCAACCAGTAACATCGAGATAAGCAGGGTAAGGGGCGTACTGTGTATGTCGAAAGTTGGCTTGTGAATTATTGGGCAGTTCGGATACCAAAGCGACCAGAAATACTCCAAGTACCGTCTGATATTGGATGGACTGAAGAAGTCAAAGCAGATTCTCTCGATCAACGGCGACCACTGAAGAGTGATTGGGCTGCCCGGTCCAGGATGTATCGTAACATGCTTCAAGCGACAAACAAGATCATTTGTGACCAGTGAGAGTGGGTCGAACAGTGAACTCTTGCAGTTAAAGCATGAATTTAGGTCAGATCCAGGACTTCTGGCAAGTGCAGATGGAAAGGAGAAGAAGTCGAGTGAAAAGGAGTCCGGAAACAGTTCAGAGTCATCGGCATCAGGGCCGTCATCGAGAGGCAGCTCAGCGACAACCCTCGCCAGTTCCCTCGATTCCGACACGCGCATGCATTCAAAGGAGCTCATAAACCCAGTCATGCTTGTAAAGCGAGCAAGAAAATGGAATCCTCCAAAAGCAAAGCCGTCGCCTTTGGAGAGCTCCAAGCCCGCTAGAGACTCAAGACCCGTCTCGGGAAGTGAGGCGAAAACGGTGGTGCCATTGTCGACTAATCGCGATGGGTCCAGCCATGATCCTAAAAGGCTGACTCCGGTAAAGTCGCGGTTTTCACAGAGAGAAAGTTCTGTTTGACGAGATGGGAATTCCGGTGTCGGGGACGGCTTGAATTGGGGCGGCTGTTTATTTGCGTAAGTGCACTGTTGCTTGCGAGAGAGACAACCACCACAAGGGGATTGTAGATTGCACGCCTTTTTCAAGCGCACGCAGCCATCGCACGCGCGCCTCCTCTTGGGCCGAGGCCCGTGAGGTATAAGGGGAATGCCTGCACCAATATCCAGGCGCGCTTTGCAAGTGCGCCAGTGTCGTTGCAGGACGTCGCTATACAGTCAATTAGCTGATTTCGCATAATTTGTTTCCTGAATATTTACCTTCTCTTGAAGGAGTGATCGCAGAACTTGCAGCGGAAGGGTCGGTCACCACCGTCTGATTGGCTGATGAGCTATGGAATCTGGGCAAGGAGTGTGGATGGTGCTTACGGCTCAAGGAATGGCGATCAAGATGCTCTTGACGGCGAAAGAAGGCAGGACATTGAGTACAGAGGTAGGGCGAATCGGACATGGGGAGTTAGTTGTTGGTGGGAGGAGAGATGAAGGAAAGATTCCCCAGACTTACGTAGCTGCCGAAGTGCGGGGTCATTGCCACTTTGTCGATCTGTACAGATTCACTGCAAGTGTTCTCAGTGTACAGCTAACTGCCTGTCTTTCCCATTCTCACCAACCCTAGGCTAGGAGTTTTCTAATACATCGATGCTAGGGAGAATGCTGCTGCGGGGGCATCTCCGACACAAACGGAGCCGCGGACTTTCGCCCACTCCAGCCACCACCCCATCATTACCAACTATTCAAACCAATCATCAACCGTCGAAGATTGCAAAGTATATCCCCAGGCCTCGCGGTGCCCTTTGCTCCGTCAGATCTCCAGGACTACCGCGGAAAGTCCCCGCTCCCATGGCGAAACACCCTCTCAGCCGAACGATCCATAGCAGTCAAAGAGGCCGAGCCTGAGCCGCCAATTCATTCTCAACATCAACACTGCACTCCCAAGCCCTCCTCCTCATAACCGCCAGGGTCTCGATAGTATACTCGATCGCGTCAAGGCGATCGCCAAGGTCACTCCAGTCTATGTCCGTTGATTCGGGTGTAGAACCGTCATCATCATGATGACCCGAGAGTAGCCCAGGGCGACGAGCTTCGACGAGCTCCTCCAGCTGCCGTATGTACCCCTCGAGACGTGAAGAGAGGCCTGCACGGATACCCCTGTACATGCGAGCTCTGTCCCGCAGATCGTCGAGGCGAGCGGCTGGGGTAGGGGATGCGCGTGCGGCTTCGGCTGTGGAGCTGTATCGGTCGGCGGCTCGCTGTCGCATCGATGGATACAGGTGTCTAGGTGGGCGCATTGTCTTTATGGATGTACTTCAGGCTTGGATGATGCGTGAGGTGGATCGTTGGAAGGACACATCTCTGGCTCCAGGAGGGTGAATGACGATTGCAAACTCTATTCAGTCGTTCCATCATTCCCAGCCTCTCAGATTGCATCGCATCTTTTGCGACCTACTCTGAGTACTCCGGAGTACTCCAAGAACACGATGATGGGTGTGGAGTGAACTCCGATGCACTCCACTTGTGTGGTGGGCCATTGCAAATAGTCGCGATGATCAGGACTCTCCGTTAAATTAGCAACCTCAGCCACTGCTCTTCCGTCCCTCGCGTTGTTCCCAACCTTGTATCATGGCTGTAACGAGTTACAAAGCAATCGTACTGACCGTGAGTCCCCCTTTTTGCACGAAAGCGCGCACTAACTCGCTCCAGGAGCCCGGACCAGAGCCAAAGTATGAGCTCCAAGAGCTTCCTCTCCCAGCGCTCGGCCCCTCAGACGTCCTAGTCAAACTCTCCGCCACCGGAGTGTGCGGAACAGATCTCGGACTTGCGGCTGGAGCTCTCGGTCCTACACAGTCCATCCTCGGCCATGAAGGTGTCGGTCGAATCGTAAAGCTAGGCTCAGCGGTCGCGAATGACCCCTCAATCCGGATCGGTCAACGGACAGGCGTATCGTGGATTCGCGATGTTTGTGGTTTGTGTCTCGTGCTCAACTGATGGCGAAGAACCCCGGTGTATAGAACAGATTCATTCCGGGCGCAAAGTCGATGGCACATTCGGCCAGTATACGGTCGTCCCTTCGCGCTACCTTATCCCGTTACCTGACGGGCCAAGTGACGAGCAATTAGCACCGATACTTTGTGCCGGGGTTACGGCGTACAAGGCGTTGAAACTCTGTGCTGTCTCCTCCGAGCAGTGGGTCGGGGTTATTGGGAGCGGTGGTGCAGTTGGCTCCATGGCATTGCAGTATGCCAAGGCAATGGGGTACCGGACTGTCGCAATTGATGCTGGAGCAGAAAAAGGCAGGATTTCAAGGGATCATGGTGCAGACGAGTACATTGATGTGCTGCAGATAGAAGACGTCCCTGCTGCTGTGGCCTCGATTACTGGAGGACATGGTGTTGCAGCTGCACTGGCGATCGCTGGAAAAGCGAGTGCATACAAGGCGGCACTACACTCCATCGCCCCATTTGGTACCCTTGTGTGTGTCGGTATTCCTCCTCTCAGCGAGGAGGTCAGCTTTCATCCGCTGCTTCTGATCGATAAGGGCATTCGGATCATAGGGTCGGCGGTCGGCACTCGCGACGATATACGTGAGGCCGTTGAGTTGCTAGTGTCGGGGAAAGTGGTGCCTGATGTTCAAGTTATTGAGTTTGATAAACTCATCTCGGTCCTAGACCCCAAGTGTGCAAATCAAGTATGTTTGTTTCTGTTTCTAGAGAGTGCTAGCTAACATTCTACGATAGGGTGCTAAGTATGTTGTCAGAATCCCATAGAGAGCCGGCTCGCAGTACACGAATAGAATCGGGCCTCGAAATCTACCGGAATACCGTGCGGTCTGTTGTAACCTTTAGTATCATTATTCGACACATGCTGTGGAAAGCTGTCAACAGGGAAAGTGTGTCTAGACTCTGCTTGTCCATCCGGGTATCGTTAATTAATCATTCTCTCGAGTGAGAGGTGCATACCGGAGATCAGCGTCGGATGTCGCTCCACCCCCACCTCCGCTCGAACCATCGTCAACACACCGTCGATCTGGGGGATGACCGGTGCGGGGAGCAGCTATAACTCTCCCACTCAATGATGATACAATGGAGTACGATTTTCACTCTCCGCAAATCCCAGCGGCGTTCTCCCCACCCCCGGCTGTCCAGCATCAGCAGCACAAGGTATAAAGACCCGGAGTAGATCTTAGTCTTGACCACATACTGGCAATTATTCACTTCCTAGTTGATACTATCGTACACCTACTCAAGGAAAGCACTTTATCACAATGCCACCAATCCCACCACCCCTCGCCCTCCCCCCAAACACCAGCCACGATGCCTTTTCCCGCTTCATAACCGCCGCTCAGACCCTCGTTTCCGAGTCGAATGTCCGCGTCATAACTCCGGACACTGAACTAATCGATGGAACCTACTATGACCCTCCAAAGACCCACGATCCTCACCACGTTCTCGACCAAGACTACTTCGTCGCGTCCGCAGTTATCGACCCGCGCAACGTGCCAGAAGTGCAAGAGTTGGTACGACTGGCAAACGAGTACCAAATCCCATTATGGCCGACGAGTATTGGCCGGAACTCGGGGTATGGGGGTGCGGCGCCACGATTACGGGGGAGTGTGGTGATTGACATGGGCAAGTATATGAATCGGGTCTTGGAAGTCAATGTTGAGGGCGCGTATGCGGTTGTCGAGCCTGGGGTTACGTTCAAGGGGTTGTATGATTATTTGGTGGAGAGGGGGTTGGATGAAAAGTTGTGGATTGATGTGCGTGTGATTTCATTGGCTTGAGGGGGGGTGCTGACGATCTGTAGGTTCCGGATATTGGTGGTGGTTCGGTCATGGGGAATACACTTGAGCGGGGAGTTGGGTATACCCCGTACGGAGGTAGCTATTGCCTTGATCCAATTACTCGTGAATGCAGCTAACAATGTATAGATCACTGGATGATGCACTGCGGTATGGAAGTCATTCTTCCCAACGGTGAACTCATGCGCACCGGCATGGGCGCCCTCCCCCAAGACCCGAAGAAGGGCTCAAAGCACGACCACGATGACGAAGGGAACAAATGCTGGCAGCTATTCCCATACGGATTCGGTCCGTACAATGATGGTCTGTTCTCTCAGGGAAATGTTGGCATTTGTACGAAGATGGGTATCTGGGTATGTTTCTCCTTGTACTTATTCGCGACTACATGGGCTAAAAGCCGCAGTTGATGCCAAACCCTGGTGGGTACCAGGCGTACATGATCACTCTTCCAAGAGACGAGGATCTTCACCAGGCTGTCGACATTATCCGACCTCTTCGTGTTGTACGTGCTTTCCTCTGAGCATGCTGTTTCTTTCATGTCTAACAGGCCTAGCAAATGATCCTCCAAAATGTCCCAACCCTGCGCCACATACTCATCGACGCCGCCGTCTTAGGCCCCAAATCATCCTACACATCTGACATCCATAAACCACTTGATAACGCAGAGCTCGACGCAATTGCAAAGAAACTAAACCTTGGTCGCTGGAACTTCTATGGCGCTCTCTATGTAAACATCCCATTCCAATCTATGAACACAGCTAACTGAGTCTTTAGGGCCCCGAACCAATCCGCAACCTCCACTGGCAGCTCATCAAAGAAGCCTTCTCCGCTATTCCCGGCGCGAAATTCTTTTTCCCCGAAGACATCAAGGAGTACTGCGTCCTGCACACCCGCGCAAACACCCTACGCGGAATCCCGAATTTCGACGAGCTGAAGTGGATCGATTGGCTTCCTAACGGCGCACACCTCTTCTTCTCACCCATCAGCAAGATCTCCGGCGACGACGCCATGCTTCAATACGAAGTAACCAAGAGACGAAGTCGTGAGGCCGGACTCGACTTTATTGGGACCTTCACTATCGGCATGAGGGAGATGCGTATGTAGACTTTCCCCCTCTCTTTATTCCCCACAATTAACGTACTTATACCTGGTAGACCACATCGTCTGCATAGTCTTTGATCGGAAAAACTCCGAGCAAAAGAAGAAAGTGCACTGGCTTATCAAGACGCTGATTAAAGACTGCGCCGAGCACGGCTGGGGCGAGTACAGAACACACCTTGCGCTCATGGACCAGATTGCCGAGACCTACAACTGGAATAACAACGCGTTGATGCGGTTTAACGAGACGGTGAAGAATGCGCTGGATCCGAAGGGGATTATGGCGCCGGGGAAGAATGGGGTTTGGCCGGCTGCGTATGATAGACGGATTTATAAGTTGTGATCACTAGGTGCTGTGAAGATTTAGCCGGATGGGATTCTTGGGTGGCTGCACTGTCAAGAAACTAATTTTGCATTTCGGTATTTCTCTACTTTTGGCCGAACGTACTTCCAAAAGCCATGCGCAAGCTCTAGGTGCAAATACAGGCTGCTCATGCTGCTCGACACTGCCGTAAGCTGGCAAACATCACATCATAGCAGAACTCACAGGCCACCTAGCGGCGTCATCGTCCTTCATTATTGCGAGTCGGCTGGGATATCGATTCCCCAGGACTCCACACCAATCTATACGCTTATCCTCCCCGCGGGAGTCTTACTAGATGGATACTCCAGGTGCTAGACAAGTGTAGGAAAGATGTAAGCACTTTCTTCAGGAGGAATGCGGTGATGCGCCTGCAAGTGGCTGATGTTGATCATTGTTCCTTGGAAGGGAGTGGAGCAGCTAATGCAGCCTGCTTATGCTTATCCCCCTGGTCAACAGCGGAACTCTTAGCATCCCAGATATGCCCATCCGGAGGGCTTGATTCCTTGATGCTAGCTATATAGGTGAGTCAATGACGCAAGGATGAAAGGATCTACGTATCTCCAATGTGGCTACCTAGGTACAACTTCCCCCGTCAAGGAATGGCGTGTCCAGCCCTCTCTGGAAGCAGGATGACCCGGAGATAACTATCGCCGCCATAGCTTCTCTGGGCATGACGAATGCGATGGAGCTCCTGTCATCGAGCAAAGTAGAGAGCAGCATGTCACGCAAGCAATTGCCAGAGGATGTCGAGCACTACCTTATATAAAGCCCTACGGATCCCAAGGTTCTCGCCTAGACAACTAGCTCAACACCCATTACTGTGAATAGCAATCGCAATGGGCTCCTTTATCCGCGCCGTCGCCCAATTCGGCACGGCTTTAAACGTCTCCGTTATCGACCAGCCCATGCCCACTCTCCTCAACTCAACCGATGTCATCGTCCGTATCAACGCATCAGGTATTTGCGGCAGTGACCTGCACAACTACCGCACCGAAAGTGGCTCCGCTGGGCTGCCCTACACGCACGGCCACGAAGCCATCGGTCACGTCGTCGAAGTAGGCGATGCCGTCCAATTCCTCAGCGTAGGCGACTACGTCGTCATCCCCGATAACCTCGACAACGGCCACTACACCCAGGAACCCGACACCTTCATCCCAAGCTTGACATTCGGCGGAACCAACGACAGCGGATCGTTTCCCGGACTGCAGAGTAAGTGTCTACAAATCCAACCAAGAATAGCTTCATTAACATTCTCTTTCAGCCGAATACGCCCGCATCCCCTTCGGCGACAACTCCCTCATCCCCGTCCCTCTCTCCGACACCTCAAACACTTCATCTGTTCTGGACTACCTCTTCGTCGGCGACATCTTCTCCACGGGCTGGAGCGGCGTGACCTTCTCCGGCTTCGAGCCGGGCGACACAGTTGCCGTCTTCGGCGCCGGCCCCGTCGGCCTCCTAGCCGCGTACTCTGCTATCATCCGCGGCGCGTCACGGGTATACAGCGTCGACCACGTCCCCGACCGTTTGTCTCTGGCTGAATCCATCGGCGCGATCCCGATCAATTTCAACGAGTCCGACCCCGTCGAGCAAATCCTCGCGCTTGAGCCGAATGGTGTTCGGCGTGGTGTTGAGGCGGTGGGGTATGAGGCTATTAATGCCACTGGGGAAGTTGACGCAGGGATCACACTGCTGCAGCTGCTGAATGTTACTGCCCTTGGTGGTGGGGTTGGGATCGTGGGGCTGTTTAACCAGGGTTTGCAGAGATTTGATATCGGGCAGGCGTTTAGTAAGAGGGTTTCTGTGGATGGCGGCGTTGTGCTTCCGTTGCAGGTTGCGAGTGAGCTGGTGCCGTTGATTGAGAGTGGGGTTGCGCATCCTAGTTTCATCGTCAGTAGTGTGATTGATATTGAGGAGGCGCCGGAGTATTACACTCGGTTTAACAATTTGGAGGAAACCAAGGTTGTTATTGGGTTTTAGGGGTGAGGTGGACTATTGCAGATAGTTGCAGTTCTAGCAGAACGGGCTTGCATCATGCCTGTCCATGGTTGAAAATGGGCCTCAAGATGACGAAGTAAACTCAAGTCGAATGGAATCGAGTGCTTCTAGAAACCTCCAGGGCTATCGTTTGAAACCTTATGCCACTTCTGAATCTTCCGATCCAATACCAGCGCATGCATGAGAGTATCCCGATTGGCAGCGTTATACTTCCGCCCCGATCACCGGAGGCAGAGATCTCTAAAACCATCTTTACAGCCATTTCAGATTATACTCCTTTCCCATTTACATCGGTCGACTTCTCAGACCCTGCATCATTACCAAGCACAATGTATCTAGGGCCCATCCCCAATAATGCAGTCGATATCACCGCGCGAGGAGCGAGAACATCTACAGCATCACCGGAACAATCCAGCTCCTCCACCCCCGAACGACAGTCAATACGTGGCTACCTTCATAAAGGGGGAAAGATACCGAACGACTGGGTTCCTGTGGAGCCAAACTCACCCATTGCAGCCGAGCGCTTCTCGTACCAAGACTGCCCGCTTCGGGCAGTCGTCAGCCGTGTGTTGGAGCGGTGCTCTCATGCAGCGCCTCGGCGGGAACCATGCACCCAACCCAGTAAAGCGAAGAGAAAGCATGAAGTTGCAGAATGCAATGAGGATGAGTATTTCTTCGTGCCACGGCGGGGTTATGCCGAAGATAGGGCGGTTAAGCGGTTGACGAGGGAGTTCCAAAGCCTCTCTTTTGAGGAGAATGACAATGAGCATGAAGAAACGGATGGCGATTCTCCTCAGTCCGACGAAGTCCTTGAGCCAGGATATGAAAGTGCGCGATCTAGTGCCTCATGCGAGCTCGACGATGATGAAGACTGGTATACAAAGACTGGTGAAGAGGTGGCGGCCGCTGAGGAAGCGGAGGCTGAAGATGAATGGAGTAAAGGGGTAGCAAGATGGACAGGGTTCGATGTAGCTCTTACCAAGGTAAAGAGGTGGACTGGGGAGTTCCAGAAGCAGCTACTGGACGAGCAGCAGTGATGTACGGAAGCTAGTCCTGTATACAGAAATCCCCACTCTTGCTTTTGTTTTCGTAGCTGGTCCCAGTTCGTAGAGCACTGATCAAGTGCTGCGAAAGTAGTCTCCGGCCACCAGTAGCTGCGATATGAAAGAATGGTCAATGAGGCATTTCCGTGCCTCTTGTTTGATGATGCGGGATATGGGGATAAAGGTGCCATGGCACCTTTTTAGTCAAATACGGAAGTCGTTTAGATGAGCATAAAGACAAGGTCTATCAGGGGTGTTTGATATCCTCCATTTTGGAGCATCAGAAACATACAGAGACGACGGGAGAAGCTGGAGGCGTGACATGTGGTTTTGGTGATTCTGCTATGTGTGCAGCTTGCACCTCGCTTCGCAATACAACAGTAGGCACACCTCAAGAGCTGCCTAATCCAACGGTTAGGTTCCACTACGACCGGCCTATTTTACTAACACAACCAGTCTTGACTTCCTCTGTTGGGTTTCCTTCAAAACTCACAACCTACAACTTCCTTGGTACTCTACCTTCTCCATCCACAACACTGAACTAACCATGACAAACAGAAAGCAGTATTCTGGTGCCACGGCCGCTCAACCTGCAGAATGTTTTTCAAGAACACACTTAACAGTGCTTACCACGGTGTCTATGTTGTGGACAAGGGTCCTGAAGCACAAGACGGCGGTTCACATGTCCATGGGGATAGGCCTTAGCTTCATTATCTAGTAATTAACGTTCGAACTCAATTCTTGAACAGATCTTCAGGCCGAGCAAATTACGAACAGCTGGTTTGTTTCCTCTACTGCTCCAATTGCTTTTGAGCTATAGTAGGTTAATGGGTTGTACATTGGATTCATTCCTAAAACATCACCACACGCATATCAGGAAAGCCGCAGAAGGGAGATAGCTGAAGGTATCAGACTGGTGCGATTCAATTCCCATAATGGGATATCAGAAATAAGAGCACTAGCCGGGCGTTAGCAAACGCAAATAGGCCGCCTTGTTCCACCTGCAGGTTCCGCCACCGTTCAACATTTTCTGGTGCACAATCCATGCCAACTGTTCCTCACTCGCGTTGCCTCCGTGTCGGCTTAGAACGGCTCCTGGACACCTCTGCCACCGTACCAGCATCCATCAATCCCCCCGGTGGCGGCGCTTTCTGTCCTGTGGGGACGGCAATCGCGACTTCGGTCGTACGTCGAGAGCGGTACCATCAGTTGTTTCTGAAACAGGCGTATGGGCCTCGAGTTTGGCTTCGGTTTTGATAGGCTCATCACGGGATTCGCTACCGTCAAGGATCCTGCGGCGACAAGGCCTCTTTATACGGTCTTGGCCATCTAGACCCTCGCAGGTCCGTGACAAGGCTATGTTGCGTTTAGCGCCGTCTGACGTTGAGTCCAAGGGGGTACTCACGAAGCTCTCCATGCGGCTTGGACGAGATGTAGTACCTCATACTAGAGCCCCAGTATCTAAGACTTGTTTCCCAGTGTTCCTGGCACCATATGTAGACCCGCTCTTCGGGCCCATTGGGGTCCTTCCAAAGAAACGACAGACTGTGATGGTCAGGGTCGAACTTGCAATGACCCCTCAGATGGTTGATCACGGTGAGCAGGGTAACTGGCTCGTGGCCCGCGCCTACCTGTACAATGTACAGACTAGAGCGGCTAGACTTCACCTCGTTCTTAAAGAAGACCTCGCATGTCGTAGAATCACTGTCCTCTCTACCGCGGATAGAGTTCTGTGTGAGGGACATGTTGGTATGGTCTGCTGAGTTGTAGAGGCGGAAATTGAGAAAGTAGAAAGGGATGCTCAGAGGACCAGAGAGGGAGAGGAGCAAGCTGTCAGTGTTGCTCTTGAAGAAAATTGACGTGGTCCCCGCTGTGCACGCGGTGTGCAAGTGTCTCTGTGAGACTGAACTACAACCGCCAGCAATAATATCTGTGTCTGCAGTCTCTATATATCACTTTCTTTGACAAGGCACTGAAGAAGATACGAACGTGAATCAAACATGGATGTGTGATTTGATGAATCAAGCGAGGTAACTGATAATCACGGCTGATATACAGAGCTATCTAGACATGAGCTGCACTGACTCAGAGAAGTAGGTACAGCAAACCGATATCGCCACTCTTACTGTGATCATTGCACTCAAGTCCAGGCAGCACTCATTAAGTGCTACGCAGCTACTTCCCGACCATATGTAGTTGTCATCAAAACTTTGTTTCGAGGGAATATGGTTCGGATTTCATTTCCGCCCTTAGCGAAGCGAACGGCACACATCTCGAAGGCCTTGCACCTCGAAATACTGTCTCCTACTCTCTCCTGTCTCAGATTCGCATCTCTTCCACCTGAAGGCTCAGCCCTTCACACGCCATCCCACGATGGCCCTCCGAAACTTCCTCACCAACATCCCCAACCTCCCACCAATCCCACCTCTCTGGGACTCCAACCCAGAGCGTACAGCAGAGTGGCTCGCCGAGCAAGACCGGCAGATCCGACACGAGATCCGCGAGGAAATTATCAACCTCTTCGATCGCATCTACCACTCGCCATGCCCGTACATCGCACCCAGCGCCCCAGGCCAACTCAAGATAACATGCAAGTACCTGAGCCTCAACGACGCAGGGGGGTACGACGAACACAAACAGTTCTTCAAGCCGAAACCATTATCTTGGTTACGGAGTCACCCGGTCGACACCAAGAAGATCCCTAAGAACCAACAAGCAGGACAGCAGTGGTCAGCCCCGAAGACAGGGCAGTGCGCGGACTACGTCGAGGCGGCATCGATTTCCGCGGGCTTTATCTGTGAGTTCAGCAGATATGCAAGGATTGGAATAGAGTCGGACTATACGCTCGAGGAGCTATCGGGGTGGATCGATCGGTTTGCTCTCTTATACTTGGTGCTGCGTGCTGCTAACAGATGCCAGGGGAACCGGACACCGAATCGAAAGCCGGCCTTCAATGAAGCCCTCCACCCCAGATAACGATGCTCGACCTGCCGCCCCATGGAACACAAGGATTGCAGCAAGCTGGATCCGAGACGACGCTCACCCTCATCTTACCTGCATTCTCGAAAACGCTAGCCCACCGCACGACGACCTCCTCCGCTCAGAGGTCCTTACCATCCTCGGCCTCATGCGCGAGAGCCTCTCCCGGTACAGTTTGCAAAAGCATAGAATCGTCCCAGTATGCCGGTCTCACCACCGCCATCTATAACACCCTCACTAACTCTGAATGCGTAGATCACCGCCATCTCGTGCATGAACGGCCGCGAAGCACGACTCCTGCAGGCCTTTTTCCTACAAGAGGAGCTGGTAATCTACAAAAGCGGACTGCTGAATTTCAGCATCGAGAAGTCAATGAGCGTCAACGTCCCGCTGTTCATGCTCTACCTCGCTAGCGAGCCGGTGGGCGATACGATCTTGAAGCCTTATCAGCAGCATTGGCTGTGGACCGGGGGTGATGCCCTGGCGACTCTTATTGTCAACAATATTTAGCGTATCAGCGTTGTTGTTGTTTTTTTGGATAGTAACGTTGGCGCCCAGATACCATGTGTTAGAAATTGGCTTTTGTTTTGTTTTGTTTTTGTTGTTTTGCGTGGATGCTCCGGGGAGCTGGAGCGAGACTCGGTGGGGAGAGTAGAAATCTATAGCAGCAAGTAATCTTTATTCGGGTTCGTCATTGAGGAGCGAGAATCGAATCAAGAGCGGCTTTATTTTGACTCAGCTGTCATGTCGGATGGAATATTCAAGCTCTCGTAGTCGCCTCCGTGCGAAGTCACCGGGGTCTGGCCTGGGCCATAGTGCGTTAGGGCTCTATTCAAGGCAGAGCCATCGTGGAGAAGATGTAAATCTTACAAGGTACAGGGCGGCAGAGCGGCAGAGCGGCAGAGCGGCACAATTTGAATAGAATGACCAAAAGGTGATTAAGATTGAAGGAGATCTGTCTTGAGAAGAGTATGTATCAAATGTACAGAGAAGAAAAGGAGAGCAAGTTCTAAAGCAAGACCACAAAGAGGAAGAAATTAATTACTCAATCCAACGCCTGCGCCTCACACATCTTCCGATACATCCCTCCCTTCAAGAACAGTTCCTGGTGAGTACCCATCTCCTTAATCCTTCCCCCAAAGAACACACAGATAACATCAGCGTCCTTGATGGTACTCAACCGGTGCGCAACCGCAACCGTAATCCGATCGCCCCGCTTCGCAGCCTCCTCCAGCGCCCGCTGCACGATCTTCTCACTCTCCGTGTCCAGCGCGCTAGTCGCCTCATCCAGTAATAAGATCTTCGGATTCCGAATTAACGCCCTCGCAATTGCGATCCGCTGCCGCTGGCCACCCGATAGCTGAGTCCCGCCCGATCCCGCAGGAGTGTAGATCCCCTCCGGCAAACTCGAGACAAAGTCCCACGCGTTGGCAGCACGAAGAGCCGACTCGATCATCTCATCTGAGACGATGTCGGGCTTCGGCTCCTTCTCGGAGAAAAAGGGCTGCGCGGTGGCATCGAAGATTCCCAGGGCGATGTTCTCACGAATGGTGCCTTGGAAGAGGGTTGGTTCTTGCTGGACCAGGGCGACGATGTTTCGATATAACAGCGGGTTGATGTCTGTGAGGTTCGTGCTGTCGAGGGTTATGCTGCCTGTTGTGGGGTCGTAGAAGCGCTCGAGCATGGCGATCATGGTGGATTTGCCGCATCCGGAGGCGCCGACAAGGGCGACGAATTGGCCTTTGTTGATCTAATCTCTGTTAGATGGAGCAATGAAAATCTGTAGGGGGTGTAGTACCTCTAAGTTGACGCCCTTGAGCACCGCTGCTTCCGGGCGCAGGGGATAGGAAAAGCGAGCGTTGTCGAGAGTGATTGAGGAGGCAGGTCCAGGGCCGTTGTCACGGTTGTCGGGGGTTTCTCGGACGGTCGGTTGCAGGGAGTTCAGCCAGAAAATGTAGTTTGTCGCATTTATTCCCTTTGTGATACTTGAGGAGAATTGGAACATTTGGGAGGAAGCTTGTCCGGCGAAGAATACACCTAAGAAGGCGACGAAAAAGTCGTTCATGCTGACTTCGTTGAATGACAGTAATCGACAGCCGTACCAGAAGCCTAGAGCTTGGAACCAGTATTCGATGCACTGTGTCAGACCAAAACAGACCATGGTGGCTGCCATGGGTTTGATGGACGAGTTGACTGCGGTATCGAGTTTTTCTGTGTACTTGCTGAGAACAGTGTCTTCGATTGCGAGCGATGAGACTGTGCGGATTGCATTGACAGCCTCGGATGCAATAGACGAGCTTGCCGAGTACTTTTTTGACGTGTTGCGGTCAAGTCGGGCATCCAACTTGACTTTCATCAGACCAGCGCCGACAAGAGGCGGGAGACCACCAAAAACAACAACCAACCCAATCTTCCAAGAATACACAATAGCAAGAATTCCGCAGCTGAGCAGGTTCAATACGGCGATAATAACAAGCGCGATATTAAAGCCCATCAGCTCGAGGATAGATTGTGGATATGAGTCGATCTGGCTGACCAAAGCACCAGTGGTATTTTCAGGACGATCGAAAAACTGGATATCCTGCCGCAGCATGTCATTTAGAACGAGGCGTCGGAAATAATGGCTCATGTGCTGGGCCACTGTATTTGTTCCATAGCCGAGAGAAAAGTAGGCGACGAGACAGCCTGCAGCGAGAACGATGAACATGGTGGCGTAGAAGTTTCCTTCATCTCTCATCGCATTACCAGTCAACTGGAAAATGTCGACAACATTGGCCATCAATATGGCCTGGCCGGGGTAGACCGCTGAGCCTGCAATACAGCCAAAAAGCACGACAAAGTACGCCCAGGTGAGATCAGGACACTCGACGATGAGACGATAAATAGAGTGAATGACACCCATCTGCTTGTGGCGGTCGTAGTCGTCGCGCTCTCTCATAGACTCCATCCGGCCGCGAACAGAGGTTGCATAGCGAGATAACCCTTCAGCGGTCTCGGTGGTCTCTAAGGGAAGATCGTCCTCGGTGCTGTCCTCGTCCTCTTTTCCGGTCGCTTTTTCGGCCGCAGCGACAGCTAGGTTTTGGATTTTCACGAGACGCGCGTACGTGCCTTCTTCTGCTAACAATGACTCGTGCGTTCCCTGTTCAACAATGCCACCCTTGCTCATGACGACGATATTATCAGCCTTGCGAATTGTTGCGAGTTTATGTGCGATCACAATGGTAGTTCGACCTTCCGCTGCTTTGTCTAAAGCCTTCTGCACGATGCCTTCTGCTTGGGGGTCAAGCGCGCTAGTGGCTTCGTCAAGCAGAAGTACTTTGGGTTGCGAAACAACACTCCGAGCGATGGCGACACGCTGCTTCTGACCTCCAGAGAGCAATCCGCCGCGCTCACCGATCATCGTGTCATATCCGTTCGTCAGCTCAGAGATGAGATCATGGGCGTGTGCCATCCGCGCTGCCTCCTGCACCCTCTCCAGCTGCTCCTCTCTCGACGCATTCTCCCATGGAGTACCGACCAAGCCGTATCTAATATTGTCAAAGACCGTTCCTTGGAAGAGAACTGGTTCTTGTTGGACGAGTCGCACGTTCTTGCGCAGCCATCCCAGGTTCAGCTGGTCAATTGGGGTTCCGTCGAGCTTGATCGTTCCGGAGTTCGGGTTGTACCATCGTTCGATCAACCCAACGATCGTACTTTTTCCTGATCCAGACTGTCCCACCAGGGCTGTTACCTTTCCAGCCGGGACCCGCAAGCTAAAACTATCGAGGACGGTAACGCCTGGTCGGGTGGGGTAGGAGAAGGTGACGTTCTCGACCTCCAGTTCTCCGACGACAGATTCGGGCTGGAGTCCATCAGTGTTGTAGGGGTTGATTGCCGATTCTCTATCGATCAAGACGAATAATTGTGCCGCGGCGGAAGCCGCTCTGCTGAAATCGATTGAGTAGGGGGCCAACATGGTCAGGTTGACCGCAGCAATGACGACGGAGAGTAAGACTCTAAACTAGGTTTAGCACAAGGAAGTTTTGAAGTAGCCCGACTTACATAAAGATGTCTCCCGCCGAGTCAATATCTCCTCTTGACATCATGTTAATTCCTTGCCAGAATGCCAGGCCAAAGCCTAGATAGATGATGGTGTATTCTGCTGAGAAGAGCAGCCCAAAAAGAGGCGAGATTTTCTTGCCGACAGTATGCGCATCCGTCAGGTACTCGTCAAACTTTCGGACCAAACTTGCTCGCATCTGGAAAGCGTGGGCGGCCTTCACTCCTGCAAGGACCCCTTCGGCGAATGAGTTTGCTTGGGCATGGATGGCAAGGATTCTCGTCTCAAAACCAGCCTCGTAAGCGGCAACACCTCCAGTCACGATGAGAGTAGCCGGCGCAATGCACAGACAAATCAGAGTGAGCTTCCAGTGAACGACGAAAGCAATGATAAACGCCGTGACGAAAGCCGCGAGACCCTGAAACAACAACCCAATCTTCTCAGCAACACCGGCTTGTATTAGCTTTCCGTTAGACGTCGCTTGCGCGGCAATAGAGCCTCCCGTTCCGAAGTCGTAGTATGCAACCTCCTGGCTGAGGGCCGCTTTGAGGTAATCGTGACGGATATTGCGAATCATCTTGTATGCGACGTACGTGAGGAGGGTGTTGTACGTGTAGGACAGGACGAGACGTGCGATTCCCAGATATACAAAGTAAAGCCTTTCAGGTCAGTCCAGAAATCCACCAAGAAATGGAAAAGAGCATACGCTAGCTCGGCCACATCGTCGCGAAACTCGCCCGGGGTCGACTGTTGATTGACAAAGTCTGTGATAACGGTAATGAACTCGCCGAAGATGAGATTCTGCAAGGCGATACCGGCTCCTGAGGCGCATGCTGCGACAACAGCGACGATTTGGAAGATGCGCTCAGTCGGACCGGCATAGCTGAAGATTCTCTTCGATATCGTCAGTACACCCCTCGCAAATGTGCTACAAATGGACTGTAATTACCTTGTAAGCTCCAAAGCTGGCCTCGGCTTCTTCTTCCTTTCCTGGGGTTGGTTTATCGAGAGAGTCGTTCCCCACAGAGACCTGCTTCTCCACAGTTTCCTTGGACGTCATCCTGTCGACAACACAAAAGTCGGTCTATCCAAAGGTAAGACAGATGGACGCAGGCAGCCCCTGGGACGATAAAGACACGAGAGCATTTTTTCCTGATGACGCGAGGGGTGTTTATGAAAGAATGACAGCCACGGAATCCAAAGTTACGCGTTTTCGTATCGAGGCTGGGCAGCTGGCTCGGCGTCAGTCCGCGGGCCCCGCGCGTGTTGAGCTAGCTCCCAATCCGGGCAGCAATCAGTGACAGCCGGACCCCGCGGTCTCTGAAGTCCGCAGTCCGTAGTCCGCCGCCGCTGGATGCTCTCTTGGCTGACTCACTGTTTTCCCGCGGTTCTTGGTATAAATACGAATTTTCAGCAAATCAAACTTCTGATTCGGTGTCTATCGAGCAGTATGATACCTCTATTCTTTCTACCTGGCGCCTCGTTGCAGCCTAGACTCTCCAGCTACAAACCCCTATTCCCCTTTCAGCCCAGCAAACACCGCACTCGATCGGAGCGACTCCTCCAGCGATGTCAGAGGCTCCTCGACTAACTGTCTCGCATTAGCCGCGGTCGCTCGTACGACCCGAAGAGATCTCACCTGCTGAACTTTCTCCACCTCCCCGCTGGATAGCTGAAATCCAAACTCCGCACCGAATGATATGACCTGAGCAACGTCCTCCTGAAAGAACTCAGGCAGTCCAAATGCTGCCATTCCACCCTTGAACTCATCTTTTTCGACCGCCTGGAATGTAAGATCCACGCCATTGGCCTTGACAGTCTGGACGAAATCACGGATCGTCACGAATCGGTAGGCGAGATTGTACAGCTCCCCAAGGGATCTCTCGGGATTCAGTAGAATGGCTTTGACGAATTTGCCCACGTCCGCACTCGCATCAATCAACGGCAGTTCTGTGTCGAGACTAGCAGGCTTGGGAAAGCTGAGGGTGTATTTTCGGGGGTCGGTGGACTGCGGCGCGAAAGACTCGAGGAGGTAACTGATGTATGTGCCAACATGGACAATCGTATGGGGGACACCAAGGGCGCGAACATGGTCGTCAATCACGGCTTTTCCGTCAAAGTGAACTGCGTCTGGATACTTTCCATTGCTGACTGTAGGACAAACAGATCAGCTGCGGGTTTGTTGTAGGTATAGGTATGTAAATGGATGGTTAACATACACTTGCTGATATATGGGAGGCTGCTCCACACGAGGTGCTTGATGTCGGTTTCCTGGCTAGGTTAGACCCCATTCCATCCCAGCAGTTGAGTTCAGCAAACCTTGCAGATATCAACAACATTCATTCCCTTTCTCGTCTCGCCAACGTAGTCAAAGTTTTCCATAAGTGTCACGAGGAAAACCCCGTATGCACCTTCTAACACGGCTCGGAGAGAATCCTTGTCTTCCATGTCGGCCTACACCAGTCAACAGCATTAGTAACTCGAGATATAGGCTGAGGCAGCAATGACTTACAATAACAAGCTCAGCACCGAGTCTAGCAAGTGCCACAGATGTTGGCTTAGAAGGGTCCCGAGTCACAGCCTTGATGTGGAACTCCTTGGATGCTGTAGGGTCGGCTAAGACGGATCTGGCGACGGAGCCTCCTTGAACGCCGGTTGCTCCGAAGACGACCAATACTTTCTTGGATGTCATTGTTTCAGTCTGTTTGAGAAGATGAAGTAGACTTTCGATATGAACCTTCTGCTGGGATTGTCTGGTAGAAGTGCCTTTTCGGGTGGTTCAGCAAGAATATATATAGCTACCGCCGGCGGCGCGTAATATGGCATAAGATAAGTTCGAAGATCCTAGACTTGTCATCGATCAATTTGTAATGCATTTTGATTTACAATCAAAGCCGGACACAGCGTCTTTAGGATCCGGAGAGTTCATTTGTGAGCAGTTGGAGCATCTTGATGTTGAAGAAGTGAACTCCTGTCCTGATTGGCCACTTCGCAATACCTACCGAATGAAACTAGCGCCCGCGCAATCGCTCCTTCCCGATCGATCCGCTCGTCGGTCTCGCCTGCTCTCACCTACCAGTATCTAGGCGATTCCCCCAACTTTCTCACTTTTCTCTCCTTTCCACTGGTAGCTACTATGATCTGTGAAGCACATACTGCTGCGTTATGGTCCGGCATGGGGGGCTATCAAGGGGCTGTCAGACCTGCCGTAAACGAAAAATCAAGGTACGCGACTGTCATCATGAATGTGGGCTCTATTTGACCGCTCTTGCAGTGCGATCGAGCATCGCCGGCCTGCGCCCGGTGCCAGAAGGCTGGCTGGGTCTGCCCAGGCTATGGCGATGTAGCCGAGAGAATGTTCATCCTCCAAGACACCAACCGTTTCCAGGAGCAGCGACAAGATTCAGGCTTGGAAGTACAGAGGCCGGAACCTGCCAACAAAAACCCATCACAAATCGACGGAAACAACAGTGATACTGTCCGATTAAATAGCATTCCCGGGCAGATCACCCAATCAGTCAACGACCGCGCAATTGAGTACTTCATTCGCACCCACACCTTCCGTGACGACGGCGCGACCCGAGGCTTCTACGAGTACCTCTCGTCGTGTGATATCCGTTTTGAGAAGGGGCTGCTCACGACACTTACCGCTGCTGCATTGGCAGCTTTCGGTAACAGGTACCGTCAAGGCGATATCCTGAAGCGAGCGAGGCACTACTACGGGCGGAGCCTCCGGCTTGTCAACCGTGCCTTGCAGTGTCCGGTCAAAGCCCAGACAGATGGCACAATGATTTCTATCCTCCTTCTGAACACCTTTGAAGGGCTCACATCCGAAGGCAAGCTGTCAATGGCCTACAGCGATGGTCATATGAGGGGCGAGTTGATGATCATGAATTTGCGCGGACCAAGCTTGGTGGCCACGCGTCAAGGGCTGCAAGTATTTTTGCACATGGGCCGTTGCCTTATTTCCTACTGCACAATCCAGTCTCTGCAAGTTCCAGAGGAAGTGATTGAACTGCGCAAACACGCTGCCAGATTTCTTGATACGAGTGATCCTGCCTGGGTGCTCGAAGAGACTATGATAAAGCTCGCTAAATTTCGTGCCGACGTCAAGAACGGCGGCATTCATTGCTCTCAGAGCATTGTGAACATTGCCTTACAGATTGAGGATGAGCTACTAACGCTCTCTAACCAGTTGCCCTCCGGAAGGCGCTTCGAATTTTCCGGGGCAAGTCAAGAGTGGAAAGGCCAACCTCTGACATACCACCGCGTGTACCCTGACCCTTGGATCGCATATATTTGGAACTATACCAGTTCGTGTCGATTACTTTTGCACCAGGAGATACAAAATCAGCTTGCGATGGACAGCAATTTGATGTGTAGGGGCCCCCAACCATGTCTACAATCGAGCCTAGTCATACGCCAGATGGTTCTTGATATCTGTGCCAGCGTGCCTCAGTACTGTGGTGAGCTTTCTGAAAAGGCAACACGTCGTCCAGAGTCATCGGCTACCACTGGGTTTGTTCCTAGCCCCGTTCCCACCATTGCCGGTGTTTATTTTCTCGTATGGCCACTCATGACCGCGGGAGCAACAGCCGAGTCGAACGTGCGCAACTGGATCATGGCCCACTGCCATAGCATGGCAGAGGCGACAGGCATTTTGCGTATGAGAATTGTTGCAGAGTGCCTGGAACGCGGGGAATCCTCTTTATAGTGCTTCAAGAATATTTGGTGATCAAGCGTTTGAGCTGTTGCTCCCAACTGGCTGCATTCGCAGAATAGGTGCCAGCAGTCCCTTCTGGCCCAACACCAAAGCCAGCATCGCTTGAAACGCCTACAAAAGGTGAACTACTCCCCCAATCACACATGTCGAGCTCGTGACACCTCCGACAAACCAATACCATATAATCGGACCTGCTGTCGCGCTTCAGCCTTGGGCGGCATTGACTGCATCCCATAGGGTATCGAAGATCATCGCTGCTAGCGGTGGAGCTGGCTGCCTCTCTGAAGACGGCCACAGCGCCTTCGCCGTCATTCAAATACACCAGGCATTTGGCGAGTTTGTAAAAGTCATCTGTCTTCCCATTTTTGATATCACTCGCAAAACGAACAACACCGTCTCGCAAGACAGCTAGCTGCGTATCCCGCTGGGTGCGTGCGTAGGGAACATCGCAGGATTGGACCATTGTATCCAGCATGGTCCGGTTATCAGACGCCCAGTCGTAGGGCGTCCGTCCATAGTAGTCCAAACGAAGCGGGTCAGCGCCTTGAGTTAGAAGGAGGGCTGCAATGTCCTGATGCCCGTTGGCAACGGCGGCATGCAATGCTGAATATCCTTCCCAGCCATCTTTGAAGTTCACGCCCCTTTCGATCAAGAGCTCAACCAAAGACCGATATCCCCCTTCAACGGCCATTTCCAGCGCCGTTCGCCCAGTTTGAGATCTAGAGAGGTACTCGGTACCGGTCTTATCGTGCGTACTCAGGAGCGCCTTGAAGACCGAATGGTTTCCTGACAGAGTTGCAAAGTGTAGCGGACGTCGGCCATCACGATCGGTCGCCGACACGTCGGCACCAGCTTCAAGAAGCATGGAGAGAATTACGCCTGAAGAGTGCGACGCTGCGATGTGCAACGGGGTCCGACCGTGTTTATCCCTCGCCATGATGTCGGCGCCACATTTGACGAACAAGCCGGTCGCTTCTACGTTAAATACGGTGACTGCCAGCAATAGCGGCGTATTTCCGTTGTCGTCAGCCGTTGAAAGTGAATCGCTTGCGGAAACGAGCGTTTCGAGCAGGTCATGGCGTTTCAGCCGGACCAGAGTGTGCACTGCTGTTGATCCGCCTCTTCCTTGCCTGCCGGGATCTGCACCGTGTCTGAGCAGTTCGTGTATGACTGCCTCCTCGCTGAACTCTTCCAGTGCTACCTGCAATGGTGTTCGACCATCCTTGCCGGGTTGGTTGAGGTCGGGGCCATATTTTTGAGACAGACGAGCTCTCACAGCTAAGAGTCTATTTTCAGCAGATCGGGTGACGTCGGTTCGCTCAAAGGAAGCAGATTTCAGCGACTCTGTTTTGTCTCGTCTATTATCGTACTTTGGATCCGCGCTGGCTGCGATGAATAGCTGCACCGCTTCCTTGTGTCCCTTTTGAGCGGCTACTAGCAATGGGTGTTCGGACCTCCGATGGAGCGGCTGGACCTTTGCACCGAATTCAAACAACAACCGGATCATATCACAGTTTCCCGACCGAGCGGCTTCGGAAATCATGTCCTCGTCTCGAGCCAAGTCAAGCCAGCCTGTTCCGCTTGAGTCATTGGGAACAGCTGGCGGATCAACCAGAACACCGGGATTGCCTAGCATGATGCGGACAACCTCGAGGCGTCCGGAAAAGACAGCACGACAGAGAGCTCGTTTATACTGCGATTTCTCCGCTGGGGTGTTTGGAGAAAAGTAATCCAACAGCAACCGTACCATAGCATCGTTGCCACGCGCGGCTGCCATAGTCAGCGGAATGTCGCCATTCCGCGCCGACCAGGCAGCATTGGCTCCAGCATCAAGAAGCAACCTGGCGACATCAGTGTGGCCGTTCGTGACGGCGTAATGCAACGCCGGGAATCCCTCAATAACCGCCGAGACATCCGCGCCCGCTGCTAAGAGCTTTTGTGCTGTATTCGCTCTTCCGTACGTTGCAGCCCATGACAGAGGCGTTCTCAGCTTATAGGATTGCTTGAACGTGTAGTTGGTGGCCAGACGATAAAGCCGCGCATCGAGGAGATTGTGAAATAAGCGACACGATTGGATCAGACAGTTAAGCTCGCTGATTGTCACTTCTTCGGCTATGGTGAGGATGATTTCGGTCGGTAATTTTGATAGAGATCTCTTCGGAGCATCTTCGAGTGTCATTTTCGCTGGTCAAGGGAGCTCTTTGAAGGCATGCTGATGAGGTTGAGTTGATGTGGAGGGGAAGCTGACAACGGAACACGAGATGGCCAGACTTCTCAGATACGCTAGTCTTGCAGGGATCCCATTCCTTGCATTGCCATTGGACGACACTGTCATTCGACTATGGAGTACGTTCTTCGGATGGCCGGGGAATGAAGCATATTTGCGATTCCATACATACATGAACACCCTCTACTCTGCATTATATTACAACTCCCTGCTCTACCGATCAAACCGAAACGACCCCTACACATAATGCTGCTGATAGAAAGCTGCCGCCTCGTTTCCTGCAATCCTTCCAAACACCGCGCACTCGAGCAAGGAAGACCCCCCGAGCCGGTTCTGCCCATGAAGACCTCCCGTCACCTCTCCTGCAGCCCATAGTCCTGTTATCGGCTCTCCTTGCTCGCCAAGCACCTGAGTTCGTTCGTTGAACAGCACCCCGCCCATGGTGAAATGTAAGACTGGTGTAACCTTGCCAACGTATGCCACCGAGTCCGACTGCACCTCACTCAGCGTCCAATTCCCAAACGCTTTGCGCCCGAACGGATCGTCCTTCCTCCCCGCAACCACATTTGCGTACTCTTGAACGGAGTCGAGAGTTTCCTGACCAAGTTCCGCGAATTTTGTCTTCCGTATCAGCCCCTTCCAGAGATAAAACTGCATATGCGAGTCCAACGCGGACGCAGCGCCCTCATCCAGTAGCAGAGTGACATCCCATTGTTGTAGGCTCGTATCCAGCTTTGCAGCAGACCCAGTCACAACTCCAGTAACATGCTCTCTCGTCTCCAATTCATTAACAAACCTCTTCCCGTTACTTAGTAGTATACCACCCTCACCCCGTAAAGCTTCCGCAGCAAGAAATTTCACACTCGCTTCTTTATCCTTCTCGTCCAGGAAGCCCGTCGGATGGACCTGAATCCGATCCATATCAATCAACCCGCCACCAACACTTTCAAGTAACGGCTGCGATCCCTCCCTCGCCTCATTCGTCGATGGAAACCCAGCCAGATCCGGTCGATACTGCGAGACCATACCGCGAATATCACCCGCAAAACCGCCGCTCGCAAAGATAACCGGACCACGGAGCGTGGTCGTCTGGTCATCGGCAACATACTCCACCCCCACAACCTCCTCCGCTTCCTTGAGAACCTTCGTAACGCGCGATTTCGTCCGTATCTCCACAAACGGATTCTCCTTTAGTTTCTGCAATAGCGCTCCCACAATCGCCGCCCCAGGCGGTTTCCCGCTTACCCCACGATGCGTCCTCGCCCGGGAATGCCCACCAAGCTGCGCAACCTTGCTAAGATCAACCCCCATCTCGTCCGACAGCCAATACACCGCATCCTTTGAGCCGTCCGTAACAGTCTGGACTAATCTCTCCCTCCTCGCTCTCTCATCCCCAGACGCGTTAGTGAATGGAGAACCCGCAGAGCGAACCGTATCGGCATAGAACGAATCATCTTCATGGCCGGTTTGGAATCGTGTTGGTGCGCCATTGATCCCGCTCGATGCTTTCATGGAGTTTCCGCCTGGTCGCTCGGCGCGGTCGAGGAGGGTGACGGGGATGGAGTGCGTTGTTAGTTGGGTTGCGGCGGAGAGGCCGGCGAGGCCGGTGCCGACTATGATTACCCGGTGGGATGGGTTGAGGGGTGGGAGTGGGCAGGTGGTGGAGGTAGACATTTTGATGATATGCTGTAGTGGTTTTATAAATTTGAGAGGCATTACTGCGTTATTGCTTTGGGGTGTGTTGGAGATATATTTGAGGTAATGGGGAGGTATGGTATGTATGGTATGATCGGACGGGTTGCAATCAGCCCACACTCAAGTGGTGACCACATGGTTTCGGATTCTGTCTCCGGTCGATATTTATTTTGACGAGAACTATATTTATTTGCTAGGTGTAGAAAGATGAGTGATGGAAGGTGGAAATGTTGGTGTTCTATTCTGATTGCGGGAGGAAAGGTGAAAAGGAAAAAAAAAAAGCAATCGACAGCAGTGTGGTTCGAACACACGCCTCCGAAGAGAATAGATTAGTTCCTGTATCGCGGATTCAAGTCTATCGCCTTAGACCACTCGGCCATGCTGCCTATGTAAGGGATTCGAACGGACAATCACGGTCTGTGAGGCCATATAATATCCCAGCATAACAGAGCATTCAACAAGAGGATCGTAGTTCACATCAATCCCCTGGATACACCCTTCTATTGTATACTGTATCGAATCTGTCCACTCGGACTCCCTGTGCAAAACTAGCTTTCTGGACTTGACCGTGTCTATAGTGATTGACGTAAATTGAGCCATCCATGTCACTGGGCACCCTACCTCCCTTGATATTGATTCCTCCGCAATTGGACCTCCTCAAAGCAAAGATACAAATAGATTCCAGCACACAAAGCAATCAGCGACACCCCAGCTAGCCTGATCCCCGGTCGGCCCTGCCCAAGCCGCGAGGCGAGCGACAGCTAGCCGAGTATAAACCCCCCCCCTCCTCTCCCGGCCCCCTTCCCATCGCTCGTGGTCTGCGGCGAAGGATCAAGCCTCAAACTCCTTCCACACCCCGTCACGCTTAGCAGGGGTGCCAGTACCAGTCCCCGCACCTGCCTCTGCACCCTCCTTTTCAAGAACAAATTTATCAACGCACTGCGGAGCAGTCGCACTCCGTGGAACATGACAGTACTTTTCCCAGGTGCAATCGGCGGATTTCATCCATCTGCTCCCGTTGCAGACGGCGATGTACTTCAGATCATGGCTACAGGCGAAGCCGGAGCCGGAGCAGCTGGTGCCGATGCGAACGGCAGTAGTGGTCATGGCGAGGGAGGCGACGATGGTGAGGACGGTGAGGAGGTTCATTGTGGTGGATGAGATGGTTGGTTTGGAGGGGTGTGAGTTGCGAAGGTGAGGAGGCAGATCTGGATGTGGGCAGAAGCGAGATAGAATGACCGAAGCTGAGGTTTCAGAGGAGAAACCAGTGTTGTGGGATGGATTGGATTCTGGAATGGGCTGATGATGCTCGAAGTTCGGCGGCACGGTGGAGGGTTATATACCTTCTCGTGTGGTGTCCGGTCTTTCTAGATTGCTGTTCTCTGTGGATCATACAATTTCCCTAGAAGCTAAGTATAGAAAACCCCATGGGGAGTAAGAGTATAGAAAGAAATGCAAGCAACGGGGCGTGCCCTAAGAAAGGGCCCGGTCCGAAACCATACGATCAGGGACGCCGATGCGAGTCATGCAGGCTTTGTTCAATATCGGTAGAATTCTAAGTTATTTCGAGCCAAGTCAGTGTAACGTAGTAGCGTACTGTTTAAGGCAACATAAAGCACGAGGCATCTGCTCCCCTTTGTCTGCGCCTTGACGTATTTGGGAGAAATACAGACATGGCTTGATGCGGTGTAGCTGTGCCTTTGATCTAAATCATATGAGGACAAGGAACTAATATGCTGTGTGGAAGCAAGCTCTGCCCGATTTTAATAGCTGTTGGGCATGGAAAGAGAAAAGCCGTAACTCAAACAGACAACAAAATCTTGCCGCGCCCCGTCAATCGGCCATTCGCTCGCTCATAGGCTTCCCATACTTTCTCCATTGGATAAGAGTCGAGCACAAACACCTGAAGTAGACCTTGATCTGCGAGCTGCGCGAGAATGTCTAGATGCTTCGATCCACCCTCGACAATAAAGAAGAGCGCCTTGACACCATCCTTCGCAATTCCGCTCTTCTTGTGCTCCTCGACAAAGCCAAAGCTGCTCGAATCAACCGTCACGAGCACCCCGCCACTCTTGACGCAGCCCCAGGAATCAACAAGCGGCTGGCCGCCAATAGTATCGATGATGATATCGTAGACGTCCTTGTGAGCTTCCGTAGTCAAGGACGAGTACTCGATGGTCTCATCCGCTCCAAGACCCTTCAAGAACTCGGCGTTTCGCTCGTTTGAACTGGTAGCGGCGGTAACATGCAGCCCTAAAATATTCCCGAGTTGAACGACATAGACACCCACAGCTCCACCAGCGCCGGTAACCAGGACCCTCTTCGCAGCATTGCCTTCTACCTTCTTTACGTCGCCATCACTTGGAAATTCGACACCCGCATGCAGGAAAGCCTCCAACGCCGTCATCCCACTCAACGGCACCGCCGCAGCCTCCTCCCACGAAAAACCCTTTGGTTTGATCGCAACCTCACTCTCCAGCGCAATAGCGTACTCCGCCCAAGTCCCACACCTCTCCGCACCGGTCATACCGTAGACCTCATCGCCGACGCTGAACTTGCTGTCTGGAGAAAACACCTCGACGACGGTGCCGGAGACGTCGTTGCCGGGCGTGAAATAGTCCCGCGTGTACAACTCTGGCCAGGTGAGCGTGTCGCGGACGATAGTGGTAGATTGCACTTTTACGAGCAGCTCCCCTGGGGCTGAAGGTTGTGGTGTGGGGATAGTGTCGAGGTGGAGGGCGGTGGTAGGGGCGGGGTTAGACGGGGTGTACGCGGGGGTACCCTCTGGGGCGGGGTGGAGGCGGACACTGCGCATTGTAGATGGCATTTCAGTTGTATAGTAGTTGGTAAGACCCTGAACGAGCACTGGAAGTAAGAAGGTCTCATGCCAAGTGGCAAGGATTTTATAGAAGACAGGGTATCCGTTCTCGGCATCCGGCGGGAGCAATAGCCTATCCGTTCGAATGTTGTGCAATGACGTGATCCCTTCTATATCAAATGGATATCTTCGATAGCCTTTCATTCCAGCATTATATACCCAGTGCCGAACTAACTCTATACATCAGATCGATCTAGAACTGGAGATCACTCATAGCCAAGAATCACGCCATCGCGCCATCACAGCCTAATCCAACGTCCCATCCACTCCTGTACAACCTGCTTCGCCTCATCCACAAGCCCTAGATCCAGCAGAAGCTGCGTCGTTCCACGGACCGCCGAGTCAAGGGCAGAAAAGATCCAGGCATGCGTGTAGCTCGTGTGCTCGCCGATGAAGATCGTCTTGAACTCCGTCTGGTAGTATGCAGGCAGATACAGATCCTGCTGTCCGACGAAGGGAGATGCCCATGCGCCCGCCTGGTGCTCGTCTGTTTCCCAGCATTGGCGGTTGTAGATTCCTATTGAGTTTAGTTATCACTCTATGAATGCAGTTTGACGAAGGGAAGGGAGGAGGGAATACCAGTAAACTGCTCCGCGGCAACCTCCCCATGAAACTCCACCATCGCGCGCTGCACAATACCCACATAATCTTCATCACTCAGCGCCGCAATCGACCTTGCCGGCGTGCCGCTAATATACGACGCAAGAACCACCCCCGGACCGGTCGCGTTGATATTAAACGAGGGATAGCAGACCGACCCAACACCGGAAACATCCATGGAGCCGCACCCGCCGAAGATCGGATTCTCCTGGTGCTCCCAGAACCGGGTCTCATACAGCAGACTCAGTTTACAGCTAGGGCTGTAGTTCATGCTTGAGATTGCGCGTGACAAGAGCGAGGAGTAGCGCGGGAGATCCCACAGCCGGACCTTGCTGAACGGCGCGGCAACGATCGCGTAGTCGTACTCTTCGTTCTCGGGGGTCATCTGGAGCGGGTTCTCGCGCCAGTTGACCGAAACCTTTCCGGTTGTTTCGTTGTAGGTAAGACCCTCGATCTTCCGGCCGAAGGTCGTCTTGTTCTCAATATGTGGGTAGAATGCCCGAGGCAACGACTCAAGACCCTTGTCAATTGTCCGCCACTCACTCGCGGAGAAATACACGTTGTCGTAGAGATCACCCCACATCGGGCTGTTTCCTGAACCCGCGACGTAGTCGGTAATATCATCGGTGTAGTTGAGCGCGTAGCGCAGATACCCAGCCTCAGACCAGTGGAACAGCCCCTGCTCGACGGCCGTCTTGTGGGCGCGGTAGATGTTCTCCGCGATATCCTTCATCGACACGCCATCCTTCTCGATGTATTTCTCGTACGCGCTTTCAGCACTATCGGATAATGTCTCGTTCGGCGAAGAGGCAGAATACACCAGATCCGGCTGCGCAGACACCTCCCCAGCCGTGGGGATCCGGCCGTTATCAAGACGATTCCCGCCGGACGATGCAGGGACGTTCATCGCGCTCTGCACGAACGGGATAAAGCCCACATGCAGCTCTGGGTGAGAATCAGCATTCAATTCGTTGATTTTATCTGCAAGCTGGAAAACCATCTTGTGGTCTTGGATCTCCAGCGTCTCGTTCTTCTCTTTGTAGTTGATCGACACGGGGAATCGCATCGGGCCCATCTCCTGGTACTGGTATTCCTCTGGAGAGGAATTGTTTAAGTACTGTGTGCGGATGCGGCCGCCGACGCGTTGGCTTGATTCAATGATGTGCCAGTTGTGCATTCCGACAGAGGAAAGTAGCAGAGAGGTCATGAGGCCGGACATGCCGCCGCCGATGATGGCGACGGAGGTGTTCTTTGCAGAAGTGACGAGCAGGTTAGAGGGTTCTTTCGCGGACATGTATGCGACGCCATCGAACCAGGGGCCTGTGGCGTCGGCGTAGTTGGCGATGGGGATGCTGTCGCGTTTGAAGTTTTGGGTGGAGATGGGGATGGGGTTTGAGCGGGCGAGGAGTCTGGTCTCTGAGAAGGCGTGCAGGCAGTGCATGTCTGGGGTGTCGGCAGGAGTAATCCAGACCAGGCGGGCGGGGTGGTCGGTTTCATTTTCGAGGTGTAGCTGGGCGAGAGAGTGGTGGTGGGTTGAGGGGTCGGATGTGGTGGTTTGGCAGTCGCCGTGGACGATGTGCAGGGGGCCGGAGAAGCTATCGAGGAAGGAGAGGTGGATGTTGTGGAGGGAGTCGGCGGTGATTTCAGGGACGGTGAATTGGAGGATTTCTGGGGAGCGTGTCTGAATTGTTGCAGCGGTGGTGAGTTGGGAGAGGGATAGGGCTAGAGAGAGCCCTGGGATTGAGCGTCTCATTGTGCTTTCGAGATATAAACGACGCTGGATAATGAAGTCTGTGTCTCTGGCTGAAGGTATTATCGCTGGGCTTCCAGACCTATTTAAACACCACTGCACCTCTCTACGCTCGGAAGCTCCTCGGAAGAAACAGTATACAATGATATCAACTCTCCATTTACGTAAAGTGTCCGGTGTCTCACTCTCGAGGCCTCCAGCCGATACCCCAAAATGCTCTTCTTATCATGGCGATACTATCTCGGCCGTCGTCAACCCTACACCGATTTCTCAGACCACCTTCTTAACCCGGCATAGCGCAGCACGAGGAGGGTTGGGTATGGACTATCTCGAAGCGGGGCATAGACTTCTTATCAGTGAATCTGACAGCTTGGATGGGGTTATCAATTGGAGAAGTCCTGGAGACGACGGACCGGCGCGCTTGGCAGTGGAGTTTTCCCCGCGAGCAGCCAGTCTGTTGGCGAGAAGTCTCGACGATGGAGTCTTGCCTTGTTGATCTTAGGGCGTGGTCGCTATCTATGCCTTGGGGTCAAGATAAGGTCGGAGTAATCGCTTCTATTCTCATTACTTGCATGTCATTGAGCTGGAAGTGAGAAGTGTGAAAACAGTCGAGGAAGATGTAGGTAAGAATCTTACACTGATACAGTGCGCATTAGACCAAGTACATGATGACGTCCGTTCTAAGTCTTATGATAGCAGAGCAGCCGTGAGAGACCTACAGATAACAATACTCAGGCCCTCAACCTTTATACAACATGCTCAAAAAACCTCAAAAACTCCCCGTCACTAGCCAACACCCTAAACTCGTCAACTGCCGCCTGAACATAAACCTCAAATACCCTGCTCGTGCCACCAGAGAGATTTGGCAGGATCATCGCACAAGCACCCGGCATACCGGCCTGGACACGAAACGCCACTGGTCCCGGCCCAGCCGCACCTCCGATATCGTACTTGGCTGCGGTTCCAGTGTACCAGGTATTCATAAACAGATCCATGTCGGCGAAGTCGGCGTTCGGAATGAGCATGTGTGTGTCTGGCAACGAAGCCTGCAGCGCTGTCATATGGGTGATCGTGGAGACGTTGATGGCGTTGATAGACCTGCGGACTTGGGAGGCTGCCACTGCGAGTGAGCGGGTGTCGGTTTTCGTAAGGATATCCGCTGTAATGGGCCCAGCGAGCGTTCCGATCACGGCGTTGCCAAAATATCCATTTGAAGTCTTGTTTTCAGGGTCGCGAGAGCGGACGTCGATGGGGTGGACGAAGCGAGATGAGCAGGCGGCCTTTTCAGGGTGGACTGCGACACGGGCACGAGTGAGAGCAGTCCACACAAGCGCGGAGATGCAGTCGTACGAGGTGATATATTCGACGCCCTCCAAATGAGGCTTGCTTTGCTCTTTCAGCTGCTGGATAGTGGACTCCGTGATGCGGAAGATACCGGCACGGGTTGGAGCGGCCGGATTGAACTTGAACTTGCTCTTCTCGAGAACGTGGAAGAGAGGAAGCTGTGCGAGTCGGTCCTCTTGCGAGATGCGAGGGTCAGGGGCGGGCGTGTTGAAGGGGGTTCGGTTTAGGTCCAGGGGGTTGGTCGGTAAAGGCAGGGCTTGTCCTTCCTGATGCGCTTTGGTGCCTTGACAGACCAGCGAGAAGAAGGTATCAATGGACACCCAATCGCCAGCTGCGTGGTTTATTTGGAACCCAATAGCAAGGCCGCCTTCCATTACTCCTAGTTGTATGAGACACACTGGATGGGATTCTTTCGGACCCTCTGGCAAAAATGGAGATAGGTCGAGAGTTGGGGAGAAGAAACCCTGGGCCAATACTGCGAAGGGAGGTAATTCGGTGTTCGTAAAGTGGCGTACGCTGACTTCGATAGAACTGTCCGGGGAGGTGACAATGCACAGCTTCCCCGACTCGTTGAAGTGGAGATGGCCGGCCATGAAAGGAAGAGATTGAGTTGCATTGCAAACGCCTAGTCTAAAAGAGGACATCAGACTCTCGGGATCTGCACCGTGGATGTCATAAAATAGGACAGCCTTCACGCTTTTGGTGAAGCCTGTCTTGTCGAGGTCTGACAGCTCGTATGTTGTAGTCGCCATGGTTGCACTTGCTTCTTTGGTAGGAGAATCCTCGGAAGGCAAAGAGATATTTAAGCTTTGAAGTTGATCGGGAACCAGAACAAGTCAAGCTTCGCGTTATCCCAAAGTGGTCTCCGATCTTGCAGTTCGCCAGCACAAGTGGGGGCCAGAGGGGCTCAGAATACGCATACGCATGCTCTATGTCATTAACCAGGGATTCTTGTTGTATCTGACTCATTCACAAGAGCCCACTGTCTGAATTAAATCGACTGAATTATACACTTTGCTCTTCTGTTCCTTGACCGATTGATGTGACCCTCTTATCCCGTGCACCACGATTTATGCTGCACATTTATATCAACAGTTGCATCAAACGACAGCAAGCAGCTTCCGACTCTGTGACAGTCGAGCGAGGAGAAGGAAGAAACTCCCAACGACAAGGCTGACACCAGAATAGATTGAGACGGCCAGGTAGCCGTACCTTGCGGCAAGCTCGCCCGTGATAGGGACACTGGCCATAGCCCTGTTCATGTTAGCGATAATGATTCAACTCCCGGAGAGGAGGCTTACGAGAATGACGAAGCCGCGAAGATAGTTCCGACGGCAAGACCAAGTGTCTGTGGTGTCGCGATTTGAGCGGCGCATACCTGCTGCAGGGACAGGATTGCCTATATCAAGGTTAGTAATGAGAAACAATAGTCCTCGAGAGGAGGGTCTTACTCCGGAAGAAAACCCATACGCAGCCGCAAACACTACCAAGCCAGCGACGGATGTCACCTTCGACCAGCAGAGGGCAATCACCCCTGAGCAAAAGATGGCGAGAACACAGCAGTTGAATCGCCCGTATTTGTCGGATACCATGGCTGGCAGGATTCGGCCGAACATCGATACCCCGTTCACGATCGAGATGGTATAGAAGGCGAGATCGTGCGAGAAGCCTTGATGGATAGCATAGGAGGTTAAGAAAAAGAACGGCGAGAACATGCCGAAGTAGAGTGTGAAGAATGAGAGGGCTAAGAGACCCATGGCCGGTTTCTTGAGGATGGAGAAGTCGGGGCGGCGCTGCTTCAGTTTTTCTGATGGGGTAATGGTAGGCGAAGCTTCAGTGTCGGCTGTTGTTGTCTTGCTTGAAGGTGGTGGTCGGCAGCAGAGACAGGTAGCGGTCAGTAGAGGTATCATAATGAATCCAACCGTACGCATGGTCCAGCCAAAGCCGATACTTTCGTTCTTCAACAGCTCGTTGATGATTATTGGCCAGAGGACACCCCCCAGCGAGGATCCGGCAATGACAATTCCGATAGCAGCACCGCGTTTAACTTTGATATACTGCCCGACGAGGGCGACGGAGGGGGTGACAAGGAGAGACATTGAAATTCCCATCGAGACGGACTGCGCAAGGAGGAACTGGTAGAACCTATGACAGAGTGAGGCCATCATAATCGAGAAGACGGTTCCAACGGATCCGGTGCACAGGATGATCTATATTGTTAGAACATGTCCGGTGTTAAACCGTGAATACTAACCGAAGGCCCAAACAGATCCATCATTGGCCCAGAGATGGCAGAGACGAAGAAGATGAAAAAACTGCTAACACCACCTAGCCATGCTACTGTTGATTCGGCTTCGTTGGCCAGTTGGTGGGAGAGGTAGTACTCCTGGAACACGCCGTAGGAGTTGATGAAGCCGACGGAGCAGAACAGGGCCATGAAGGCTCCGAAAATGGCCATCCATGCTCGAGGACTTTGCTTGTCAGTAGAGAGTCATTACAGGGGGTAACGTTGGACCTACGTATACTCGCCTGGAGGCTTCAAGTCTGACGGTGCTTGGCTGGACCTGGACATGATGGTTAATGAAAAGCTGGAGGTTCATCAAGGCAGCTTGTGTTGACTGACTGGCTATATACAACAGCTGCACCGGAGCGTCCGCGGAGGGTCCGGGCCGGCCGGAGCTCCACCACTACGTTTCCGCAACACTCATTTTACCCCAACCTCATCCCTCATCCATCAATCATCATTCATCATGAAGCGAAAAGGGGCTCCGGGTAGCTCGGAGCATACGAGACGTGCCCCACGACAGGATCCGGTGTCTTGCGAGTCGTGTCGGAAGAAGAAGCTGAAGTGCGACCGCCAGCGACCATGCAGCAGCTGCGTCACCCGCCGACTGGCCTGCACCTTTCAAACAGATCCTCCGTTCACAACCAAAACCACCGCACACCGAGATTCCGGACAGCTACCAATATCTCCTGCGAGCACCATTCACCAGCAGGATCCTCCTGATGTATCGATCCCTCGCTCCGGCGGCCACGCCTTTCACGACTACCGGGAGATGCTGGTTACAGCAGACTGGCTTGAACATATTCACATGGGCGACCGGGTATCGGCAGCTCTTAGCCCTCAACTTCGAGCGGAACTTGATGGGAAGCCGAAGGAGTACACCCAGTCTCAAGGAGAAGCCCCGTCTCGTATACTCCTTTCCATTTTGCGAGGATCGTGGGCTCCAACGGAGAACCCTGCCACTGTCGACCTGATCCGCTTCCTCCCAAGCGAGTCGGACACAGCGAACCTGTTCAACTATTACTGCCGCTATATCAGTTACCTTTACCACATCATCATCCCGCATGTGGTCGAGCGGCAAATCAACGAGGTGTACCGGTCTGTTGAGCGCGGTGCACCTATGAACTACAGCTACCTCGCTTTGCTTTTTGCCATCACCGGGTCCTCCCTCATGCTGCAATGCTCTATAGAGTCGTCAACTCACGCTACAAGATGCAGTCAACAATTTTCGTTTTTGACCGGGGCGGCACTGGCGCAGGGGAAATATAGCACGTATCCAAGCGTAGAGGGGTTGCAGGCTGTTCTGATCATCTTTCACTTTACCTCGAACATCAATCTAGCAATGCCGGTAAGTGGCTTCTTTGAACTAGGTTCCATTGTTAGCCAGGCAAGAAACATGAAGCTTCATCTTCTGGACAGTCCCGGTGCTATCAAGGAGAGGGAGTTACACGGTGCCAATTCAGCAGAGTTGGAGGTTAAACGCCGGCTGTGGTGGGATATAACGTCTTTTGACTGGTAGGTCCGCAATATCGTCTCAGTGAACCATACTTACACAAACAGGTGTCTTGCCTTCCTTAGTGGCCCTCAGGAATGGACCTACCTGATCAATCCAACCTTTGTACACACGAAACGACCCTCCAACATCGACGACGCCATGGTCGAGAGCGCCACAGCACAGCCTAGGACCACACCTACGTCGATGTCATTCTTTTTGGAACGGCTCAATCTCACCGAGGTATGCAGAGCCTTTGTGGACGCCATGTCAGAAGACCAGCTCAGCGGGAAAGAAGTCGAGTACTCCAAAGTCCTCGAGTTGGACAGGATGCTGCATCAAGCGCAAGCTGAAGCACCGGATTTCTTTCGCCTCGACTCAAACTCCCGACGCCAATACACCGATCTCTATCAAGAGCGACCAACGCTGGCTTGGCAACGATGCCTCCTCCAGCAAGGATACTACTCCCGACTGTGTCGTCTTCACCGCCCATATTTCATTCGCGGAGCACGGAATCCGCAATACTCCTACTCGTATATCGCTGGTCTAGACGCTGCGCGGAAGGTTCTTGAGATTCAACGCATTATGGACGAGGAGGAGCCGCGACTTACGCCCTCAAGCTCGGTGGTCTGGTCTATCATGCACCATGTCTTCATGGCCGCTGTCATGCTTTTGTTAGACGTCTGCTACATCGCCGACGATCTCCTAGCCGAGAAGCGGAAAGAGGAAGTTTTGGAAGCGTGCAGGATGCTCAGGAAAGCGCAACAGTCCTCTGCTCTTGTTAGAGAAGGAATAAACGCCATGATGGGCGTTATGCAGGGGCACTGCATGAGTGGGAAATTGGTTGCAACGACAGCTGCGTTGGGAGTACCGGGTGAGGCCTCCAAAGTACCAACAGCAGGGTCAGCCACGGAGTGTATGACCGGGCCTCCGGCGCTTGAAGGCCTCCACCAGCCAGATTCTCTGACAGAGAATCTGGCGTTAGTCCAGACCGATCGGGATCTAGAACACTTATGGTCGGAATTCATTGATAATGGCTCGAACATGGGACTTGAGGCGGACGACTGGACGGTGTTGTTTAGTGAACTTGCGCAGACCACGCTGCCTCCTTCATGAGAATCTATCATGTCGCGCTGACTAGAGATAGTCATCGATTCTATAATATACTCCTATTTTCTTGCGAGGTTTGGCGTTGATAGGTGCCTAAACCGGAATTGACCTCCGGTACGATGTAAGCGTCATACCTCACTTCGCTACCCCTTCGCCTTTTTCCTACCATCAACTACACCGCCATCACTCAATCTCTCTTCTGATCCATAGTCCCTTCTTCAAATGTTGTTTTGTGGCTTGCTCAGACGCTTCAAGGCCCCCGTCAAACGTACAACGATGCACGACGACGAGCACAAGGCCGTTCGACGCGCATGCCGCAGGACCCTGAGGGCTCTCTTCCATGAGATAAAATACGCAGATATTCCTTCCCTGGACGATGATGATCTCAAGTTCCTTGAGATCATTCCCATACATCTCGACTCCAACCCAACACCCACCTCCTTCTTTGAACCCTTCTCGATCCAGCGTATGAGACAAACGCCTCTAGAACTAAACGACCGGGAAGCTCGCTTTGATCTCCAGAGCGATCAAGAACAATTTGAAGAGCTTGCTCCCATGGACGTTGATGGCGGGGACCTTGTCTACGGTACTTTGACGACACGATGTGCGACACTTTCGCGCGTTGATGAAAATGGCGAGCAGGTTGATTCGCTACAGGGGAGAGCGAATGGATTCCATGTTGAGTTTGACGGCTCGGGTGGCTATAGGATGGACCAACTAATTGATAATGTATCTCTAGGTCCCTTGACGAAACCATTCTCTTAGACAGATACGAGGCCTATGGCGATCTCAGAAGTAGCGTGCTGGTGCCGTGGATAACAGACATTCGATGGGTGAATCGTCGTCATGATGGCAACCCCCATGTCCAACTTGCTATGGTCCAGCACACCCCACCGACGGAGGAGCTGCTTCGCACTGAACTCTTAACGTTGCTCGGAGTGATGATTACGCGTCTTGGAGTTGAGGATTTGGCTGAGCATAGGGTCATGCCGGTCCGTACATATTCTCTGCGGCGTCGCACGACTAACTGTCTGCTCCTTAGGTTATGGCACTGTCCTGTTTCCAGGGCGCCCGGGCTCGGATCGTACAGGCTTTTATGACGGACACAGGGCTGGCAATCTGCAAGACGAGTCTATTTGATTTCACGGACCAGGAAAATCGCGAGGATACTATTGAGACGTGCTTGAGCTACCTGGCGAGCACGCCGGTGGGCGATACGCGGCGCTTGAATTACCGTCCTCCTCCTCCGCTCAAGGACGAGTAAATGATTTTGAGGCTTTCCGTCGAATCTAGGAATCGACTATAGATCGCACCACTGGACACTCCGGTGGTATCGCACACTTTTAGTCGAACGGCGTCCTTATACTTTCTTGTGTCGCGCATGCTGTGTGCTGGTTTTAGCGGGATTCGATCTGCGGTTGACAACTGTTGTTCTTAGTGATGGAGAGATTATTGCTTTTGTTGTCTTTTGCTTGATGGCCAGAATGTTAGCGTAATGCAGAGTTGTAGTCAGATTGAGATGCATGCATAGTCTCCTAGTGCAATATTCTATCCAGGAGCAGGATACCACGTAGGCGAATTCTAAGAACCAACGCAGATGGTTATTGTCGCAAATTCTAGGACAAGATCTTAGATTCAAGATGTTCCAGGGCCCAAAGGCTCTAATACGAAGGTAGCTATATGCTCCGATGGTGCCATTCACCAATAGCCCCTGTAGCTGGCGTCATATTTTGCCAGGCACAACCATCCCTGGTGCCAATCCTGGGATATTAAAAGTCGGCTGCAAATAGGCCAGGTCAGAAAATCATTATCAACACTTCGTAGATAATAGAGCTGTACTTACTGCCCTTTTAGATTAAGTTGGCAAGATTTATGGACGAGGATCCAGCTCGCCAGCTCGCCAGCTACCCGGCCTCTGCCCTTATGCGGTTCGTTTCCACGATGTCGAGGCCGCGAAACTGAAGTGGTTGAACAGCTACTCGACATGCCTCATTGGGACGAAGCTAGTAATCTCCTTCAGGAAAAGGAGGAGGGCGGCTTGCACGGTAGACTCGTCATCTGCGTCATGAAGGGCCTGAGATGCCCTTCCTGTGTCAACATAGGCCCCGCTTGTTTCCCCAAGGCTGTTTTACTGGCCAGAGGTTCCTCGATATGGGGTTCTGCGCCCCTTCAATCGCCAACCGCCACGCGTGGCCCGGTGCAGAGTTTGCCGCTTTGGAGGGAGATCTTGCGCGATACTCTCCTGCATGGTGGAGCCACCTCCCACGACAATAACATCCTCCTGCACCTCTCTGATTGCTCTAAAGGCCCCTGGCCACTCATGGCCTCCACGCGCCACCTCTCGCACCCAGGTCCGAGTGCCAACCATTCGATACCGTTTGCTTTCACCAGACTGGGCAACTCATTCAAGAACAGGAGGAGAGCTGCTTGAATAGAGGATTCGTCGTCTGCGTCAAGAAGAGTCTGGGCTACCCCAGTGTCTACATAAAAATCGCTGGAGGTGTCAGGGCCATCAGATGGGCTGGATTCTTCTTTACTGACATTGCACCTGGGCAACCTGTCTCGGCGGCCCGCGGGCGGTCGTATAAAGGGAACTCTCCTGGTGAACGGTGCGGACGACTCGAAGGGGAAGGTCGCTGCGCAGTCAACCTGAAAAGAAAAGGATAATAGCAAATTGAGCGCGCAGAAAGAACACAGACAGTACCACTCACATTGGTATTGCGATACATCGTCTTATTGGGATGCCCGGCCTGACACCGGTTCCAAGACCTGCCTTCTTCAGCCTGGTCGAGCGACAGGAGGAAGGGGCTCTAGAGAAAGGAACTGCTGCGCAGATCTCTCTGCCTTGACGAACAACATTGGAATTCCATCCCACCGCTGGTAATAGTTCTTGCAGAAGATGATGCATCATGTCAACCAGCGAAATAGGTACTCCAAACCAAGCAACGGTTGTTACGGCGCTGAGCAGTGTGTGTCCAGTCAACGACAGAGCATAGGGGTGTGTGGCGTAATCGATGCTGGCGAACGACCCAAGATGTGCGGGCACGGCTCTTAGGGGTGCGGAGAACTATCGGACATTCGCTCCAACTGTCACCTTGAGCAGCGTTCATTGGGCGCACGAGATCCAGAGGCGAAAGCGATGGGTGTGTGTCTGTTGTGGATGAGCTCCTTCGTCGAACCTATCGAACAGGCGTAGTGTTGCTGGTAATAAATCCAGCCAACCTTCCGCTGACGCTACCGGCCGAGTTGTCAATGATTCTCTCCAATCTGTTTGGAATTGTCAGCAGCTGAAATGCGTTCATCAAGGCGAAAGAATGGTCATACCGCATGTAAACGAAGAGAGTCAGCCAGGGAGTGATTAACACGTCCGCGACATCCCCAGCCTCGGTGCCCGTTTTTGTCCCACCATATGCTAGCGCAAGAAAGGGTAAAGCCAAGCCACCTTGTACGCACCAGGACAGTCCAATTTCGTCCATCGGAGGGCTTCGATAGTGTTTCTGGCTCTCGTGGTGTAGCTGGCCTGGCTGCGGAGTCGGATGGGTTAGCCTGGCGATAACGGGGTTGGCTCATGGGCCCTCATCGCGAGATGGAATGGCGCGGTAGCGAGAGTGTAGGAGATTGAGGGCAGCCGAAGAGGTTTTGGAGATGATATGGAGGGAGAGAATGTGGAGGAAGGAGGTAACGATGCAGTGGCAGCTTCAAGGATGTGTTTGTCTATTTGGCGCTAAGCCCAATATGGACGTATACCACATCCGACAGCAATATCATGAGAAACGCCAGACCAGACAACACATTGGTGCAAAAGGTACTCTTGGAGCTGGCCTAAATAGTTACAGCATTAGCGATGCAGTAAAAGGGGTCTATACCATTTTCAAAATGAGCGCAAACGCATGGTTGGACGCAGACTTCTAATTATCAACTACAGGCAGTGAGCTTCTCATTGCTCGCTCGACATGTCTCGATGGAGTAGGTTCCCTTGAATTTCGGCATACTGAATCGACCTTCCCACCTAGCCTTGATATGAATGCCAAGCCCTCTGGTTATCCTCAACCGCATTCCATCATGTTTTGGGGGATAGATAGTGACTGTGACATCCAAATTTTTTATGGTGTTATTAAACCTTCACTCTGCGCTCACTTTCACCCCACTACCTGAGATCCAAGTGTAAGATCTTCATTGGACATACAGTGGGTGAAAAGTCGCCATCATGTATGTCCTGCGTTGTGCTTTTATCTACCACTGGCTTGAACATTCTCACTCTCCTTCATGGGAACAGTCTGTCCTCTTTCATTGTGACCCCCACCTCTTCCACTGAACGCTCACTTCTCTGACCGAGGGTGCCTACAACCGTACTAATTCTCAGATCTCGAGGTTCTTACGGCAAACAGAGAAAGGACGACTGAGACGCCGCAGATCGGATAACGAAAATGTCTCACAATGATTTCAGAGACTTGGTTATTAGTATCGGCGGCCATTATGGACAAAACAGACACAGTGAGTTGAGCCTCAATGGCACCATTGCAATGCCGTTATAATGAGCAAATCGAGCTAACTCTCCACACAGGCAAGTATGCGGACAGGATAAGGGCTCTGGGGGCTACTTACGTCAAAACCGTCACAGCACGGTGCACGCATCTCATCGCAACGCCAAGGGAAGTGCAGAATGGAAGCAGACGGGGTAAGCTAAAGCAATACTCAGAGTATGTTCAAACACTAAGAAATACAATTTAGTCATGAGGGCGAAGAGATCCAACCGGTGTGAAATTGTCTCGCTGCAGTGGCTCGACGACTCTGAATCGCTTGGGAAGCCGCAACCGGCCAGTCAATACCGACTCACAGCAAACAACCCAATCGTTTCCCAGGCCGCAACGCTTCCAACTACACCGCAGATTGCGAGTCTCATGCGGATGTTGGCGCAGCAGGAAGAAGATGCGCTGCTCAGCTTCACCGGACAGAAAAAGCCGAAACTTGAAGGAGTACCGTATGCACCCGACCTGAAGATTCCCCCTCATCCGGACTTTCCACTCAAGGGTAATTTATAGGCATAGTGGGCGGACTATAGAATAATATGGCTGACGATATGCACCCCAGATGAATACTCCGTCTACTTGAACATGTTCGGCCTCCCCTGGGATGCAAAGCTCATTCGAGCGGAGGCAAACACGACACACAACAAGGTCTACCACATTCAACTACTTGTTCACCGAAGCAGAAGAGATGATTTTGTAACTTGGTTCACATATGGCAACATAGGTGGGTCCCTCTACCAGTACGGCTACACGCCATGTCGCAGATCTATAGCCAAGCAGTTCTTCGAGGCTCTGTTTGTGAACAAGGTTGGGTATTCCTGGTTCCAGAGATTCACGCACGCACCTATCCCTGGTAGATATGCATTTATGCATCCAGAGTATGTGCTACGCAACCCAGCTCACGATCCGTGGGATGCCAGGAATGCCCAGCATATTAGGTACAATATTCCCCCACCGGTCGTCGAGATTCCTGCAGCTGTGCAGAAAACTCTTTCCCTGATCTTAAACAAGGACCAGATTGTTCCTCCTGCGACGGCGGTCAGCTACGATGCACGGAAGCTACCCCTCGGAAACCTCAGCAAGCAGACGTTGCGGAAGGGGTACGAGATCCTCAAACTGCTCGAATTTTTTGTTGACCACCCGTGCTATGCTGCTATGAAGTATCCTGATCCACAAAACCATCCATTGGCCCTCAGCACGCAGTATTTTCGCACCATTCCTCACGCTATTGGAGCCACGAGGTTACCTGTTATTAGTCAACAGAGCGATATTGATAAGGAGATGGAGCTTCTTGACGACCTTGCAAATACGATCATCGCAAACGAGATAACGGCCGCGTCTAACGCCCAGCCCCTGAATCGCGCGCTGAAGGAAGTAGGACTGGAGCAGATGACGCCGTGTAAGTGCCTCCTATCCCCCGAACAATGTCAAAGGCTAACGTCCCCTAGTGGAGAGCACATGCAACGAGTTTTCGCATATCTTGAAATACTTTCAAATGACAACAAGAGGATGGAGTACCGAGCAGTGCAAAGTAAGCTCATAGGATATATAGAGTTACCTTAGCGAAGATCATTGTAAGCTGATCGACTCCAGGTTGTGAATATCTTCCGCATCCGCCGCAAGGGCGAAGACACCCGCTTTCAATCCTCCATATACGCCACCCTTCCCCGGCTTTATTCCCCTAACACTCCCACCCTCAGCGATCGACGCCTCCTCTGGCACGGGTCAGGCCTAACCAACTTCGCCAAGATCCTCAGCCAAGGCCTCCTCATCCGCCCCCAGGGCGTCGCCTACCACGGATCCGCACTCGGCAATGGCATTTATTTCTCTGACGCGGCAGGAATATCACTCGGCTACACAGGCATTGCTACCAGCACAGGCGAAGCTGTTCTTCTCCTCTGTGATGTCGAATTAGGGTCCCCGGCGACAATTCATCCAGGAGTCGGACGTTTTGCGGGGCGACAGCGAAACACAATATCCACGCATTGGCATAAAGGGACTCCTGCAGCGTTTCTGGCAGATGGCGCGTCAATACATTCTGACCTGAAGGGTGCTAGCTTTCCGATTACGTATCATGATCCTCAGCTGGGGAGGGGTGACACCGAGTATGCGATTTACGACCCGGCGCAAGTGCGGATTCGATATCTTTTGCATCTGCGTAGGGAGTGAGTGGATGTCGGACAGTGACAAAATATGTCGGCGTTCAATCTTCAGGGCGTAACAAAAGTGGTTGTCGAGGAAAAGGGGCAATGGTTAGCAGATGGAAGTTTCATGCGGGTGCCATGATCAGGTGCTAGGGGCATTCGCTCTGGAATCCTGAGCCCGAAGATGCATTTCGCTTGAGCACACTTTGAACATTGGCTGGTGTGCAGCAAGTCCTGTTTTGACATAAGACGACAAATTTGGTAGACTAATATCTAATGCAAAATCTTCGGTAGACTTTGGTTCACCTTCTTGGGCCCCTTCTGACTTCCTTCTATGCGGCTTGGAGTATAAATGAAACTAACATGCCATTTCCGATCCTGAAACAAGATACACGACTCGCATCATGCGCATACTGGCAGGTCATCCCTAACACCTGTTTTATAATGCCATCAGAACCGCACCTTCCTTGGCATGTCTAATGTGGCTGTCATCTTTGGCTCGGCATGGCCCCAAGACTTCCTCCTTCCTTCCTTTGAGGTGAGTTGAATCGTGAAGGCTGACAGAATGCTCAGAAAGACAACAGCCGCCTGTAAGCACACATCATTGTCCCCTTTGTTGTTCCTCTGGTACTTCCGCTCCTATAAACATTGCTTCGCTAATTTCTACCGACTAACACTTACCTTCATCTCCCACAGATCGACCATATCGCCTTTAGCGTACTCAACGCGTTGCATCATAATCTGCAAACGACCGGCAACATAGCGGGCTTGGTGTCGGATCTGGCAGCCGTGCGATATCTGGCCGTAAGGCGCTGAGCGTGCTATGAACATATAGGGCAGTGGGACCGCAGGCCTGAGGCGGGAGCGGCCTGAAGATGATGAGGCACCTTCAGGCTCCGAGGGCAAGAAGATAAAGCTTTCGGGAGTACCTTATTCGCCAGGTATTATCATTCCCGCGCCCAAGGAATGTCCGTTTCGCTGTAAGTACTGTCATTCATACCATCTTTCCTCGAGGGGAAACACTGACACGGTGATATCAAGTCGACTATTCCATTGCCGTGGACAGCTTCGGACACCCCTGGGACGCACGACTGAGCCGAAGCTATGCAAAGGGGAGGAGAAATGAGTTCTACCGCATCTTACTCCTTGTCGACAAAACGAAGACAAAGTTCATGACCTGGCGGTGTTATGGTGTATACGGACAGAAGCCTCGCCCGCTAACCTGCTCCCCTTGTGACGAAGACACCGCAAAGGCAAACTTCGAGGAGTGGTATTTCGATAAGGTAGGCTATACCTGGTGGCAACGGTTGGAGAACCATCCGCTGGTGCCCGGGAAATATGCCTTTCTACCGCCGGGATACGTCCACAGAGACCAGAATGAAGACCCGTTCGATGTTGCCAACGCGAAAAACATCTGTTATACCACCCACCCTCCTCAATATCAGTTGCACAAACACATTCAGGAACTTCTTGAGTTGGTGCTCCAGAATGATATGCTGCTATGCGACACGACATCCCCTCTCTATGATGAAAAGCAAATTCTACTAGGAAAACTCAGCATGGAGACCATCCTGGAGGGCCGCAAAATCCTCAACATGATCTCGGATGTTATCAAGGCCCCTATCCGCGCAGCACATAAGCACAGAATACCAGTGAATGGCGGCCTTAAAATACTGTGTGACCAATATTTCTCCCTCATTCCCCACGTGTTTAGCAAGAAACAGCAGCCGATGTGTAAAGAGGAGGATATTGATAAGGAAGTGCGGCTTCTTAATGACCTAACAGATGCTGTGATTGCAAGTACGATCATAAAATCTGTGGAGGGGAGCTATGTACACCCTCTGGAGCAAGCGATGCACGATTTAAAGCTGGAGGGAATTGACCATGGTATGTAGACTATGCATCAGCAAGAATAACGGATTATAGTTCTGACAAGCCCCAGTTTCACCAGACACGAGCGAATTCAATCGCGTATCACAATACTTCAGGCTGAAGTTTCCCATACACCCAGCGTGGGCAAATCTCAAGGTAAGTGGCGGCAAAAGTATTCACAGAAAGGGAAATGCCAACAGACAACAGATAGTGCACCTCTTCCGTCTCCGGCGACCATGGGAAGAGAAGCGGTTCCAAGCCTCTCCTGCCGCAAAGTCAACCAAGGGCAATCGCCGCCTCCTGTGGCACGGTTCGCCCAGAGCCAACTTTGCTGGAATCCTCAGTGAAGGCTTGCGCATTTGTCCCGGCGGCAAAGCGCCCAATGGATCGACTTTGGGCAAGGGAATCTACTTTTCCGACTCGGCAATGACATCTCTTATGTACACCCACGGCCCTAGGCCAGACATGCACTCCTTGCTCCTTCTGTATGATGTTGAGCTCGGAGATCACGTCAATGTTGTCGATGAGCCGGTCATTTATAGCAGGCCGGCAGGGAATACCTCTACACAGTGAGTAACAGGGCCGCAGATACCGTTCTCGGAGGACGGTAGTCTTATACACCAGGATTTGAAGGGTACTAGGTTTCCGAAAGAAAAAACGGGCAATCCGTGCGAGTATGTTTCTTACCATCCTGCCCAAGTCCGAATGAGGTATCTGCTTCGCGTGCGGGGGTGATTGTGCGTTTTGTTGCCTGCCTGCCGATATGTGCAGAGAGAGCTTGTTCCTGGACGCAATCGACAGGCGATATAGAGCACTCGAGCCAGTGAGACCACCAGAACCTCACCTATCAGCAGGGCTATTTAGTCAGCATGCTCTTCTTCTGGTTCTTTCTCTCTCTCTGCGGCGTTCTACATCGGGCGTTAGGGGATTCTTGGTTTAGCTTGGGACCTTTTCGATAACAAAATCCAGATTTTTCGACGTGGTTAACAGCAAGCGTATCCTTGGATTTATCCTCCTCATTAGACTAAACATTGGATTGAATAGATCGATACAGGATTTCTTCAGTTTCCTCCTCCTGCTTTTGAAAAACTTCCTGGTTTATTGTATCGATATAAATGCTGCAAGGCCACCCTCCGCTCTTTGTCATACAGAAGGCGCCGCTAGAGTCATGTTTGCTTATGCATCAGAGAGCTGCGTACTAAGTAGCAAGATCCAGTGAGGTATAAACCGTCATGGTCTTACCGGACCCACTATATGATAGCCCTGCAGGGTTAGTGTCTGCTCTCGCAGAATATTACGAGGCAACATCTGTCTCTTGGTAACAATATGACTTTCTGCAGTTCTGCTGGTGCGGAGTATACTCTCCACAAAGGAATCTCTGCGAATCTTCATGAGCAGGAGCATCTAGCGAGACAAACGGACATAGAACCCCATGGAAAGTTGGTGGATTGTAGCGGACTGCGCCTTCCTTTATGGCGTTCTGGCATTGATTGCCTCTATGGAAGAGCTATTAAATCTCCATTTGGCTTGATCTTCTTTTCTTGCTAAACAGTCTTCTTGATCAGTATCCAACACAGCCCCTTGGTCTCAGCATTCTTCTGCTTCTTCTTCTTCTTCTTCTTTTATTTTGTTATGGTGACTTGCGATATTGCCCTTGATTTGATAGACTTAAGGTAGGAAGGAAATCACCAGACACACCGATTCGGATCGAGACGAACAGCCGGCTTTTTTCGTCCCTCCCTTTACTGTCCCCGAACCGCTGCCATTGATCGCAAGCGTACCCTAATTACTATGCCGCAAACCGCCTTCTCCCAAGTGGTCGTCAGCCTCACGGGTCGTTTTGATCATATCACTCATGGTGAGCTCGAAGAATATCACCGAACTTTAGGACATGGTGCTGATAATGTACGCAGGCCAACTGGTAGAGATCATCGACGGGCTCGGAGCTACGTTTAGTGAGCACATAACTCCACAGTGCACTCATTTGGTCTCCACCAAGCGCGAGGTTGACAGACCCGGTGCAAAAGGCATGGCTATCACAATTTACTCTCCTCATACGTCATGCTGATGGGCGATATAGTCATGCAAGCTTTGAATTCCTATCGATGCCAAGTCGTCAACATGAACTGGTTACTCGATTCCCAGAAAGCCTCTCTACCGCTACCGGAGTAAGAATACACGTACGAGATCACGGGCGAGGTTGTCCAGAGGGCTAGATCAGTACCACCCGGCCAGATAGAACGGCTTTTGGAGGTTGAAGACGGGTCTGGGGATACAAGCGCCAGTTCTGTAGGCGTTCGCTATAGTAACAGCCTCATCATTCTAGCCTACGAGAAATGTTCCTTTCGATGTGAGTGACAGTTTAAAGACTATTTTCGCTTCGTTCCTGACCGTATATTATAGACGAGTACTCGGTTGTGGTTGATCGCTACGGGCATCCGTGGGACGCACAGCTTATTCGAAGTGAAGCTGCGGAAAGGAACAACGACTTCTATCACCTGCAACTGCTGCAAGATAAGAAAAAGCAAAGTTTCCGTGTGTGGGGATGCTGGGGTAGAATTGGTCAGCCGCCGCGACAGTTGAAATGCGCACCTTGCGATGCGGACACGGCGAAGGCGGATTTTGAACGGCGGATTTTGAACGGCGGTTCTTCGCAAAGACAGGATACTCTTGGTTTGAACGTTTCTGGCATGGGCCTCTAGGGGGTACCAACTATAGATATACGCCTCCGCCTTATGTCTGGCGCCGTCTCAATGACAACCCTTACGATGAGAGCAAGGCAAAAAACATCATATACAAGGTTCCGCCCCAGGAATGTACTCTAGCCGACGGCGTTCAAAGGGTCCTGGGCTTGATTCTGAAAAAGGATCATCTTCTTTCAGGAACAGCATGCCGGGCGTACGATGATAGATTCCTGCCCTTAGGCAATCTCGGCTAGGCGAGAGTCGTTGAAGGCTACAAGGTTCTTGATCAACTGAAGCAGCTCATTGAAGGACCGACTCAGCCCCCATCTACAGCGGCTGCGAAGCAGCTGAGCTCTGAGTATTTCAACATCATCCCTCATGCCTTTGGGAAGCACGCACCTCCTATCATATACAGTACTGCGGACATCGACAAGGAGCTGGACCTTCTCAACCATTTGGCCGACGCAGTTCTTGCCGATGAGGTTATCCGTGCTGTCGAGAAAAGCCACGTTCACCCCGTTGACCAAGCGGTGCACGACATGAAGCTGGAGGAAATTACGCAGCGTAAGCCTGGTGAAATGGATCCAATTGACGAGACGACCTGTCTAACCACATATAGTACCCAGGGTCTGTCCGGAATACAGAGGAATATCCTCTTACTTTACCCAGACGGCGGCCGCCAATTACCAGGTAAATACTCCCGAAACCCGCATGCCACGTTTCTTACCCTAGACAGATCATGAACATTTTCCGCATCCGGCGTGCCGGAGAGGAAGCTCGCTGGAAGTCATCCAGATTCGCAAAACTTCCCATCAGCGATCGCCGTCTGCTATGGCACGGGTTAGCCACCGCTAACTTGATAGGCATTCTCAGCGAGGGCCTTCGAGTTCAGCCTCCTGGTGTACAACTGCATGGGGCCGCTCTGGGGCGCGGTGTATACTTTGCTGATGGCTCTGCGACCCCCCTGGGATTTGCTGGAAGACACGGGGGAAGGAGTAGGCTGGTACTTCTGTGTGACGTCGAACTGGGCGCGTTGGATGGCAAGATCTCTCGGGCGGGTAGTATGTTTCTACCTGGCACATTGACTGATGCAGGCTTCATTCATGCCGACTTGAGGGGGGCCATGGTGCCCTTTGTCAAAGGGAGGCGGCCAGGATTCAAGTCTAGTGGCCAATTCGTTGCTTTCAACCCGGCGCAGGTTCGTATTAGATATTTGGTGCATGCGAAGCAGATGTGAGCATTTGAGGACTGTCGATTTGCACAGAACTGTATGTACCATAGAGACAGGCTTCGATAGAGTATTCTGACATATTAACATTGACTTTTATGCCACTATTACCAACAATACACAAACTAACAACCACCCGAAAGTCCTCGCTCGCTGAGACCTCATAAACAATAGATTACCTCCGCGCTTTCATCCCTCCTGCAGTGCTGTTGCTCGTCTATCTTTCAGACACTCCTAGATCTTACTTCTCCAGTTCCATTTATAGTCCAAGCAAGCCCACCTCGCAATGACGAAGAACAGCATCGCGAGAACAAGTACACACCCAACCCAAACAACAACCATATGCGCGCCGACCTTCTCCAGCATCTCACCTCCAATTGGAATTGAGATCAAGGTCCTATCTTGATTAGCTGCATTCTCCCGCCTTGGCTGGATAAAGAAAGCACTCACGCAAAAGCAACAAGCCCATAGAACGTCCCGAACCGCATCCCAATTTCCTTTGCCGGTGTAATCTGCCTCACGCATACCGGCGCAAGACAGATGAATGAGCCGGAGGTTAGCCCGTACAAGGCACAGAACATGTACAGTGCGACGATAGAGTGGCTGAATGGGTAGAGGACTGCGAAGATTAGGACGACGGCGAGGAAGACGAGCAGGATAAGGACGTTTAGGCGCCCGTATTTGTCGGCTACACGGCCGGCTATGAGACGACCGACGCAGTTTGTTCTTAGAGTGTCAGTAAGAACATGGCAGTTATGGGACCTTCTGGGCTTACACGTTGAGGACAACGAGAAGGTTGACGCTTGAGCTTGAGCTGAAGCCCTGGGCGAGGACGTAGCTGGGCAGGAGACCGATGAGGGCGAAGACGACGAGTTCAAGGCCTGTCGGTCAGTTCAGCTTCCAACAGCTGTACAGGGGGGACAGCGTACAGAAACCTGCCACAGAGAGCCACGCAAATCTGGCATCTCTGAACGAACGAATATCGAATGCAGCCTTCAGGCGGCCCTTCCGGGGAAGCCGCGCCTTCACAAGAAACGAAGCCAAGCCACAGAGCACAAATATGACGAGAGCAACAATCCTCATCCCCCATTTGAACCCGACACTCGCCCATGTCTCCCGCAGGATATACGGAAAGACGACGCCGCCAAGTCCAGCACCAGCCATGGCCGTCCCCAATGCCATGCCTGCTTTTGCTTGAAACCAATGCGGCACGCACGCCATTCCGACGTTACTGACCAGGGCCGCTCCAACCCCCGCCATGACGCCAAAGCACAGGATGAAGTGCCAGTATTGCGTGCATTCCGCGGTGAGCAGCACACTAAGCGCATACAACCCGGAGCCAACAGTAACAAGCTCCTTCGGCCCATAAGCATCGAACAGCGGCCCGACGAAAACACCGAGGCTCAGCGCGGTGAAGACGAAAATGCCCATGATCCAGCCAACGTCGCGGCTGGAGTATCCGGCTAGCTGGTTCGCCTCAAGGTATGTCTGCAGCACACCGACCGAGTTCATGAGACCGTAGGAGGCCATGAGCAGGAGGAAGGAGCCGAGGACCACGAGCCATGACCGGACGCCGCCATCAGGGAAAGGATCGTTTTCATTCTCCTCTTCGTTCTGCGGTGTGCTGAGTCCTGAGGTGAAAGGGTTCGGCTCCTCGGCGACAACGACCGGTCGCTCGCGATTGATGGCTGTGGACGACTCGGCTAGCTCGTAGGCTGAGGTGCTGTACACATCGACCTGAGGAGCCTTGGAGACCTCCATTCTTCTTTTCCTCCGAGGCTGTTGATGACCGATGGAAGACTTCGTAGGAGCCAGAGCATCGTCTCTAATAAAACCATCGAGGTGAGTCACCAGGCCACCTTGTTGGAGTAGCGGGGCAGACATGCTCTGCACGCCCTACCCATTTCCCTCTTCCACGACATCGCGGCTCGGCTTTCCCATCCGATTGGAAGGGGTTCGCTTTCCCTATCTGGTCCGGTAAAAACCCTGACTAGTTGGCTTGTCTAGAACGCCTGGACCGTGTTTTTACAAGGCGCTCCCGGTGATCGTTCGGCGTGGAGGGGCTGGACCCCGGCACGATCCCTGATTTTGTCCACCAATCGACCACTGAGATCAACGGTGTGGGATGAAGGATCGTCGCCTGACCCGACTCGGGGTGTGCGCCGGGTCGGGACGCCGTCCGGTGATTGAATTGACAAGTCATCGTTGCCACTGTGTTGTATGTATTGATGCTTACATAGTCAGTCCCGCCGATTGCGACGATACGCGGGACATTTCCTGTTGCCACAGTTGTGTCTGATGAACTATCACTATCGTTCGCCGCAGTGATCTGATCCGGACGGTGTATATAGTCGCCCGCGGGCCCGTGAATGCCCCCCAAGGAGAAAATGCGCCCAAACGATAGGTCACAGTACAGCCACGCATCATCGCACATTTACCCATTTGATCTTCACGCTCAACGCGATCGCGTCTTCTCAAACTGCCTAATAGCAAATGAGCAATTGATGTTGGACACAGAGATTGCCCCCACCTCCGCTGACCGCCACATATCCTGTTGTCAAGCCAGCACCACCAGGCACTTTATATTGCATATGTCGTGTGCTGCTAAGGAGGTTTACTATTACACGTATATATTGTGTATCTGACGCTGTTAGGGCAATTGGTCAAGGTTCAAGCAAGCGATTACCCACATTATTCAACATGAGCTGTAGCGGACATGGACCGCGAATATCTCAAGTAAAGCCCTTGATTAAGCGAGATTGCTGGTAGTTGAACTATACACTGACCACGCCCTGCTTTGGTGCGAAACTGTAATGATATCGATGATTTGTTATAGGGATAGAATCCAATGCAACTGGTCGACCTGGGCTTCATATAAGCGGAAGAGTCTGAATTGATTGGGAAATCGACGATCCCACGTAGGATAATAAACGCGTCACTGAATGATGGGTTTTGCTCAGAGCCCGAGGTGTCCGCAGGAATGAGGGCGTAAGTAGATATCTTTATTATGTTCCTTCCCTAGAAAAGCCACAGTAAAGGTAGTTGAGTTCTTAGAGCCTTGCCATAATATAATAATATATGGTTTCTTGCTTTGGCTGTACCTGTAGATCGGTAGCTGCCGATACACCTACCTCAGTGAATTGTTCAATTAATCAAAACCAGTCGAAATGGCACGAGATTGCGCCATTTAACACATGATGTCATATTAGCCAGCGGTGGGCTATTATTTCTCATAAAATTGGCATTGACCAAGACACCTAGGCCCCTGGTATGCGGGGAGAACATTCTGATTGGCCCAAGTTAGGTAATGAGAATAGCCTCTCCCCGCGTGACCGAGCAATGGCAGCAGTATATGAGGCCGCCAGCTTTCCCCAGCTTTTCGCCTGATTCACAATCTCAACTCAACAATGGCCGCCGTTCAAGACCATATCACCGCCCTTCCGGACGAGCTCCTCCACGACATCGTCGCCTCCATAGCCGACATCAATGAACCACACCCACTGTCCGATTCCGACCAGAAGACCCCTTCGCTCGGCACCCAGTCCACCTTGAACAATCTCCGCGCACTGGCTTTGACCTCGCGGAGATTCTATCCGATTGCCCAGCAAGTTCTCTACCACACATTCTGCCTATGCGACCACTCCCGCCGACGCAAGTTCTTCCGTACAATCGTTGAGAAACCCTCCCTCGCCAAACACGTTAGAAACGTCTTCTTCACACCGACTTTCTACCAACTGTCGCGCGAGCCCCCTCCAACGGACCTCCAATGCTTCCGCCGTGCCCTCCATGAACTAGGCCCATTATCACCAGAGCTCTCACTACAATGGTATCGCCGAATCCGCCAGGGCAATCCGGCTCTGGAGCTCATCTGTCTTCTCGTACGACTTGAAAACCTCCAGAGATTCCAACTCGTTGCGCTTGATCCAGAGCTCAAGGAGCATTTTGTTATCTTCCTAAATACACTCCACTGGTATATCAATCATCACCAAGTTGGAGATATTCTTACCCGGCTGGAGGAGCTCTACGTCGATATCCAAGACACCTCAGTCGTATCCGCCACCCGTGCTCTTTTACCCCTTCGGAACCTGCGGAAGATGTACTTGTCTGGACCCTCCGACAACGCCGCTGCGAAACGAGACTACCAGAAGGAATTCAGTGCCAGGAATATCCGAGACCTTAGCTGCATATCGTCGAAACTCTCAGTCGACGCATTGAAGTTCTTACTACTGCAGGTCGAAGGCCTAGAGTCTCTGCACTACGACTACTCGACGATAAGACAAAGCCCAACCGGAGATTTCCTATCGGTATTACAGCCACACAAGCAGTCGTTGAAAAGTCTTCGGGTGACCGCGCAATTCGACCAATGGGATCGCATCGCCACGTCATTCGCTACACAGCAGCCGTGGTCCTTTGAGGACTTTCCTGTCCTCGCACATATCGAGGTCCCAGACTTCGCGCTCGTCGGGATCGAAGGCACTAATACCTATGCGCATGGATTTTGCACGTTGCCACCGCGGCTCAAAAGCCTTACTTCCACAGCCTGTCTCTATGAAGAGAAGACACTGCAATTTCTCATCGATGTCGCGTCAGATCGCGCGTCGTTCCCGGCGCTGAGCGAGATTACCTTCCGCGGGAGAACCCACGACAAGATCCACCTGAACACCATGGTTGCAAGACTTGGAACAGTGTGCGCTTCTCGTGGCATTGCTTTTGCGCACAGGGAAACGGTCTACACTAGCACGACGAATTGTCCTGCGTGCGAGGACTACGGGTGCTGGGACTGTATGCCTTGATGCCTTTGACAGAGTATATATACCCATACACCCTGCGCCCTGTAGTGTTGCGTTTGGGCACTAAAAGTGATTTTTAATTGCATATCTCTTGTTCTTTAGCGTGCTTTTATCGCATTTCTTGTGATTGTCGGATAGCGCTTGTCTCACATAGCTTACATCACGAAGAGCTTAATCGATGATTGACTTCTTCGCACCGTCTGAATCAAATATAAATATCTTGTAATCCAGGAGAGCCGAAGGACCATAATTTCTCGACCGACATGGGCTTCCCTGTAAGCCAGTCATACGATCCGTATGCATATTCCAAATGTGCGGGGAAATAAGGTTACACATCCGAGCCGCCCCACCTCCCCGCAATCCATCAATCAGATAGCCCACCCCGAATGCTCTCTTGCTGCCTCTGCCGGTTGCAGCCTGCTGGCTCGACAGTCCGTCTCGCCTCTGCGATCTATCATTCGCCTTTAGTTGATACGCCAAGTGGCTGACTCCTGCCTTCCTGCCTCGTGGATGATCTACAAAAATAACTCGAACACGAGGACCACTGACGCAACCCCCATCAGCCGCACCTTTATATCAATCCACCTTACCCACGTATTGGACAGTGCAATCGACCCCCATTCATACCTCCAACGACACCAAGCGACTATGTCCCCGCCACAGAAAATAATTGCCCTCGCCGGCGGAACAGGCACAATCGGCTCCTCCATCCTGGCCGCCCTCCTCCAGGACCCCAACAAAGCATACAAACCCATCATCCTCTCCCGCGCAACGCAGCAGCAGGAAGCAGGAACAACACCGTTTTCAATCCCACACGTCGAAGCCTACTCAATCCCAAACATCGACATCGAAACCCGCTACGTCGACTACACCTCCCTCCCCTCGCTAACAACCGCCCTGCAGGGCGTGCACACCCTCCTCTCAACCCTTCTAATACCGGGTCCTGAGTCTGTTACGTACCAACTGAATCTCCTTACCGCTGCGATATCGGCGGGTGTCACGCGCTTTGCGCCGAGTGAGTTCGCATTAAATCAAGAAGCCCACAAGCTCGTTGAGATCGACGCTGGGAAAATCCTTGTCTGGGATGCAGTGCTATCAGCCGTAAAAGAAGGCAAAATCGACGCTGCAACATTTCCGGTCGGGATGTTTATGAATTACCTTGCTATTGGGGTTCCCGACAAGGAAAGGCAGAAGGAGGGGCTGGCGGGGTTTAGGGAGGGGGCGATGATGTTTCATCTTGATGGAAATCAGGGTGAGGCCTGGGTTGAGGTCCCGGTTGATGAAACGGGGGAGTGGCCGGATGTTACGATGACGGATATTCGCGATGTTGGGCGGTTTGTGGTTGCTGCGTTGGGGATTGAGGAGGCTTGGGGTGGGAGGGAGTTGGGGATTGCGGGGGATACGAGGAGTTTGAGAGATGTTGTTGGGGTTTTGCGTAGGGTGTTGAGGAGGGAGATACGGGTTGAAGAAGTTTCGCCGGGTGAATTGAAGAAGAGAAGAGATGAGTATGGAGAGGGGGATATCCTGGCTAAGATGGAGATTGACTATGTGGCTGTTTGTGGTAGGGGTGGGTCGGTTGTGGAGGGAGTGTTGAATCGGCTTTGTCCTGAAGTTAAGGCTACGAGCATTGAAGAGTTTGTAATAAAGTACTGGGCGTCTTGATTGTTCCTGTCGTTAAATGATAGCTGAATTAGGATGATTTGTTTGGATCTTCCGGCCATGAGAGGAGAACCGCCTCCTCGCCTTCCAAGGTAAATGACACAACGACCGAGCGCTCGTTGTTCAGCGCCAACTCATACTGTCCTGGGTAGAGTATCCTGTCTCCACGTTCATTTGTCCGCGCGATGCTGTTGATAGAGACAGGCACCTCAAACGTCTCGGTACCAGCTGGCTCGAGGTGTCCCAGCCTATCGAACCCGACAACCCATTTGTTAGGATACGGCGACGGACCCGCGGTGGTATTAACGAAAACGATGCCGGTGTAGTCGGACACGGTCTCGCCGGTGTTCTCAACGTTGGCAGTAAAGTTAAGCAGGGTCTGCTGCTCGACTCTATCGTACCCCAGATGCGGCGCGGTAAGCAATTGCTGAATGTTGAATGTCTCACCATCTCTAGAACCTGAAGTCTCTTCAAACGTAGTGTAAAAGAGACCGTGCCCAAACTCATAGACTGGCGTGCCAGTATACCACATATAGGTTTGACCCGGGTTATCACCGCTGGGGCGGAGGTTCATGTCAATGGCAGGGAACACCTCGGCATATTCAGACGCGTACTGAGTTGTAACCAGTCGGCCGGCAGGCGCACGTTGTCCGGTGATAACATCGAACAGCGCCTTTCCACCAGATTGACCGGGATACCCACCCCAAATAAGAGCGTTGACGTTGTCGTTTTCCTTCAAGGAGGAGGAGTCGACCTGCCCGCCGCCCATTTGGAGGACAATCAGTGGTTTACCCAGCTGACTGAGTTGATCAATCAGTTCAAGTTGGTTACCTGGCCAAGTGATGTTCTGGCGGTCTTGTGCTTCTGCTTCGATAGTATTGTCGATGCCGCCGGCGAAGATGATTACGTCGGCTTGGCGAGCGGCTCTGAGGGCTTCCTCGAATTCAGCTTCAGAGTCCGAGTTGATCGAAGTGCCGTTAGCATGGTGGACAGTGAGATCCGAGTCGCGGAATGCATCGAGAGGGCTGATAAGATATGGTGCTGGACCGAAGTAGTTGCCTTGCAGCTCTTCGCCGACATCTGTCCAAGGTCCGATCAAAGCGACGCTTTGGATGTCCGATGAGAGTGGAAGCGTGTCATCGTTCTTGAGCAGAACGATGCCCTCAACGGCGGCTTCGTACGCGATGTTCCAAGCGTCTGTCTCGACAACATCATCCCAGCTGATACTGCGGTAGGGATGGTCATCACCGTCAAAGTATCCTGCTTCAATAAGGTTGGTGTAAAGACGAATGACACCACGCTCAATTTCCGACCGTGAGACTAGGCCATCTTCGAAGGAATCTTCGCCATGAAACTGGTACGAAGTACCACAGTCGATATCCGTTCCGGCCAGAATTGATGCGGCTGACGCAGCAGACTCGTTCGCAGAATATCCATGCGGGTTCCACACGTTATACACAGCGCCACAATCACCAGAGACATATCCATGCTCTGCAAAGTCAAACGTGTCGCGCAAAAGGGTCTGAAGGAAGAACGAATTTGCGCAGCCGGGAACGCCGTTGACAGCATTATACGAGCACATCACACTCCGTACTTTAGCGTCTCGCGCGGCAGCGACGAACGGTGGCATATAGTACTCAGACAGCTCCTGCTGGGTAATCTGCATGTCGTTTCCAAGACGCGAGTGGTTGTTCCAGTTTTCGATGTCGTATCCAGAGTAGTGCTTTGCAGTCGCGATGATCTTGAGGACCTCGGGGTCGACGCCGCCTTGGAGAGCTGTGATGTACTCATACCCGAAAACGGATGCGAGGAATGCGTCTTCACCGGGGGTCTCTTGGCCACGGCCCCAGACTGGGTGTCGGAAGGTGTTGATGTTTGGCGAGTACACGTCTAATCCGCCGTAGCCGACATTGCTGTATGCGCGGAGCTGCGTGGAAACGATCTCCCCAATTTGACGTATCAGAGTCCGGTTGAGTGCAGCCATGGTGGAAATTGGCATGGGGAATGAGGTAGCCCAGCTGTAGTTCCCAGAAGGAGTGAAATGGGCACGTCCGACGCCGTGCAGGGCTTCGCCCCACACTTGGTAGTTTGGTAGACCAAGTCGAGGGACCCCGAAGCCACTGTTTCCGGTATTGTTGACGAGCTCCTCGAGAGTGAAGAGAGAGACGAGAGCGGTTGCGCGGTCATGCGCCTTCGCTGAGCGGTCGCAAACGAGATTCTCGCTTAGAGGGCCACTGCTGCAGTCCGGAAAGGACATGTTGAGCAGCTGCAGACATTGTGGGAAGAGATCTGGGTTGGCTTCAACGTTGTAATCTTCGTAGCTGCTGTTTGCTTGCCCGAGAGCAGGAATGAGAAGCGCCGTAAAGGCCACCGCTGATGCAAGGGTCTTCATGGTGAGAAAGAGGCCTTGCTCCTCGTTTCAGATCAAACTGTCGAACTAGCAGCTGCCCTTTATATCGTCATCGGAGCGTTCAGGCCGGAGTATTACCGGTGGTTGAAAACACTGTAAATCCTGGTTTGCCAGCCGGCCTTCCCTCCGCATTGCACTGAACAAGCATCTTTACTGTAGATCATTCTTGGTGGTGCGGGGTCCCCGCAGATTTAGCCTAATTCGAGAGACACTACACTGCTCAAAGCTGAATAAATGGAATCTCATCAAGAATGCGGGTCTGTTGTGCTTGCTCCACGAGGAGCACGAAATCAACGAGTACGTTCCAGAGCGCTGGGGGCAGGGCAGGGCGTATAGTACGCCAACTTGCGGCACCCGGGCGCAACAGGATCAACAGCCTTTCAGGCTGAATTAATCAAGGCGACGATCTTCCGAAGTTTAAGCTGCTGCGTTACATCATAGTTCTGCTCTGTGGCTTTAGCCGGGAAATATCCATGCGGAGAGGTTGTATAGCTTCAAAACCCGGCTAAAACCGTCTGGGGGTTTCTCCGGTGGGAATTGACCCCATATCTGGGTTATTTGTGGCTTTACCTTTTGTGTGTTGATTGAATATAAAACCTGGGCCACACCCTATCATTAACGTGCAGTCTTTGTCAGAACTTAGCGCATGATGTGATACTACACCTTCAGGTCTTCTGCTTCGCCTGTGGCCCCCTGGTTGTAGGGAACTGGCTCTTCGCAGCGGACACATTATTGCAGTTCACTGAGCTTTGCAACAAAGATTACTCTGTAAATCCCCGCTCTTTTGTTCATTTCCAAGGTGGGCCGCTTGATTCATCAAGGAATACTTCAATATACTCCCGTCAAACCGCCCCCTAACCACCAGCGCGGGTCACATTGCAAATCTAACGATATATTCTTCAGTTACCAGTGCTTCCACGTAGAACGATTCTAACAGCTAAGTCTCCGCGGAAGCTCCAGTGCATCAATCATGGGAGAAATGGAACCACCGAGACTGCAGCGCCGCAAATTAGGGCCCATACTCGGCAACCTACGGGCCAATGGAATGCGAAGAATCACCCAGGTCTTATGCAGGGCGGCAGTAGTTTTGACTCACAATTGGTAGCGTCTTCAAGAGTATTCCCTCATGAAAGCCTCCATCACCCGAAGATAGCCCGGACGGTGTGCACGACACGCTTTTATATGCTGCAATGGGGCTCGAAGTTCATGACCCGATCCGAGTGTATGTTGAAATATTACCCAATCCACCGATTCTGTTTCTAATGTCTTCAGTCTCTTGACAATCTGTGCGGCTCTGTCGTTTTTCCCTCAAATACAACAAATCCGGTCGCAAAGGTCCAGTGCCGGCATCGCCATTTTCTACCTGTTGTTCAATCTAATATCTGCAACGGAGCATTTCGCCATCTTCTTCTTCGTCCTTGTCAATCTTGACCACAGCCATGGCACAAAGTCGTTAGACCACCTCATTAATAGTCCGCCAACGGCTGGTGACTGGCTTAACCTATGTCAGGTCACGGTGGTCTGGATAATGTTTCTGATTCTGTGAGATACAACCAATATATACGGCTTGGACCCTTGCTAATTGTCCTGCTTCGTAGGACATGTTTCGTGGTCTACTACGCACTCTCCCACCCCTCGCTGATAAAAGACGTCACTGTTATCATCTACACGGTCTTTCTGATTATATCTGTTGTACCGGAGTTTCTCGATGCTGTCACGCCGGTATTTCGCAATGAAGCGCGCGAATACGTCGTGATGTTCTTCGGCCTTGTCCATCTGAAGTTCATTCATCCGGCTACCACAATCCTCAGCGCGCTCTCTGTCTTCTGGCAAGCGTACCAGATCGTCCGCGGACCACTGGGCGTCTTGAGTGTGTCAGGTCTAGCTGCTCAGGCTATGATGTTCGCAGTTGTGGGCTTGTCCTGGTTCGGACACATCAACTTTGGGTCTGGCCCATTACCACTTTCTGGATGGTATGGGTTATATGGGTGGCCGATTGTGGATGATCTGATCTTTGCGGGCGTGCAGGTGGCTCTTCTGCTCTTGGTGCTCTATAAGAAACGCGCTGCAGCTCGTAACCCACCAATGGATGAGTCTGGTGAGGCGGGTGTGCCTCTACTCGAACAGCACCAATCCATCTAGAATATAGGAACTGGGATGGCGAGCGGGAATGTAGACATATATGAACTTATTGTATTACACATAGATCCAATATCTTTCTCAATTGTCTAAAGAACATATCTGGTAGAAACTTCAATCCGCCTTCTGCCCAACCAGCATGCCGAACCGAATATCCATAATACCCCCTTCAGCAAAGTGCTCACGCAGCTCACTCAAGTACTCTTCCGTCTTAACCCTCGCATCTTCCAAATTCTTTGCCTCCCCCGTCAGAAGCAGCACGGGTGGTATGACTCCAGATGTAGCTTGAAGGTTCCACTTCTGAAACCGCCTGTTGAACTCCTCGGAGCCCCCATAAAGATTGTATGACGTGTTTGCAACGTTCACAAGACCAGCTCGATTGAATGACTGATGCAAGACTGCCGGTGCGGTGGTGCTTAGGTTCTTGAGGTCGAAGATCTTCAGCCATGATTCAATTGACGGCGAGGGCCGAGGGGTTGCTCCTGCACGTAGGTAGGTGAAATCGTAATCCCCCCATTGGATGTACCCACTTGGCTCTGAAACAGTGTCAGATGTCTCGCAAAGCTAGATAAAGCTCGGTCATTGGAGAACGTACTGACAATGGTGAGCAGATTCTTCACCGCATCTTCAAATAGAGGCTCGGGAAACGCGGTGACGAGGAAGCGGACATGAACCAAGTCATAACGGTTTAGATGTTCAGGTGGGAACGGTTTGAGGATATCATGCACCGAGAGCTCGACGTTGTCTGCAGGCTGCGCTGGCGGAAACTGCGCGGATGAGATGTCGAAGCCGTGGTAGTATCTTCCTGAGCTACCACCTTTACCGCCGTCCAATAGCTTCCATATATCAAGGAGCCATATTCTGCAGTTGTTAATAGACCCTTGAGCTGCAGAGAACAGGTGACTGACCCGATACTAGTCCCGACATCCGCGATCGAAGATACTTTGTCTAAAGGGATCGACTTATCAATGAGCCCCCCAACAGTTTCACGGACGAATACGTGTTGCTCATTGAGCCTAGCAGATCAGCTTCAGTATCATTTGATGTAGTAGAAAATGACCTCAACCTACCGAGCTGTCTCGGCTTTGTCCCTGTGAAGCGGATTGACATGGCCTTGAGGCTCCATGGGGTTATCGGTACGCATGATGGCTCAGCTTGAGGGAAAGAATCCCCTTGAGATATATCCGATCGATTGGCAATGATTCTTATACTGCCGCCGTCCGTAACATACCACTCCGATGCGCTTGGGCGAGTGAGGGGGACCAGCATGTCCGCTATCTGCTTACATCTCCGGATTTTATGCTGACTGACGAGCCAGGCAGCAGATTTACACAATCTGAGGCATATCAGGCGCGGAGTAACAGCTCTCTCCAGCTCGTGATGCTTGATCGTGGTATCGCTCTAGTTCAAGTTCGGTGTCATAAAGCGCTGTAAGGCTCGGGATTGTGGTGCTGAAAGTTAAAGCTGAAGAGTCATTGGCACCGCCTGTGTTTGAGATCTAGGAAGGGACAACGAGCCTAGCCCGAGCGCGCCTTCCGCTCGCTGTGCTTGAGGTTTCTTGGAAGGGGCGATGCACCACGCCGGGTGCAGCGCTGTACACATATGGGGTTGGTCGATCAGTCACCAAACCTAGAACCCTGACACAAGTAGCTAAAATGAGCTCAAAAGCTCCGTTCGGCACTCCTGAGATTAACCAAACCTAATGGTATGTGCTGCCAATGTAGCCCGATCGGGCAAAGCAGCCAGGGCAGTAGTCCCGAAGTTCAGCCGGAGGCGTAACGACCTCCAGCATTCGGAGAGCCGGTCCGTATCTCCTCTCCTGCATTCTGGAGCTTTGTATAAAGTATAAAGAGGACCCCGTGTGTGCCCTGGCCAATCCATGATTTGATGTTCATTCTGCACGCAACAAGATCACAATGGAGGTTCTCGAGATCGGAGAACCGCAAACCACTGCCCTCACTCCACGATTAAAGACCAAACTCCTGAGCTGCGGACTTTCCTTTTTCGTTTCTGGTATAAATGATGGGTCTCTCGGGCCTTTGATTCCGTATGTTCGTGAAGCATTTGCTCTCAACACTGACATGGTTGCGATTCTGTATGTCCCGGCCTACGACCCATTAAGGAATTGCTTGCTAACCAACGATAGATACGCATGTACATTCGCTGGGTGGTTGTGTGCCGCTGTCACGAACACCCATCTGCAGCAGCGCCTACCGCTTGGCTCTCTTATGTTTCTCGGCGCCGTCCTCCAGCTCCTCGCTCACACCCTCCGACAATGGGTACCTCCATTTCCGTTATACGTGTTGACCTTCTTCGTGGCAAGTCTGGGACAGGCTTACCAAGATACCCATGCGAATACCTTTGTTGCGCAAGTCAAACTCGCGCATCGCTGGCTTGGATTCATCCACGCCATGTACATGGCCGGATGCTTGGTTGGACCGATTCTGGCCACCGCTATTGCATCCTCAGGGCCGGACTCGATCTGGGGTCTTTTCTATATGGTGCCGCTGGGTCTAGCGGTCCTCAATCTTGGATCCGTGTGCCATGCCTTTCGCGAGTCCATTATAATGAGAGCGGCGGCAGAGGACCAGGAGCGAGCAAGTCAGCGGAACGCCGTTTCGGATATCAAGAAAACACTTGGGAACGGTAGTGTGTGGCTGTTGAGCCTCTTCTTCTTCTGCCTTTTGGGCACGGTTACCACTGCTAGCGGCATGTTCCATCCCTTTCAGCCTCTGACATCCTGATTGGGCTGCTCTCACTGACTCGTCCAGGATGGATCGTGGAGTATCTTGTGCATGCTCGTGGGGGCGACGTAACGTATATGGGCTACGTTCCTGCAGGCTTTAATGGAGGCTCGTTCCTAGGCCGACTCCTGCTCGCCGAACCGACGTATCGACTAGGAGAGCGACGGATGGTCTTCCTCTATACAGTTCTCTGTCTGGGCTTTCAATTAGTTTTCTGGCTGTACGTTGCAACTGTCCCTCTAAAGCTTCTGCTGAGACTCGTGGTAGGGTCCCAAATATCATTGCTGCAGCTATTGCAGTCAGCCTCCTGGGGTTCTTCTCAGGACCGCTATTCGCAACGGTGCGTATCTGTCCAACACTGTCTTCCCATTTACTTAGTTCCGAACAGGGTATATCGGTCGCCTCAAAGCTATTTGTCCCGCACATTCGATCGTCCGCACTCGGTTTGTCACTCTGTTCTTCTTTCCTATGTCTGACTCTGTACTAACAACGTTATGTGAGTAGCATTTGTCTTCGTCCTGGGTCAAGCTGGCGGCTCCATGCTTCCCGCTCTAACAGGGATCCTAGCGAGCCGTGTCGATGTGAAAGTGCTGCAGCCAATGCTAGTAGGGCTGCTTGCAGCGACGGGCATCTCGTGGCTTCTCATCCCAAAGGCCAAGCCAATGCGACCTGAATGAAGTCGGTCGTAGTCGTCGTTACAGTGCGCATTAGATCCGTACACAGTACCGCAATTCCTTCTTCAACTATCACACCTGTCATCCAAACAGAGAGGTGAATCATACCAACATATCTATAGAAAAAAAAAAGAATTACTCGCAGTCTCGGGGCGGTGATTAACGGAGAGCGATGTCTATCTCCGCACAAGATGATTTATATGTGGTGGGTCTGAAGCTGGGCGTAAGCCAGCGACCCCAAGCGTAAGCCACGCCCAGAGACACGGTAAGATTGGATAAAATTGCATAAGCCACAGAGTCAAGATACCTTTGCTGCAGATGTTTGTCAGTTGCTTAGTGTTCACGGTTGCTGAAGCTTGATGCTCCTCGAGGCTCAACAGCGGACATGCCATCGTATCTCCGTACGACACATAAGCCACCATGAAGATGCGAGGATAGTGGGCATTATTAATCCATAGATCCAATGGATGAATGCAGGAGACGATGGAAAGGTCACACAACAGCGAAATGTTTGTAATCAACTCGAGCAAAGCTGGATGATCTTGAAGAGCGACGATGCAGAACGGCGAGGTATAAAGCTCTCTTGCGGCACGATGGAGGTGTATATCGACAGCAGACAAACCCCAATATCCAACTCAATCAAAACCCAAGTTCCCAGGAACAACCAAAATGACCCGCCCAATTGTCCTCATCACCGGCGCAAACCAAGGCATCGGCCTCGCGACAGCCAAAATCCTAGCCTCGCAGCACGACTACCACGTTATCATCGGCGCACGAAACACCGAAGCCGGGACCAGAGTTGCAGATGAGATTAAAAAGGCCGGATACCACGCTTCGTTCCTACAGCTCGATCTCACCTCCGAAGAGTCCATCAAAGCCGCCGTCGCCACAGTCGAGAAAGACTTCGGCTACCTCGATGTCCTAATCAACAACGCCGCAATCCTCAAGGATACAGACCCCAGCCTCTCCCCCTGGGAGCTGTACACGAATACCTTTATGACCAACGTGGTCGGGACCGCTGTGCTAACGCACTACCTCCTCCCACTACTGCGCAAAGCGCAGTCCGGCCCGCCAAGGATCGTCTTCCTTTCCTCCATCATGGGTAGCCTGCACTGGTCCCAGGATAAGACTGTCCCATGGTACGCAATCGACTATAAGGCTTACGACGCGAGTAAAGCGGCGGTGCATATGCTTGCGCTGAACTACCACCGGATTCTGGAACCTGAAGGGGGGAAGGTCAATGTTGTCTGTCCGGGGTTGGTGAAGACTAATCTGTCTGGGTATATGGAAGCTGGCACAAGCACTGAGTTGGGTGCGCAGAGGGTCGTTGAGCTTGCGGTTCAGGGGGAAGATGGCGTTTCGGGGACGTTTAGTAACAGGGATGGGGAGATTGCTTGGTAGATGGTGACGAGATAGATCACATTTGCCAAGTGGTTAGCGTTAAGGAGAGCTCATCAATACCTCTATTAATATGGCACAGACATCCGCATTGCAAGAATCTTCGTATAAGTGGCGTTGTATAGGGCAGGGATGGCCGCCAATAGTAGACGATGTAGGCTAGGTAGCGATGCACTCTGACTGCGGCAATTGCCTACACGCCGCTCGATAAAATGGCAGCATAAAGATACTAAACCCGGACGACAGCCTGAACAATGCTGAATTCGCACACAACTCTCGATAGCCGACACTCCCACTCCCTACATTGACAGGGATGGAACTGCGTAAAAGACGACGCCGACATGAACCAACGGCCGAAAACTCCGTCGCTGGCCCTAGACGCACCCGCGCAAGTGCAGCACAGCTAAAAGACAGAAAGAACCTCTTCGCAGTGTATGTATTCGTGCGCAGCCATTCCTTTTACTCACATGAGCAATTTGTAATGCAATAGAATATGGTCATCTATCTATCTGGGGTATAACTTAGGAACAAGATAGAATCTACCGACGGGACCAGCACTTCCGCTTCCTCGACCTCCCCTTCGAAATCCGCCAGCTGATCTACCGCTTCGCACTTGGTTATCGAGCCATCCACATCGTGCATGGCCTACGGGAGGACATTCGGGTTTTATGGCAACGGTCCAAACCCCCAGGTCACAGGTGGCAGTACTTTATCTGCAAATGTGATGTTGCGAGTAGCGAGCGATACTCCGAATACGCAACAGCGCAAGCGTGGAATGAAGGCTCCATCGTCCGGATTCGAGAGAAAAACTCCCTGGACCCGAGAGCAAGGACGCTCACCTGGCGAAAATTCATCCCAGCCTGCAGATTTCTAGATACGAACCACGTCGGCGTCGAAGGGGACTCGCATACGGCCTGGGCTGAAGCGCCGAGGGAGAAGCTCGATCTGTCTTTACTCCGCGCCAATCGACAGGTCTACAATGAGGCAAGAGATGTACCGTACACTTCGTCGATTTTTGCGTTCAGCGATGTGGACAGCTTTAGATGGTTCGTCTCTAGCAGGACAGGTCTTCCACCGGCCAAACTTGCTTTAATTCGTAATCTGTCCATCTGTGCCATGCCGAAGGCTCGGGGAGGGGCGCCTTGGTGGAGGATCGGGGACGCGAGTCGCTGGTCGAAATGGCTTTTCCGCACGCCAGCGACGCTCGAGGGGTTGTCCGGGTTGAAAAGGCTACAGGTTGTCATTAAGAATCCGCGAGAGGACCCTTGCGACTGGACGGATGATCCTCCCAGGTGGACCAATTTGGTTTGGATGTTTGGGTTTCTCGCCTTTGCCAAGCTGTCGATCCCAGAGGTCGCTGTGAATGTTGACCTCTGTCGTTCTGAGTGGTCGGAGTCGGTAGCTGAAGATGAAAAGGCGTGTAGGGCATGGGAAGCTGAAATGCAACGGGCTAAGGTTACGTATGCGGAATTGCTAGAGAGTAAGCTTAGAGCCCCCTGGAGCGAGATTGAGCCTGAGATGAAGAGGCTCGAGAAACAATATGTGGATATTACGGGCGATCATGGGCGCGACTTCGACTGGGATTAATGAGACTATGCTCTGTTACTTTTTGAAGCCCTTTCACGAGCCCTGCGATGAATATTGAGCTTGGGGTCAATGTAACTGCACTTTTCGCAGTGGAAACGAGATGAAACATTGACCAATCAAATACATGCTTGATAAAGGGAAGAAGCGCTAAATCGGCGCCTACCACAAGGGTAAATTATATTGATTGTACATGTCCGATGAAGCACTAGATCGAGCATTTTCGTGCACGCCAGGCAGGAGTCGAGCATATTGAGTGCCTAAAAGGGTAATATGGAAAGATTGACGATTTCCAAAAGCTAGTACCTTGTAGCAGACGTCGCTTTCAATCGCTATATATCCCCCCTGGACTGGGACTCTTGGATCTGTATCTGCTCTTCAACAGTCAATTCACTTTTCGCCTTTCCAACGCGAACAAATAGTAGTAGAATCATAGCAACCCCTGAACACGCGACGCCAAACCAGAAAGCAGCTTTATAACTTTTCTCTAAACCCAAATGCCCCGTCTGCGCGACAACCAGGTCTGCAAGACCAAGGAAGAAACTGATCCCCGCAAAGACGATCGTGTTAATGATGCCGCCTGCAGCACCTTGTCTGTTTTGAGGTAAACTGGTTGTGATGAAAACGTTGCTAACGCTGTACCCGATGTCGACTCCAACGGTCGCAGCGACCATGGCAGGGAAGATGTACGCCCAGTAACTCGGGCTGTCGGGCAGGATTGCGAATAAAAGCATCGAGACGAGATATCCCACCGCGGAGATCATCAGGAGTAGCTTTCCGGGGAGAAGGTGCAGTGTAAACCCTCCCAGTGTCGCGAGAATAAGGCCGCCGGCAGCCATCGGGGCAAACCAGACGGCTGCAATCAGCGAGTCACGCCCAAGAACGTCCTGTATGCTATAAAATGTTAGGACAGATATAAAGGACAGGAAGCGACACGTACTAGAAGCTTGCATAGAACAGGTATATCCCAAACACGCCGTATGAGAAAGATAGTGCTGCAAGCAGTGGACTCATGTATTTGACTTTGAAGATGTCAAACGGCAGCAAAGGCTCAGTTGCAACCCAACCCTCGATATAGAACGCTACACATAGGAGTAGGATGCCGAGGATGAATGTAACAATAATGTACGGAGTGCGCCAACCATCTGGAGCATGCGATCCATCTGTAATTGCGTACACCACCAGAAGAAGACCAGGAACGATGGTGAAACAACCCCACCAGTCCATCTTCATGGTAGATTTCTCCTCAGGCAATCGTATCATTGGCATGGAGATGAGTGAAACAATGAGAACCACCAAGATGACGCAACAGCCGATCCAAAAGTACCATCTCCACGACAGATAGTGGCCAGAGAGACCACCGATGCAGATCCCAGAGTAGAAACCGACGGGTGAGAAGGCACCGTACAGACTGAAGACGAGATTCTTGCGCGGTCCGGGCCGGTATATACTCCCGATCAGCATGATCCCCGCCGGCAGGAAGGCCGAAGGCCCGAGACCCTGCAGCGCTCGACACACAATGAGCATCGTATAGTTCTGGCTCCACGCCGCGATGAACGACCATATCAAGTACCATATCAGACCGACGTTGAACACCAGACGAGCGCCGTAGATGTCAGCGACGCGGGCGATCGGGAGGAGGCATGCACCGGTGACGAGGGAAAAGACGCTTGCTGGCCATGTTTGCGAGCCTTGGGGTATATCCAGAGCGGTGGTCAGATGAGGGAGAATGGTGTTGAAGCCACTGACAAAGTACTCCTGCGAGAATCAGCATGGCAAGGATGTGGGTGCTGTGAAGGACATACCGCCAGTAGCTCAGAGGACAGCAAACAGAAACAGAAACAAAGTTCTACCCAACGGTTGCTAAATGTGTCAGGGCGCTCACGACCAAGCTTTTCTAAGCTCTCCTTGTCTAGGAGGAACTGAGGGGTATCAGTCTGGCCGTCGGAACTGGCCTCGGTCTTGTCGTCGTACTGCATGGCGGGCTCGAATCGATGTCATTAGAAGGCAGGATTCGGCGAGCAGCCTTGCGCGAGGGAGTCTTTTATGATTGACAGAGGAAAGGCGAATTTTCGAGAGCATTGCGTAGGCGTGAGTTGTATAAAAGCTCAAAAAATGGATGGCGGCCCACTCTGCAGGTGGACTATAAACTGCCACTCCTAGGGCTGCCCCTAAACCCAAAGCAGCAGCCAAGGCTCATGGCTGCTGACAAACTGTGCATAAATCCACTTTCCCCTCTATCTCGTGGGTTGTCCACCTTGAATATCACATCTTAACATGGTCGGCACAATTCAAGATCATCCTCCATTCGTGTACATCTCCCGATGGTGACTCCCGCCACCAAGGCCTGTCATAACTGTCGGAGACGGCGCTTAAAATGCGATCGGACTGTTCCATCATGCAACAAATGTCGCCAGCTTGGCCAAGAATGTCTCGGCTATGGCAAGCTCTTCCTCTGGACTCAAGGCGTCGCTAGTCGGGGGAAGATGATGGGCAAGAACTATCCGACCCCAGCTCCCCGACATGATTCAAGCATCACCCTTCATTCACAGAACAGGTCACTTCCTGTCAATACGATAGATCGGACAGAAGCTATCATGTCATTGCCCCCGACCTTATTAGACCCATTGCTTGACGGTATAGATGCGTCTTCGCGGCAATATCTCTTTCACTGCACGTTACCTATCCATCTATCACCTGGGACCGAGCTAACAGCCCTTAGTTGCAAATCATCTGGCCGGCGACATGGTGATCTCCGATATCTCAGACTCAAATCCGTTTCTAAATCTGATTCCATTCGCGAAAGATCATCCCATTCTACTTTATGCTCTCGTAGCAAATGCCGCCTTGCACGTGTCTTGCTTACATAGGAGAGGTCTACCATCGTCGCCAGGGTCTTCTCATATCTCCACAACTACAGTTGCCTCCTCAAACGCCATGATTGAGGCTCTGTCAGCAAAGCACAAAGCGCTTGTCCTCCTCAGGCATTCTCTGAACGATCTATCCACCATCGACGTCAACCTTGTGGTGACTATCGTACATCTGTTCATTATATTCGAGCTCATCGGACAAGGAGAAGGCGAATGGCGAGCGCATGTGCAAGGCGCCATACGGCTCATTAGCTACCTGCAGGCCCTGGAACTCTGCGACGCCTCCCCTCTGGCAGTAATCCGTGCGAGCATCACCTCCGATTGTCTAATGTACGTTCACGACAAGAGTCTATCTGCAAACAACTGACAGCTTCTCAGCTACTACGTCCTTGGATCCACCCTCATGAAGACCAGCACCCTCTCCGACCCATTCCTCTTCGCCGGCGATATCATGGAAGTCCTCACCCGCGCCGAAGCAAACAGCTACCTTTCCCTCCCAACACCGCTCCTCCGCATCCTCTTCAAAGCCTGCGAACTCTCCAACCTCGTCTCCACCACCAAAGGCCAGGAAGAGTCCACCGCCCTGATCGAAAACGCCTACATCCTCCTCCAAGCCGCCCGCTCCTTCAACGTCAACGCCTGGGCCGAAGGCCTCGAACGATCCTCCTCAACCCGAGCCCTCAGTCGCATCCACACCGCGCTGGCACACCAAAGCGCCGTCCGAATCTACATCTGCCGCAGCGTCGATCAAATCGCCCCACTCGGGGAGGACACCGAGGCTTTGGTCGATAACATCGTAACCCACCTGTCAGCCGTCGGAGTTGACGATCCGATCTACAAGGCGACTTCGTGGCCGACGTTTATTGCGGGCGCGGAGACAGATAACCCGGTTCTAAGACGGTGGGCGATGGATCGGTTGCAGGTATTTTACAATTTGATTCCGTGGGGCTATGTCAAGACTGCTGGCGAGGTTATGCAGACGACGTGGCGGTTGAGGGATGCTGGAGGAGATTGCAGCCGGTCGGCAAGTTGGATTCAGGAAATAAAAGCGCTGGAGAGATACTGGCTGATCGCATAGTATTTTCCTAAGTTTACTGTTTTACTCTTACTGCGCGATACCAATTTGTATAAGCATAATTTCCGTATATATACGTTGGAATATATATCTCTATATATATCAAATCCATGATGACCCGGATCAATCCATCAAACTATGTACAATTCATCATCTCAATCCAACCAGTGAACCCCGCCATTGCTGTATTCTGCATTTACAGAACAGACTCAACAAAGTCACGGAGGTAAGCAACGCTGGAGTAGACACCGGGGTACCCAGGGCGCGCGCAGCCGTTACCCCACGAAACAACACCGACGAGCTCGCCGTTGGCAACCAGAGGACCACCAGAGTCACCCTGGCAAGCATCCTCGCCGCCGTTGTCCTCACCAGCGCAGATCATGGCGTCGGTGATCTCGTTAAAGCCGGAGTAGAGGCTCGCGCACTCGCTGTTGCTGACGATCGGGACGTCAACGTAGAGCAGGCGGGAAGAGGAAGCACCACCCTCGGAGGTCGCGCCGAAGCCGGAGACCGTGGCGATGGTGCCGGCGGAGGGGTCAGAGGAGGCGAGGTCGATGGCGGCGACGCCAGAGCCGAAGGTCAGGGGCTCGGCGAGCTCGAGGACGGAGATGTCGTTGTCGGTGGTGGAGGGGTTGTAGGAGGGGTTCTGGTGGATCTGGGCGACCTGGACGACGGTGCCGCCGGAGCTGGCGAAGTTGGAGCCCGCGCGGATGGACAGCGAGCGCGCGGAGGCGCCGTCGGTGCAGTGGGCGGCGGTCACGACGTGGGTTTCGTCGAGGATGCTACCGCCGCAGATGAAGCGGCCGCTGGAGAGGAGGGTGATCTGGTAGGGGAAGTCCTCGATGCGGCCTTCGGTGCCGCCGACGATCTGTTCGGCGGCGAGGGCAGCAGAGGCGAGGGAGAGAGCGGCGAAGGCGTACTTCATCTTGACGGTTGGAGTGGACGGTGGTGGTTTGGTTGGGAGACGAGAGGATGAGATGGATGGATTGGATGTGGATGGATGGGAGTGAAGAGCGTGCGACGGATGCTGTCTTATATAGGTTTCGGGGGGATGGAGAGTGAGGAGAGCCGAGCGATGGAGTTACAAGTTACAGCTTACAGCTGTCCTGACGATCATACAACGCTGGGCAGTGCAGCTGATAACCAACTCATCGCGCCATTGCAGATCTATCGCCGGCCCTCGGGCCACATTCTGGAAGAGGCAATGGGGCTGATCATCTATGGGTCTCTCAGGGACGCTTGCTTCACTACAGGATGTTATTGGCTGTGAGATAGGCTACCCCAGATCATTTCCTCTTGCATGTGTCGAATTTTATAGGCTCACCGGCGTTTGCCGCTCCTCCTTCAATTTGTCCTCTGCTTCCAAAGAGCATCCTGCGTTCGAGATGGATTCTCTGGATATTCTGTTGATCAGAGCATCGGGTAGCAGTGACTGGATAATATTCCTCGAGGCAGAGCTTAGCCTCTGCCTATCATAAAGTCGAACCAGGATCATCTTTTGCCTCTCGGACTTTTTCCTCTCGCCTCCCCCTGAGTCTGAGCTTCAAACACCCCCAAGTTTCATGCAGGTTATCAGAGTACAGAGTACGGAGTACTACCTCCTAATCCACCTCTCCTCCGTAATCGACCTGTTGCTGTCAATCCCAGACGACCATTCTCCCCATCGAACCCCCCTCCGCCCCCCGTTACATCTGCAGCGAGTGACCGCGTCATAGACGACCCCCGATAAGCGCCCCGCCCCGCCCCCCCAGCCTTATTCCTGTTCTTCACTCTGTCGATCGATCGCGCCAAGCAGCCTTGCTCCTCTTGCCAAAACACGAGGTTGCATCGTGCGCCTCTTTGGCCCCCAATCACTGCCCTTCTCCCTGCCTTGGCGCGGGTCAATCCATGTACGTACAGCGAGCTGAGGGGGAGGTTACGGGGGGTCTATTGTTGATAACGGCCTCTTTGTTGGGATTGGGTGGACGAGGACATTGTTGCGGCCTTCTTTATTGTCCGGGCGTCTCGGGGATATGCAGTGTAACCGGAGTCGGCGCGAGGATGGCATGGGATGGATGACCGCAAGGTCCTTGCACTACATTCTATCTGATCTGCCCCAAGCATTCTGGAAGTGCCGAGGCTGCAGGGGCCGAAATGCATACGACTTCTTGGGAGTTGCGTGATAAGGATGTGGGTGACTTGCATTGGCATCTACGGAGTTGGAGATAGGAACAGCCGGTCGACTTTTCGACATTTGTCCACTGCTACCTCGCATGATTCGACCCAGGCTGATGCGAATAGCTGAACAGAGTCACTGGATGACAATGTCGTTTTATCGCCGGAGTCGGACCCCTCTCTGACAACCACCATACTCTTTCTCGTCTCATCCATCTTACTCCAACGATCAATACCACCACGAGTGGCTAAAGCCCTATACGGGTAATCGTACTCGGAATGCGACACAAGAACCACTCGCCATCTGAAGGAGCTATTCGAAATCGCCTTCGTCGCCTGCTGGAAACGCCGGCAACCGCCGACATATCTCAGCACACAGAAGCGAATGTTTGGCCATCGCCTGCACAGAGATCGACAAGGCAGGAGAAAGAATTAATGTAACCCATCTATCGCACATCCTCGCAATGGCCACGGTATTCAACAATCCCGATGTCCCGCGCAGCCCCGAGCTCAGCCCCTCACCGCATGACAGTCTATTCCCTTAACAACTTCACCTTCCCATCGAAGTTCTGAACTTCGAGATCCATTCCTCTCCAGAGCTGCTACTGATACCCGATCGCACCCTGCAAGTGTCAATATCATGCAGACACCTGTTGCCTCCCCCAACGAGGGCCACAGGGGTATAATAGAAGGCTTGCTCGTTTATTCCCACCTTGACCCCCACAAGGCAGTACCTATGATGGCAGGCGGAACCTAGGAAGGAACGACCGAGCAACAACATGTCCATCGGACCTTCCGCACAAGCAGGCTACAAAGTAGGAAGGAACGAACTGGCTCCAGCTGGGGAAAGCGCGATCACCTCCATCGTTCCTGCCTGAAAGCCACCGCCGCCACAGCAGGAAGGCATGGTTGCAGCCCCGGCTAAAAGGGAAGGCGCGACCGACCCTTTTACGATTTCGGTTGTATCGATCGTTTATCGCTGTTTGCGGGGTGAGTGGAGCGATAGCCTTTTGTTCATCGGGCCTTCAGGTCAGTGTCCGGACAGTGTAGGATATAGTTGTACCCCTAAGATGGGCTGGACGGGGTTGGCCGAGTATTGAGACGTTGCCACCGCTGTAGACATCTTACAATTTTATACTGATCTTCCACACAAAGCGGAGATCTGAAATAGAGACCGCATAGTATGCATAGTGATGTAGTTCGATTGTCACAGGGGCCTGTTCAGAGTTCCCCCCGACACGCGGGAATCGTGATGTTGGAGGATGGGCAAATTGATTGGGAGATGCGAGAGGAGCGTGGCGGGGGGCGCAGCATCATACAAACAGTGAGAACAATATTGATATTTGTGATAGATGTAGAGAGAATAAACAAGAACGTCGAATGTGGGTCTGATGTCGTGAGCAAATAAGTTCAATCTTTTGTTGAACTCCTTGGTGCTATATATATATCTTCGAACTGAAGCCAAGTATCGCAACGAACGTGCTTTGGAGACGTCTGGCAAGTTTGACAGCGGTAGTGAGCATCTGGAGAAGACATACTGCGGCCACCCCTGGGTTGGACAGTCGTCCTGTTCAGGCAGCTTCTGGAGCATAGATATAAATTCCCAAACGTAGGCCGCTGCCTCCGAGGAAGGTCGCTAATACGTTGAGAGTAAGCTGCTGCAGTCTGGATCAATAGCATGGCGGAAGCAGAAAGATCGTGCGCATGTCACCCGGCCGTCGGAGGCATTACCTCTGCTGATCACATTGAGGACGATGGGATGATAATGTTATGAATCAACATCACCGTTATCCTCCTGCAAGTAGGTGAACAGGCATCGGCGGCTGACAGGCAGGTGATATTCTGTCGCAATGGCTGCCTGTCTCGATGCATCTTTCGCAATTCCTTGTTCTCATGGCTAGCTCGATATCGTATTCTGGGGGAACGGGCTTTAGCCTCCGATGTGATTTCATGGTGTCGTCGCTGGAGACACGTCTGTCAGTCGTATACCTAGACCCTCGGTCTAAGCAAGAGCAGTAATGGCGCGCGAAGTGACGCAGGTATGGTAGCGTTCCACAGACTATGATAACGTTCGCTTCAATGATACTGTTAGAAGTCAGATTCGAGTTGACAACAGCACGGTTCAATGATGACGGACATGAAGACTATCACGAAACAAATCTCATTTGGTTGATCCACGGCCCCGACCAGGGGTACGACGGTAGCAAGACGTACGATACTAACCACAACAGTCCTATTCAGGTCAGCCATAACCCAGGATGATGCGGAGGGAAACTGACAGGCATCCGACCCCAAACATGAACATCACGCCAACTTTCTCAATTAGAGCGAGGTGCAGTTCGTGAACGACCGGTATAGGAATAAGAATGAGGATGATGTCGCTGATAGTATTCGCTATCGTCGTTCCCAGGTAGATATATGTGCGCGGCATGCAACCACCCGGAGGTCCATCATCCCACGCCCGACTGATCGGGCTGCATGCTAGTATCAAGGCCACCACGAACGCGAGTGAGTACGTGACAATCGTACCGGCCGTCAACCATATCGTGAATCGTCGTAAGGGAGTACCCACGAAGAGACGTAGGTACAGCATCAGTACCGCAATCTTCGAAAAGGCAAGTGCAACGGTGTAGACGATCCAGAACGACAGCATTGTCTGAAAGGTTCAGCCCATATTCATCAGGCATTATAGCATGCATACCTTGCGATATCCGGTGATCATGGGCTCCGTCAAGTCCCACAGATGGGTGCCGATCCACGAGTGTGCGTAGGCGTCTGAGCAGGAGTCAGTACAAACATTCAACATGAGCAACCGGAATACATACGCAAAAGAACCCCTTGACTTGCAACAGCAAAAGCCTATTAACACAGTATTAGCAAGATGCGCACTTCGATGGGGAAAGGTAAAACCAACCCATGCCGTCACGATGCAGACTGTTGTTGTTGAGTTACTAATTGTCGTGTGTTGGTTAGACCGTCACTCACTGTCATCCCATCCTAGTTGATGCAAGAAGTATGCTTTGGTATAGAGTCGTATGGCCAGACAGGCCGTGCTAACACCCATGCCGACCGCAGCCAGAGAAGCATTGGTCGTTCGCAGCAATGGGTCCGAGTAGTCGTATATCTTGTCCACACCAGGCGGCGGCAATGCCATTTTCACCGCGACAGCGATCCTCTCGCCGACAATCAGAAGGGAGTGATGAGTGGATTGTTCATGGTCTTAAAAGCACAAAGTCCATGTCATCATTTCGGCGAGCCCAGTCACGGTGGTGGGTCTTTAGCGTTTCATACTGGCCACCCTTGGTACCATCAAGTCCTGTACCCAGGTTGAGATCAGTTGTCGGGACTGTAAGTAAGAGATCGACTGAAAGTATATCATGCCACTACGACCGAGCCATGGTTGTGCAAGTACACATCAAGTTGACGAAACTCTGCAAGCTCTTTGCCCCTGACAACCTTCGTAGTTAGCTGGAATGTTAACCAAATTCGGAAGGCAGGCAAATCATTGGAACCTCAAAAGTATATCTTAGCGTTTCACCCATTATTTGAACTCAAAGATTGTATAGGACTCATCTTCAGCAGCATGATTGACGTCGACTCCGCCCGCGGTATTCCGACAGACTCAAGGATGGCGAGCAAGTCGCACACCTGGAATGAGCTTTCCCTGCAGCCAGTAACGGCTCAAGCCTAGCTGTCATGGTGATATAGGTGACGCACTTTGCCAGGTAGCCTGTGTTGTTGGTCTGTATTATGGACTGCGCATGGCAAATTATGCTGCGTCTTTCTATTTCATACCACAGATTCGAACCATATCGTGCTCGAGAACTATTATACGAGTGCTACGCAGCATCTGTAGGCTTGGCATTCAATTAGTTATAAAATACCCCAATGAGGGGATGTCTTTGCAGTACAGCTCACTGGCAGCGTCCCCCATCTGCCCCTGCTCGCCTTGCCCTCTACCGTCATTTCAATGAAAGTCTCTTCGTCGTATAGAGGCCGATGCATTCTCAACAATGGAAACTGCTCGAATGTTGAAGACACGGCCGGACTCTAGGTGCTCGAGAATGACTGTACCCTCCATCCAGGCATCCGGCGGGGCCTGCAGGTGCATTTATTCCCTTTGAACAACAGGTGACACTATCCTTGATTAGCAAACAGCAGTCTCTTGTGAAAGTCGTGCATTGTAGGGAGAGTATTCACTGCTGTTCTCAAAGTAGTTAAAAGTCACTCTTTCCTAGGCTATATGAAGTCCCATCTTGTCCCGATGCCGGTGTTGCACTCCCAGACGTTGCGCCCCCTGAGCCAGTGCGCCCCAGGGTCTTCACCGGCGAGATAATCAACTCTGGTCCAAGCCAGTATTTCTTCACCGAAATCGAAGCCAAAGACCTTGGGGGCCGTCTCATAAGGATTGGATTCACCTTCAGCAACCCGAATGACAGCCCTGACCGTGTGCCCCTGAAGATACTCAAGCGCGGATGCACCATTCTGATCCTCACTGCCAAGCGGTGCCATATGCCTGGAGGAGGCGAGGATGGCATCATCGTCCACACTCCCAGGCTCGTCAAGGTACGTTATTCTACCGCTGCGTCACCAAGCTGTAACTAATTACACGAACAGGTTCTTCCCTTCCGCATCACCGACTTCAAGCATTTCAATGACAAAATTGCCTTCTACAACGAAGTTGAGCGAGGACATCGACGCTGCTGTGGCTGCAACCGTTTCATATGGACTACCCACCCGTGCTCTAGATGCAGATTGGTGCATTTCTGTAGTCGTGTATGTGATCCTGCTCATCCTTCTCCCCAGGTGCTTCACAGTGCTAATGAGCCTTCCTGTTATAGAACTGCCAGGATATCGTGTACGGAGACCACCGCTTCGACTGTCGCATTCTGCGTGACCCCGACATGGCGCTCCTGTTCCGAACTCGCTGGGACGAATTGCAGGAATTCGGCAACAACGCGCTCAAGGCTGGTGTCTCCTACATCGATGGCAATTGGATTGCATAGATTTTGGGACACGAGATTCAGCAAACGAGCCGCAGTTGGCGTGTCTTCTCTTTCGGTTGAACTACTGGTGGAGTTTTGGACCTCGATGTTTCAATTCGGAATTATCATGGTAGACAGATTTTGTATCCGCCACGAGCGTGAGCTAGCTGTTCTTGACGGTCATTAATATTTCGCTACAGCGTTGTTGGTTAGTACGATGAATCAGATTATCTTCATGTACTCAGTGACCGTAATCGGGATCTTAGCAACTAACTAGACTTAGTTTACAATAGTAGGCCAACAAGGAATGCAGATCCTCTCCGAGCAAGCTCTACTCATAGCGTCTGCTACGTATTTCGACTGCCGATGGAATCCCCAGCAAAGCAAAGTGTGAAGACATCAGTATAGCGAGATGTGGCCTCTAAAACTATCTGGCGCACACTGGCATTCAAACAAAAGAACCTTCTGCTCTTCTCGTGGTTGGGCTCTGGGGAAATATCCCCCCCAAGTTCCATCTTTTCCCCAGTGTCAACCTAGCGCTCTGCTGAAGCACTACATTTCTCTTCTCCTTTCTACTACATGGTCATGGGACACTGAAAGTCCTCTAAGATGCCGAGCTTTCCGTGCTTTCGTTTGCTGTGGATGACGTTTCCTGTAGTGTGAAAGCCTGTGCCTTTCCTGATTGGGATCGAATTGTATGCGCATTCACTCCCTATTCGCAGGTCACTCTGCTACACTCAGGTCCTTGGAAACCGTGGAGAGTGCTTTGCCAGGCCATATGATCCCCATCTATCTCCAGTTCTCTGGTATCCTCACCAAGACTCACCACTTCTTATCACACGTCCTTCAAACACACGAACGAGTCGAAATGGCTTTCACAGCGATCAACGCCCAGGGTCCGACTAGAGAGCCATCAGCGGACGATGGTGATGTAGCCCAGCCGGCGCATGCCACTAACTCCCAGGTGCACTCCACACTCTTTGCAGGCGAGATTCTGAGTGTACGGTCTACCGATCACTACCATACCGAGCTCACGGTGAAGGATATCAGCGATACGGTAGTCAGGATCGGCTTCTGCTGTCAGATAAGGACAACCCTCTCCGAGCTTCTGTGCCGCGAGACCACCACTCTGGTCCTCTGGCCAGACACGTGCGAGATGGCTGGAGGTGACCAGGGCATAGAGATCCACAATACGCGTTACGTCAAGGTAATCCCGCGCACCCTGGCCATTTGAATGAATCTTTCTGACCTCGGCCACGCATGTTGCAGATTCTTCCCTTTGCCCTTATTCATTTCACCAACCTCAACAAAAGGCTAAATGACTTTGCGACCCTCCGATCCGGGAAGAGAACATGCTACACATGTGGAAGAAGAGGAGAGATCCTTATTCCCTGTTTGAGGTGTAAAGTGTTTTATTTCTGCTCCTGGGTAAGCCCTTATCCATCATTCGTGCTGTCCAGACCCTAATATTTTGCCGGTTGTTAGGACTGCCAGAGGGCTGCGAACACGAACGACCTACATCGGATCGACTGCCGTGTCCTTCGAGACCTCGACATGGCTCATATGGTTAGAGGCATGTGGGGGGAGATGCCGGCGTTTCGCTCTGTCTTCCTGAAGTCGGGGTCTGGAATGGTAGGCGGTGCATTGATTGAGTGATCTTGTCAATTCAGTCAAATTCGGATGTTTGGAACAACTACTTAGCCTGATGCAAATTTTGTCTGATGTCCTGTGGTCTGGAGATCTCCGGGCACAAACATGTGGTGGAATGGTCGATTCAAAGAGCTGTGATGGCTGGTAAGAGCCTGAGGGATACCTTGGATGAGATGTAATCTGGGATACTTTCAATTGAATAAGCTGCCAGAAATTAGAATAGCTGTTTATCTCTATGACAAATCTACTGTGATTTCAATCAGTGCAATTTCTGTACACGTAGGCCCTGGTAGTTTCACTCCTTCATGCTATCATGTTGCAGCTCGTACCAGACCTCAATAAAATAGAATCAACAGCTAGGTCGCCATGTGAACAGGTGAAAGATAAAAGCGCGACAAAGTACACAGCCAAATCAACCACTGCACCTTCTTCACTCAGTCCCCTCTTATGAGTTACTAACACACTCCTTTGGAAATGCCACCTCCCACCCGTTCTGCATCTGCAGACCTCCCTCCCGGTCCCGATGCTCAGCTCATCATAGAAGGCCTCAGAAAGCTCCTCCTTGCGCCGCCACGCTGTCCTGTATTTATCGGAGAGATCATCCACACCCCCATCAGCCGCTGGTACCCCACCGAGCTCTTTGTGATTACCAAAGATAATGAAATTCTGGATATTGCCTTCGACTTCCCCCGCGACAGCGACATCGCTACTATCCAACGACACCTCCTGACGGTCGGATATACGGTTTTGATACTTAATGGAGTGCTGTGTCAGATGCCAGCTGGTGGGGATGGGGCAGTCGTCTCAAATCCTCGTTTCGTCAAGGTGTGTCCTTGCTCTTCATGTCAAAGACCAGCTCTTCATGTACTGCAGACTGTGTGCTGATCTCTACTCTTATCCGACTGAATAGATTCTCCCATGCTCCCTCGCCGTCATCCGAACACTCGCCGAACGGATCTCCCTACTCGACTCTGTGGACGGAGGAACGCACAAGTGCTACCGCTGCGGTGCCGAGAATACCCATATCCAGACTTGTCCATTGTGTCAGATGTTCCCCTTTTGCTATGGAGTACGCTACAAGTCTTCCTTTTCTTGGAATATCTTTTACCAATACAACGCTAACTGCCGACATTTACCAGGGCTGCCAAGCGCTCCCTCTAGTCCAGGACAACCATGACATTGACTGTGCCATCCTCCGCGATCCCGATATGGCTGCCTTGTTTCGGAAGGATTGGAGGAAGTTGACCGAATTCATGTGGCCCACCTTGAATCCCCAGAGTCTCATACCACTGGACTTTTGAGACATACTCGTTTGGAAGATAGGAGAGATAATTGGCTAAACATGGACTTTCTTGAGGGCCTCCCGGCTGCTTCAATATTGCCATACAAATGCGCAGCGCCAATTCTGACTTGAAACTGTTATCGGGCGCGCTGGATGCGATGCGGCCGGCTGCATGTTAATGTACGATACTGGAATAGTTTATCTCGTCTATGATGCAACATAGCATTCCTACTGATATCCCAACAGCCAAGTATCTGCATGAACCAGTGACACAGCATTGGCTCATTTCAATTTATGAACGTCTTGGGCATCAGACAGCAATGACTTCTCCAGGCAGTGCTAGCGGAAATCGCTAAGCCACTAGATCCGAAGGATATATGTCGCTTCGGTGCATCTACATCTACATTCTGCAAAGCCTCATGACTTACCCCTAGCTCTAAACTCCAACTCCACAGTCGGATCTGCCGCAAAGACCAGACCAAGATCGAGCATGCTCGGCCTTGGCCTTTCCTCGCCCACATATCGAACATCGTACCGTAGGATAATCTCCCCAAGAACAATGTTGAAAAAGGTGAGAGCAAAGAACCGGCCAGGGCAGGCTTGCCGGCCGACTCCGAATCTAGAATTGGTTATTCGCATTAGCGGTGAACTTTTAAGACCGAGACCTACGTAGACCATCCCCTTAAGAGATCGTGATCTGTTCACAGGGGTTTAGTATGTGAGGTGGTGAGCGTGGGCGAGGGGTCTGGGGGCATACTTCGCTTCACAGCAGACGCGCGGTCTCCTTTCGAGTTGTAGAACCTCAGTCCGTCGAACTTGTGAGGGTCCGGGTAGTCGTCCGAGTCCCACAGCATGTGTGAGTGTGGAAAGGCACAGAGTGCTCCGTTTGGGAGTACAAAGTCTTTCTCGAACTCGAACGACCCGGCCATGACGATGCGGAAGATCAGCACTGGTCGGTCAGCATTAGGATATATCGGTAGCGAAAGTATTGGAGTCGAGTGCAACTTACGCGACGCAACATGGGGAGTTACCCTCAGAGACTCACGGATGAAAGAGTCGAGCTTCTTCATTTTCCCCATGCTGCTCTTCTGTCCACCTCTCACCCATTGGGAACTAGAGAATCTCCGCGCGGATACCGTCCAGGTGTTCCCGGTGCCACGCAAGATCATACACGAGGGAAAGCAGAGAGCTGTGCATGGTCTCAATGAAAGTGAGACCGTAAAAGATGAGCCGGTTGGCCACCTCTTACCGCCGTCTTGAACTGCGCTGGGATGTTTTGGTTCAGCGCCCATTGAATTCAGTCAACGGGCTGTTGCTCTTCACTGGTTGTTTGATGCGCTTGCTGCCGTCGTGCAATTTCCCTCCCGACACCGTTCGCCACGGTGGCAAGGCTTCTCCGAAGTGAGTACTGGAATACATATAAGACGTACTTCTTGAGGGGTCCGAGATTGATCCAGCGAGAGAGGTAAGCAGAGATCACCATTTGGGGCGTGTAGTGCTCGATTGCGGCGATAAAGTTGTCATCTTCGACCAGCGCCTCCCCATACAAAATCCTCCCTGACACATGCCTGGTTATCCTTCGACAGAGGTCGTGTCCGCGAATCCTCGTCCATGTCTCGGGGTTCTGCCCAAGTATCTTCGGCAGGATATCTGTCGTGCGGGCTTGGGGGATCAATCTTATGGTAGCTTTAGGAATCGTCAGTTTATATTTTGTGTATCGCGTCTGTCTCCTTGATGAAACTTCAATTGAAGAGGCTACATGGGAGCTGCGAGCCCTACCTAACTTCATGTTGACCAGCTTGGACGCAACCTCAGCTTCAAAACCTGTGAAATGTGCACCGAACTTTGGCATCATAAACTACTAGTATCAGTCAGTACGCAGATTAGGTTTCAATGGACAGTTCCATTGACTGACTCTATCAAGACAGGCCCGAAAGCTCAGCCTCTCGGGTCCGGTGGCCTTCACTATCGGGAGATAGCTTGGTGGCAGGACAAAGACCCATTCCTGGATTCCTCCTATCCATACTTTGAATGGTTTACCCTTTTTGCTATACTTGATGTCTGTCAGTAGCTTTAAGGAGCTGAGTTCAAGGCAAAGAGTGGACCTTCTCGTAAGCAACATCAAGGTACAGGACAAGTCTCGGGATCAGAATCCTCCACCACTGCCCTGAATTGTACGCATCCCAGAATCGCGATCAATGTAAAGCAGGAACCCTTTTCAGATTATACGGATCTCGGCGCGGAAGGAGGTAAGCTCCGGATATAAGTGCAAGGCATAGTAAGATTGCCGATAGTCGTGGGTTCGAGGAGGCTAGCGCCAAGTATGGCTCTAGATACTCTTCATCATAAGTCAGTGGGTTGATTATCGAAGGGTAAAACTGCCAGAGCTAGACAGGGGCCATACCTTGGATTGCGGAGAGAGTAGTAGTGGAATTGTCCATCATTCCCGTCCCTCGATCGTGGAAACACAGAATCAGGAAGCAAATGTGAGATATGAGTGACGCGCAGACGGGAACCCCCTATAGTGCAACCAGTGCTACATATATGCTAAAAATAGACTATGCTCGAGCGATACTGCGACGCTATGCCTCTCTCGTCATTGGCTCTGAGCGCAAAGGCACAGAAATGAGTGCTCAGAGCAGTTCCTGCTGCAAGGCATATCGCTATCCGGAGGATCCGCAGTGCTCGCCACCAATACCGTATCTTCTTGCGTAGTCCTTCTTAGATCGGTATAGCGATCAACCAGACATAATTTGAATAGGAGACCAGGACCGAGCTTGACTGGTTCCGCTCATCTGGCCAGTTGGGAGCTAGCTATGAGAGGTTCACGGGATGAGTGTGATAAGTACACATTTTGTTGTAGGGTTATCCTTGACACAAATCCTGCATCGTAGATAGAACGGGCACACAAGTCTGGGGTGTAGATGGCGCGACGCTGAGAACCTATCGGTTCCTGGATCCTGTCAGTCGGTCAGTGAGATCCCAGAGCCATCCTTTCGGGTGCATGCTGTGCCACTGAGAAGCTCGCTACGGTGTACGGCAGTGTAGCACCACAGAATAATCCCTCCATCACAAGCATACGAACCGAGGTGGCAACGCCAGCCAATGCAAGCGTACCGGACTACATGTTAACACTCATAGCCCAGCGATTTCCGTGCGATAACCACGTCATTGAATCACCGAATAGTAAAAAACCGGGGATTAGATTGTTTGGTGCAGTAGCGCTTACAGTGGGGGGATCTGGGCAGGGGTCGTGCCTATCAGACCCCCTGGATAGATCCCGACAGCCGACAGCTTTGCCGCCTGTATCGTAGCCAAGTCTTCTACTCTAGGTGCGATGGCATCTTGCAACACAGTTCGCTAATTTTCCTGTTTTACTGTCCGATTTTCGGTGATTTCTCTCTTGGTACGGGGCACATGGCGCGGTTCGCTGTCCTGTACCAGGCTGAAGGGCACATACTCGGAACCAGGTCGGTTCCGCAGTGGGTAACTTACACCATATCGGAATCAACATGCATGGCTTCGATGGCTTTCATAGCCGGGTTTTAGTTGCAGTTCAAGAGCCAACAACCATAGCACTGTGCTTGAGAGAACCCTTGTAGCTCATCATGTTTTCTTGATTGAGCATTGTGTACTGACGGTGACTATCGTCAGCCACAAAGGCCACGCTGTCAGGCTGTTAACCCACAACGAACCAGGTTCGTCAGTTCTATCCTGCAAGTAAAGAAGCGAGGCCAGAAAATGCGTTGTCGATCCACACGGTAGTGGGGTTTTTCTTTTGAGTTTGCCGTCAATAGTGATAATGCAGGACTTATGCTCGTATATATGATTCTTCAGAATGTCATTCGTTGAGACAAGAACCAGGGGGGAGGCGAGGGGTGCCGGGCCATCTTCAAATCCAACCATCAACAGGGAGGCGTTTCTGGCGGCGTACATCAGGCTCGGCCAGAGGGAGCTCTTGCCTTCCATGCAGCTCAATTGCAAGCGTCGGTAACTATCTGCTGCCGAATCACCGAGCTCCGTGGCGTGGACGGGCCTTGGTTGAGATTGTTAAGTACAGCACGGAGAATTCTAGAAGACACTCAAAGCCCTGTGCTTGACGAAATTTCTTACCCCCTCACATTCATCATCATCAGCTTGGTATCAGATTCCACCATAATCATGATTGACTACACATTTCGTGACTGTTGCTTTCACTCGGACCCTATAGATCCTCGCAGTCCACCCCATCCCAACCCCGAAGAGTTCATTGGCAACATACCTGTGCACGCCTCCAGGTACAATGCTGAAGCCGAAAGAGTTGCCGAAGAGTTCTTGCGAGACTGGAACTGGGCCGTGAATGCCGATGGGCTGTGTGAAGGGTTCAAGTACGAACATATCGGAGGCGCTACCCCTCTCGGTAACTTTGCGACATGGTGCTATCCAGAGATGACCCCGGAGCGAGTTGCACTATGTACAATTGTCTGTGACTTTGGCTTTTATTGGGACGGTCAGTATCCAACCCGTGAGTTCGCATTAGCACTATCTGGCTCTGACAAGGCGCAGATATCACGGACTGCATTAGCGTTGAAAAAATGACAGAGGTGACCAATGATCTCGCGGTTGTTCTCATGGCAGAAGTAAAGCTTGGGCAGCGTCTCGAGCCGAAACTCGAAGTCAGTAAGCTTATGGTGAAGGTCGTCCGCGAGATGCTCGACATGGATCGCGAGGGGGGCCTCATGATGATAGACGGGTGGAAGAGCCATCTCGATGGTCAATCGAAGAGCACGCATAACGACATGTCATTCGAGCAATATCGAATCCATAGATTGAAAGAGCTCGCTGCAGAGTACGTATATCCCTTCTACTCCACCGTTGGCAAGGCCGGGTCTGACTTGAGCAGGTGGGCAGTAGGGCTCGGATGCTGGGCGTCTAATGTCCATATCACCCCTGAAGAGAAGAAGTCTGTCGACGACTTCATTGTGGCAGGACTGATTGGTGCCGAATTCATGAACGACTATTATAGCTTTGACAAGGAATTTGCGGAGCATCAGCGCACAGACTCTCTGTATCGCATGCAGAACGGCGTGGCGTTGCTGATGAGAGAGTATGGATATCCAGAGCACGAGGCGCGGGAGATCGTGCGACAGCAACTGTGGAACGCAGAGAAGGCGATCATGGAGGGATATCACGAGTGGGAGAAAAGAGAGGGATCGGGTCCTCGCGCGCTTGAGATCCGTAGGTACATTGCCATAGTCGTCTTTATCATCAGTGGTGCGACCTATTGGCACTCCCATTCCCCACGATATCATCGGGCGGACATTTCCAGCACACCAGAGGAGCGCGCCACACTGGTTGGAAAGTGTCATCGTGAACTCCGCATTCTCGAGGGCTACCCTCCACCAAACGGCTTCGCTGACTTGACAAAGCCACTCACAATACTCGGCGATGCTTCGACCACACTCAACGGGGAAGTGTCAACTGCAGACAATGGTCATAACTCGGACACGCCAAATGGTGTGACTAATGGGGATAGTAATAAGACAGAAGAAGACCAGCCAAACGGTATCACTGGTCATCAGAATGTCAAGATCAATGGGGAGGGTCTTGCCAATGGGGGAAGCACGATCAATGGAGCTGCCCTGACAAATGGAACAACTACGACGAACGGACAAGCACAAACAAATGGAGAGGCCCAGACAAACGGGATTGGAAAGGTCAACGGCATCAAGGTCAATGGGGAAGCCAACACCAACGGCAATGGAGTGAATCACGGCGGCCACGGCTCGCTCTCGACGTATTCGGGTGATTTCCGCAAAGCACCGGCCCACGTAAGTTGCAGGTTCCATCTACTCGCAAGTTCGAGCTAACGGACCAAGGTCTGCGAAGCGCCCTACGTTTACATCAACTCTCTCCAAGGCAAGAATATGCGAAACAGGTTCATAGATATGCTCAACTCCTGGCTTCCTGTCCAGCAAGAGTCCTTGCAAACCATTAAGAATGTTATACAGATGCTGCACAACTCCTCGCTCATGTAAGCAATTCTGAGGTGCTTTCTGTGAGCTCAGACTAACCAGCTACTAGGTTGGATGATATTGAGGATACCTCTATACTTCGACGAGGCCATCCTGCAACTCATTGTCTCTATGGTACTAGTCAGACCATCAACAGCGCCAATTTCGCCTACGTGAAGGTGGTTCAAGAAACCCTCAAGCTGCAGAACCGAGAGAGCATTAATGCCTTGACTGGTGGGTGGAGGCTTCCTCCTATTCTTACAAGCCCGACTGACTCTCGGGGTAACTAGACGAGCTTAACAATCTCCACTGCGGTCAAAGCCTGGATCTATACTGGCGCTTTCACCATCAATGTCCCTCGATTGACGATTACATTATGATGGTCGACAACAAGACAGGCGGCCTATTTCGGATGATTCTTCGTCTCATGGAGGCCGAGTCGCCAGCTCCTTCAACCGCATCTCTCACCTCCCTGTTGACACTGACTGGGAGGTACTATCAGATCCGTGACGACTATCTTAGTCTGACCTCCGCTGAAGTGAGTATCTGCTGTGGAAGATCACATGCTGCCCGTATCACTGCTAATAGGTCGCAGTATACAACCAAGAAAGGCTTCTGTGAAGATTTCGACGAGGGCAAATTCTCTCTCCCTTTGATCTATGTGCTCCAGAACACGCCCTACCCCGAGCGCATCACAGCTGCCATTTTCCATCGCCCTGCGGGAGAAAGGACGGTCTCACAAGAGGTCAAGACCATGATCCTCAACGAAATGGATGCAGTCGGAACCTTCGACTACGTCCGCCGAGTTCTGAAGCACCTTCACACCGAACTAATGACCTTACTGGATGAAGTCGAGGCCGCACATGGTACAAATCCAGCAGCGAGACTACTAATGTTGGGGCTGGCACTTTAGACTCTGCTATATGTTATAATAGCCGCTCTGTACTCAGATCTCCTTTGTGTGCTGTCTTTGGCCGCCAAATTGATCACTGCGAAGGCCCTGGTTCTAAATGTTCATATAGCTTGTTGGGTAATCATCGCTTCTCTCTGCTTTTCGACCATTAAGTTATTTCAGGATCTATTACTTCTCAAGCTACTGGTCTCGACAGACTTGAGTCATTCATCAACTCAATTCTTTCTAACCATCGTACCTGCGTAATGCCTCACTCGTACAACTTCATTTCCGCGAAGATTTCTAATCTGCGAACGTCAAATTTTGATTTCTATCCAGACGTACTTTACAGTTGCTAGACAGACTCGAGTTGTGCCATCTCCCGCCGCATGCGTTTGTGTATCTTGCGATATCGCCATTAAGCAGCATGACAAGCCCCCAGTTGTGAAAACCAAGCTCACCTGAACGCGCAATCTCTGCGTCTCTCAATGAGATCACGTAAGATTGAAGCTCAACAGCTCAGCTTTCTGTAGCCGAAATGATAATTTATTCCCCAGCTCCCTCACCCCTGGTGTGCTTATCTCAATCCGCCACCGGGCTTCATCTACCCAATGCACTTCCGCCACAAAGAGATGGCCGAAATGAGTGAATGCTCGAGAGATATGGCATGTCGGCTTCGAGATAAGCCAACCTCCCTGAACAGTCTCATTCACTCCGGAGCTCCGTGTCGGATGGCAGGAACATGAGGTGTCACTTCTTCCGCATATCGACTGCCACGAAATCTGCTGTACCACCCTCTCCAGCAAGCTCGGATACCTATCGCTTACATTGATCCCATCCGTCGGGAACAAGGTCATCACGCCCCGGTCTTAGCACTCGCATTGTGTAACGGTTCGAGATAGGGAAATGGTGGGCGAGGGGAAACGCAGGGGCTCGTGGCACATTCATCTCCAGGGTTCATCCTTGATGCTGGGATCGCCATTTCCGACTCGGACGAAGCATCTCGTCAAAGCCTGGGTTCCGACGGACGGGAAGCCAAATGTTGACATTGCGTTATTTTCCTCTGTGGGTAATTTCAGTGGCGGCCAATCCTTGAGCTTTGTTCCTTGCGTTCTTTGGCATGTATCCGAGGAATCCGATGTTGAGGAAGTGGTTAAGAAGGTGGGTGTTTGACATGGCCTCATGGCACAATACCAACGTCATATCATGCAAATAGTAAGCGGCTCTCGAGAACAAATATCTTCATCATCGGCAAATAATGTATTGGACAAACCAGCGAAGGAATGGCTCCATTATCCGGGGAGTCCGAGCGGAGACCACGCTGTGCTTTTGTACATTCTCCGAGATCATCCACCAGCATGAACAGCACCCTATGGGGCAAGAATAATGCAGCAGCCTCTACTGCTCAATGGCAGTAGCAGATTGTTCTCAACGTGCAGCAATCACATTATTCTGCGAGACCCTGCCATCAGTGCATTCTTCAGGCAGGTGTAGCCATTCGGGCTGCGCTGAGGGCTTGTGGCTGCGTCTGCAGAGATGACTGACCACATGAACCATTTGTTATCCAGAATATTGAAATCCAAAATGTTATTCTTCCGCTGCGCGGTCTTTTGAGCAATCCCCGCAGCATCGGGAATCAGGCTCCGGCGACGCTCTTCGTTCAGCCCGCAGGATCAGCCCGAATACAAATCCATGGTATTGTTTTGTCATCGGTATTCGGTGGTGCCAGGGTCAATCTGTCCATCAAATCGCTAAAGCAGAAATTGTCCCTGACTCAACTTCATGGCTGATATATAGAGCTTTCTATGCGGATAGCCAGCCACCCTGAGGTCTAAGCTGCTCCGCTCCTTGGATTCCACCAAGAACGATTCACCATGGAGAACTCTCCCATCATCCTTCCTCCGCCGAATCTGGCTTTTTCAAATGGTGAAATCTTGATCTTTGTCCTTCACCTTAGCGCCGCTAACCAAATTCTCACCACCAGACACCTCCGTGCCCTCCACGCCGAATCCCTCCTTGCTAGCATTCATCGGCCCTCAACTAGCGACAATCGTCTTGCTCGCAACCGTCCTCATAGGCTCACGTTTCTATCGCAAGGATGACCCGTACAATCTCAACAAAATTCCTACCCTCCCGCGGTCGCGCATCATGGACGTGTGGCGGACAGGGCAACTCTGGAGACTCCTGATCCCAAGATTCATCCCCTACGTCGATTTCGCGTACGAGAAGGCAAGTCTCATCGGACTGTTCATGCAGCGCGACATCTGACTCGTCGCAGTACAGTAAGAAAGGCACACCGTTCAAGTTCTGGATCACACCTCTAGGGAAATGGGTCTATGTCATGCCTCCGAAATACCTCGAGAAGATCAAGAACCAGAGTCAGCCGGCGTTGAATCTGCGTGTCGTGATTCAGGTATGTCTGCTACTGTCACTGCCTGTCTCTGATGGTTCCGATTACTGACAGGCGCAGAGTATCTTCCCTGGCCTGCTTGAGAATTTCGTCGCTCAGGTTGGAGTGAAACTCGTGAATGCGAATTTATGTACGTCCACTCTTTCAAGCGACAGTCGGGTACTAATATGTCCAGCCGAAATCGATCCGATCCTACAAGCCCGCACAGAGGAATTATTCGACCAGCAGATCGGCAGCCCGAAGGAATGGAAGAAAGCAAACTGCTTCACTCTCGCCCACGACAGCATCAAGCACGTCTCCGGGCGCATTGTCTTTGGTGAGAACTTGGTTGACCGTCCCGATTTCAAAGGGCCCATGGGCCGGTATGCGACCCGGCTCGTGGGCTTTGGGATGCTCGCTCGGCGACTCAATTTCTTTCCCTTCAATAAGATCATGATCTTCATCACTGGATTAATTCTGGAAAAGGATTTGGCTGTGGTGACTCGCTTCGTGGCAGAGGAGGTCGCAAAGCGTCAGCAATTAACGGATGACAGCAAGAAACCATTTGACTGTATTCAATGGGCGATGGAGCAGGATATCCCGGAGTCGGAAAAGACCCCGAGACTCATTGCAGAACGTCTCGCCTTTGCGACATCGGGCATGATCAACACTCCTCCGGGGACGATGATGACCATGTTCTACGATGCTGCATTCCACACAGATTTTGTGAACGAGATCCGCGAGGAGATGACCCAGATCCTAGCCGAAGATGGCAACGGATGGGTCGAGAGCTCCATCGCAAAGATGAAGAAGCTCGAGGCATTCGTTCAGGAGAGTCTAAGATTCTCGCCCTCCTTAGGCCCACGTAAGTCATCCTCGACCTTTTCGACACCCCGTTTCTAACATCACGCAGTGACATGCTGGCGAATGGTGATGTGCGAGAAGTTCAAGTTCGACGACGATCTGACCCTCCCCAAAGATAGCATCATGACGTTTCCAACATACTGGATGCGCAACGACCCCGATACCTACGACGAGCCCGACAAGTTTGACCCGATGCGGTTCCAGAGGTTGAGAGACGCATCGGGTGGTAAGGAAGACTTAAACAGCGATCGTAAGTCACCCACTATTTGCCCAGCATGGAACGATCTGACTGTCATCAACGTTTAGCAATCAAACATCGATCTCTCCTGTGAGTTTTCTATCTCAATTCTGTTTTTATCGAGCTTTGCTGACTTCGAGATAGGTTCGGCTACGGCCGCCAAGGCTGCCCTGGGCGATTCTATGCTACCCGGATGATGAAGCTCATCATTGCAGTCATGATCTTCAGATACGATATCCGCTTCGCTGGCGGAAACCCCCCGGCAAAGCCAGAGTCTTATGACATCGAGCCGTTCTTCCATCCGACCTGGAATGTTGACTTGGAGTTTAGGGTCCGCCAGTAAGAGATTCGGTGGGAGGAATCGGGTGTATGAGAGGTAATGTGTGAGGCCTGGGCTGTGCATATTGGCATACTTGGTAGATATTGCTTGTACCTGTTGCTTCGAGTTGACGGACGTAATCTGGGGCTTCGACCATCCTATCTCGTCTATCTTGTAGAGGGACTGCTTCTATCATAATATCTCGCGACATGCATATAATCTGACTTGCTCTGTTTGGAGAACGCTGGCCAACGTAACCTGAAGGTAAGAAATCCTATATGAAGTTCAAAGCTAAGATAATATCATCTTTGGTTCTCTTAGTCTTCTCAATTCCTTCGTTGTGCCTCACAGATACTAGTCAAATATATAACTCTGACAGATGTCTTGGTAAGACACCACCTAGTATATATCATATGCACAACCCCATCTTACATAGTGGTACACCTCGCAATAGCTCTGTGCCCACGCCTCATGCCATAGACTCGGGCATACCATCCTGGAGTCCACTTCTCAGGGGCAATCCTGACATCATCAGCGAGATTTTTGCATGGCATAGACCACTCGATCAAGCACGGTCATGCTGGTGCTGTGCGCGCCTTATCAAGACTATCTGGTACTGACCTCTCTGTCATGAAGCAGCGTGGCTAATTTGAAGATTGGCGCCACTGGGGTAAAGAAAGCGGTTGGTAGCTATGGCAAGGTCGAACGGGATTGAGGAAGAAATTGATCCAACTTGTGAGGTTATCTAAGTCATGCTACAGCAGTATCAAACTCCAGTGTGGCCCTGACAGACTGACAACAGATACACGAACATGAACACACTCATTGTTCTTTATTCTCTCCGCCGCGCGCTGTCCATTCTACCCTTGCTTCCCAATTGCGATTTCTCCCGACATGAGATAAAGATGGCGGCTTCCAATAGGTAGAGATCCAACTCCCTGAACCCTCGAATCGCCTCATTCCGTCACATATTCCACTGTAACCCTCACCCCGACCTGTATCTTCAACGGCTTACAAGACCGATCCCCGACAGCAAACTCCTTCTGATCCACCGCATGATCCACCACCTCAATGATCTTCACCTTCTCCTTCCCCAGCCCCGCGGCAAGGAACCTCGCCCTCGCCACCGATTGCTCCATAGCAAGTTCCCGCGCCTTATTCTCCAGCTTCTCCCTCTCCCCGTCCGTAAGCCCCCACTTGATGCACTCAAACTTGACAAACTGGTTGTCGCTGATATGGTCGACCAGAGGCGCCAGTTCCTGTAGATCTCCAAACTCCGCTTCGATATCCCGCGTCATTGTAATTAGTCTCTCTGTCACTTCTCCGTTCTCGTCTTTCCGGTCTTCGGAGAATGTGTGGTGGGGGCTTGCGTCGAAGTGGGTGATCGCGGGAGGCATTTCGTTGCCGTTGCCTGGGGAGCCTCGTTTCGTGCTGAGCTCGGAGAGATGGTCGTAGAGTTCTTCGTAGCAGCTGTCGAATTCTTGTTTGTCGGTGCTGTCGCTGACGGCGATGTACAACATGGTGAAGATGAGAATTGCGCGGTCGGCGCGTTGGGTGAGGGTTTTGGAGGCGGAGGTTGTGATTGTAACGGGAGACATGGTGTTTTGGGTTTCTGGTGAAGGAACGGAATTGAATGACACAACAGTGGTATGTTGGGAGTGTGCAAAGAAACTGTGGAGAGTGAGAATAGAAGAAGTGGGAAATGTGTTGCGTGGTGGGAGCAGGTTGATCCAAGAAGCCAAACACAACAAAAGATAGACGAGGAAAGCCTGGGAATGACTACAAACAATTACAGAAATAGGTTTCTAAGGTTGATTGAAACTGCTTATGGATTGGGAAGGTGCTCTTAAGATACATGCACAGTCATTCAAGACTCCTGTTCGTGCTTCCTTACCATTCTTTGTCGTCGAACCTGCAACGATAGTAACACCTCAAGTAAACACACTTTGAGCCTCATCATGGTAGAAGAGAAAGCAGCCTCAAGCCACAGTGTACTTGACAGTGATCTTAACCTCCACCTCCACATCCAGCGGCGACCACGAGATCTCCCCAGTCTTCTTCTTCGAAACCCAGTTCACCTCGTAGCCTTCATATCCCTGAAGTTCAGCAATCTTACCATGGTGAAGGACATCCGCAAGCAAAATTGCCTTCTTGGACGCATCCTTAACAGCATGGGTAATTGCCTCGCGCTCAAGAAATGCCAGGTCCGCCTCGGGAACTTTCCACTCCACGCTCTCCAGCTCAATGTCCACCTCGTCCTTGTCCAGAGCCTTGATTCTCTCGAGAACATGGGTCAAACCGCCGAACTCCTGGAACTCCACCATGAAAGTCCTGAAGGCTTTGAAACCGATGTTGTCGTCGCCCTGGTCGGCCACCCAGCCGGGGTGATAGGTGAATTTGAACTCGCTCTTTTCCCACTTGGTGATGGGGGCGCGGGGGAAGGCGCTACGTTTGCGTTTCTTGGAGGGCTTCGGGTTGTCGGGGGGGCACAACGGCTTGAGGATTGCCTCGACTTTCGTCCACAGGTCGCAGAGCTGGTCGACCTCGTCGGGGGGGCCGGTGTAGTAGTCGGTCAGCTTCATGCGGAGGACGACGAGTTTGGGCTCGCTGCTCAGTTTTGCCGAGCCGTCTACTTTGATAGTGACGGGTGACATGGTGTATTGACTGCTTTCAAGAGGTAGGAAATGGTAGATGTAGATAGGTCTGGTGAAGAGGTGCCAGATGGCGATGAAGAAGTGAGGAAGTGTTGTGGTGGGAAGAGAAGGAAAAGGTCGCAGAGTGAAAAGGTGTTATCTATGTGTTGCAACATCACCAACACATTCACTTGTTGCCTGCAAACAAAGAGTTGCCTACATTTGCAGAACCAGAAGCACACTGCGAAGTCCGTTGAGCACTTATTCAAGACATATCATACTTAATATTTAACCTTAATGATTAGTGATACAACTGCCTATCTAGGAACTGACTTGGTGAAAGATGATACGATGGTTGGGCTGGAATGGCACGCTAAGTGGGTAAGCACAACATAAGATCTGTCTGATTCCAATCCCATTGGAGTATTGCTCGTTAGGACCGAAGTCCATCCTGGCTGCTCCACCCTCAAGATGCTTCAAAGCGCACCTTGACCCTCACCTGCAGACAAACGTTTTCCGGTCCGTACGAAATCTCTCCCTTCTCATAGATCTCATCCTCCCCGTCACTCGATACCTCCACCTTCTTCATCTTCTTCTTGCCGAGAACCTTTCGATACGCTTCAGCCTTGTCCATTGCGTCAGCCACAGCCTTCTCCCTCAGCTCATGCATGACCTCCGTCTTTTTCTGCGCCGTGAGCGTCCAGTCCACCCAATCAACAGACGAACAACCCATCAGACGAATATCGTGCACCGTCCGTGCCATGATATCGAAGTTACGAAATTCAGCCCAAGAGGTCGCTACCGCCGTGTAGACAGCAAGCCCCGTCTCTGCGTGGTCTGAGAAAGTCTTGACATCTGACCCGTTCCAACGGGTGATTGCCGCGGCTGCGTCACCGGCGACGTTGGTCCTCAAATGCTCGAATGCGGTCTCGATTGGAGCCATGAGATGGTGAAGAGCCACGGATGCCTCTGTCCTGTTGTATGCCATAGCTCTGGTGGTGATTCTTAGCACAGCGAGCTCGGCGGGGTGGCTCGCTGTCGCGCTGCCGTCTATAGTAACCGAAACCACGTCAGGGAGGCTCATCGTCTTGTCTCGTGTTATAATACCAGCGGCGAAAGCCGCAATGGATGCGAGAATTACAAATACACGATAGGCACAACGAGTGGGAATAAAAGAGGTGACAGCGAGAAAGCCCAGGTTAAGGTAAAGATTCCCTCGACAGCGATATGATTTCTGTGCCTGCACCGAGCACCTGCATTATGAACTACACACCAAAAAAGCAAGAACATAGGCTGACCTCAACCTCAGAACCTCACACTGCCCACATGTCTCTACGAGACCAAACCAACATCCAGCTCATCACAAAACCCCCCCAACCCTCCCCGCAACAACCCTCCCCGCAACAACCCCCCCAACACAAACAACAACCGCCCCCCAAAACAGCATATTCCTCCTCGCCCTCCTCTCATACTCCACCGTCGTCCTCTGGATCCTCTCCGCCCAAGCCCTCGGCGGATTCCCACTCGGAAACTCCCCCTCGGGCACCTCCTTACCCAGAAACTCACACAGCGGCGCCCACCCATCCTCAACACTCCACTCCAACAACCTCTCCCGCGGCAACCCCAACCCTCGAATCTTCGTCACATGCTCCTGGTAAACCCACTTCCCGTTCGACGCGAAGCTCCCGCGGAAGAACCGCGGCATCATGGTCCGACACATCGCGTGCTTGATCCAGAACAGCTCCGCGCAGAAGAACGACTTGATCCAGCTCCAGTCGATCGGGTTGCGGTCGAAGTAGCCCATGGTCGACTGCATGGATTTGTACCACGCGTCGAGGTCGGTGCGGGTGTTGAGGATGACCTTTGCGTCCGGGTAGGCGGCGATAAGTTCGAGGGCGAATTCTGCGGCGAAGAGGTCGCAGACGCCGACGCTGTCTCCGAGGACGGTGTCGAAGTCAGCGGCTGTGAGTTTTGGGCTTGGGGTTTCGCTTGGGTTGGTGGGTGGTGTAGCGTATTTCTTCTTGAGTAGGCGGTACATGTTTTCTAGGTCGTAGGGGGGAAGGAGGGTGTCGAAGCCGTGGTGGGTGTGGTCGTAGCCTAGTGTGTGCAGGGCTTCGCGGAGGGATTCGGTGGCGGAGCGGGAGATGCCTACGGCGAGGATTTGCATGGGTCTCGTGCGTGCTGGGACAGACGCGTCAACGCTGTAGAGGAGATGGAGGAGGGAGTCGGGGATGTAATTCATTTTGATCTCTAAAATGAGGTTCAGGATGGAAGGATACGTGGATTGATGTGAAGATAGCTAGGATATGAATTTGATTGATAGAAACTCTCTTATTTATCCTGACGATTGACTGAAATTCAGACGCCCCCTGCGTGTGTGGTTGACGATTGTCCAAGCCAACCTTAGCATGGGGCGAAGGGGCACAGCTCACCGACTTGATAGGTGGGCGCGGTATGCTACCGAATTGGTGCAAGCATGGGCGCCGTGGGTGTCATACCTTATTTTATCCCACCTCTAACGTCTGACAGTGCGGGGAAATGACGCCCGTCGCTTCAAATTTACTATACCGTACTGCCATTCAATCTAGGCTGACAGGGAATAAGCATCGTAAGCACTGCGAGCTTAAACTATAAACCCGGGTAATGCCGACTTCGCTCAGTGGAACCGGCGTAGCTGGGAGCAGCATAAGAACGCTGCAATGCTGAGATTTGTGTGTTGCTGTCGACCGCTGTGTAAAGCGGAAAGTGCTGGAGATGATGTGACTTTTCGATCGCCGCAATGGGGCTTGTGATGGGAGTGTCTTCCTCTGGTCGAGCGCGATGCTCAAGAGCAGCCAAGGGCTTAGGATTGTTTACGTCAATTTAGTGGTGAGGCTAAGATGGGTTAACAACCCATACCAGAGAGCACTCGCCATCAGAGTGCGGCAATGACTTTTTTGAGCGCAGCCAACGACACTGGCTTTACAAGGTACTCGTCAATCCCGGCAGCCTTCGCTCGCTGTTGCATGTCGGTGGATGCGACGCCGGTAACTGCCATGATCCGTGATCGCATAAGACCCCTGTCCTCTTCGAACTGACGGATCTTGTTCGTTGATACGATCCCATCCATCACAGGCATTGAGATATCTGCAGCAAAATCATTAACACCAAACATTCGCAAGTATAGAGGCAGTGCTTACCCATCAGAATAAGATCGTATCGCCGCCGAGATTCCTTGAACTTATTCAGTGCGATGAGTCCGTCAGACGCTGTATCGTAAGTGCAGCCAATCTTCCCAGCAAAGGTGGCCAGAATCTGGGTGACCAAAGTAAGTATGATAACAGTTACAATAAGAGTCTTGTGGGGCACACCTTGAGGTTGATGTCGTTGTCGTCAACGATCAGCAGATGCAAAGGTTCCGGAGCAACCACGGTCTCAGTGACGAGCGGTGCACCAGGTTTGGTAATTGACTCCTGCAGCCGCGTGGTGTGAATCGTTTCGCTGGGAACATCGTCAATAGGCGGCGGTGTCGGCTCTGGTGTAGAACCATCCGAGATCGGCTCTTCTTCAGGAAGAGGTGGCAGTTCTTGTTCGGGATCTTGTAATAGCTCGTGAACCTTGACAACTGCATTGCGAAACTTTCTGCAGCCAAATCTGGAAGATGGTTAGCACCTGCGAAAGTCAATAATTTTGGAAACGTACGGTTGAGACACGCGGATAAGATGCGATGAGCGCATCGGAACTGAGGTCGGTGTTTTGCTATTGAGAATGATGAAGATTCTTTTGAAGCCTAGGCGCTGAGGGTCGTGTAAAGATAGCTGGCCACTCTTTAGTGCGTCGTGGAATTTGATCTCCTCGATGATTGCGACATCGCCCTCCGAGTCGCAAAATGACTCTGACGAAGAGATACTCCAACCACCCTGCTCGGCCAGTATGCCGGTCAAGCAACTGCGGATAGCGAGCTTTCGTTTAGCTTCAGCGGGTAAGATACCAGTTGGAGTCTCCTTGAGGCCAGGATAATCGTTGAATCCAATCAAGCACACTCGTACAGGTGGCGCTGTGGGGCCATCTTCAACGATCAATGGTAAACCCCGTGGAAGAGCCGGTGGCTGTAGGGTCTCCACGGGAACAAATATGTCAACTTGGGTGCCAACGCCAACTTCGCTTCGCACGTTAAGGTGTCCATCGAGAGAAGCGACAAGCTGGCGGACAATGCTCAGACCGAGCCCCAGCCCTTCTGAGAGAGCATTCTCCTGGGCAAATGGCGAGAAGAGATTGTGTCGGAGAAAATCGGAGGCGATCCCACATCCAGTGTCGGTGACGGAGAGCAATGCAAAGACGTGTGATGGGTCGCTTTTCCGTCTCACTTTGGATAACGAGACTTCGACGAAACCCGATTTGGTCCACTTGAGAGAGTTCCCAAGAATATTCATGACAATTCTCCGCCAAGCGCCCGGCACGGAGTGTATCTTCCATGTTGATGTGTCCTCGACCCGCACGATGACCGAAAGTTCCTCAGCATCATAGTCGACTCCCTGCGGGGATGGCAAAGGCGGCTCGTTGAGATGCTCTGCGGCCTTCGGTAGGTTCTGTCCGGTATATTGAACTTCTACCACCTCTTCCACCAAGTCACCCAAGTCAAAAGCCGTCTCAAGCGATGTCACACCGATGTCCGATGCGACTTCAGTCGACTCCTCCAAGGCAGATAGATTGTTGATCCCTGAAAAGTCGAGTCTAGATTGGTTAGCATCGTGTGGTCAGAAGATGCAATAACACATTAGAACATAGTTTGGGTACCAGCTAACTCACAGATGATTGAGGGTGTCTAGGAGGGTTAAACCACACGCCTCCACCATTCCGACAAGGTGTTGTTGCTGAGGTGGAAGGGAAGCCGTCCCCAGTAACTCTGCACTTGCTAGGATGCCATGCAGCGGCGATCGCAACTCATGGCTCACGGACGACATGAATGCGGATTTGGATTTTTGCGTGGTCGCCCAATCCACGCGAGCCACCTCGGAGATAATCGAGTCGCCGAACGCTTTGAAGTAGTGCAATTCATCAGCACCAAGGGCGCGGAACACATCGCTTGTCCAAACGAGCGTTCCCGCCAACCACCGAGACTTATTCCAGTCCCAAATCGGTGAGAACAGGACAGAGTTTGCGCAGGGGAAATGATATGCGAGTTGGCGACATAAATCGGTCGAGTCAGTAGGGTTGAAATTCCATTCGGAGGGTGTAAGGTCGCTCAAATCGAAGATGTGGCCCTGGGGAAAGGACGACATCAGATCATCAAGTAGCTTCTCTGAAATGTTGAAATCGCGATGTGATTCCGCCTTTTTCACGTTCGCCCTCAGCGCGCGACCGAGGAGGGTGCACGGGTTCTCAGAAGCTTTTGATAGTGAGCCCACTCCTGGAATCGCGGCGGGACTCGGGTATGGATCGGCAAGGAAGCTGGGGTTTAAGGTTGAAGGCAGAGGCTCCCATGTTCCTGTGTCATTGCTGAGGACACTATTTAATCTCACAGTTAGATACCGGACTAACAGTTCTGTGGAGGACATACTCACACTCCTGCGTTGCAGCGAGAAGCGTCAACGAAAAGAACCCCATCCAAGTCCATCGAATCCCGAAGGAGGATACTTGCGCGAGTGAAGATCTTGGCGATGCTGTTGGCAATGCTGATCTCTGATGGTTGGGACTCACTTATCGGGCAGTTGGTAACAGTAGGCGCTGTACGCGGAACAGAATCTGTCCGATCCCCGGTAGCAGACATAGGGGACATCGGGCGTTCAATGTTTCGCGTGGGGAGCGATAACTCGGTTTGCTCTGAGCCGGTGACTTTGGAGAATAGAGAGGATAGCTCTGTTATTCCGTCCGAGGGCGAGCATGGGCCCAAAACAAGTTCAGCGCCATCGCCATCCGCGACCACGCTAGGGTTGTCGAGAGGAGCATCTCCAGCCGCTTCGCCGTTGGACGACTCTCGTCGTGAGAAAGCCCCTGGCAAATTCGTCACCGACTGAGACGGTGTGGGTTGATAGGTATCTGTAGGATCGAAACTGTCATGATCTTTGACGAACGTGGTCAAGCTTTTGACCAGCGTTTCGGTACGGCGATGACAATGCGATAGTCGGACAGTCTCCAAATGCTGCGCGATGGCGTCTGCGATCTCTTGCATGCTTTCTACCTCATTATCGTCAAAGTCCGACCGTGGTTTATCGTCGACAATGCAATACGATCCAAGCACATAACCAGCAGGGCTTCGGATTGGAACCGCGGCGTAGAAGCGCATGCTCGGCCAGTCGACAACATATGGGCGATCTTTGTAGCAATCCTCCTTCGTGAAATCTCGAACGATATAACGGCTGCTGTTGGCGACAAGATTACCATTTTCGATAGGTGTTGATGGATTCCGATTCGTGAAGAACCGAATAGTATGCGGTACTACCCCCCAGCCCAGGTGCAACGATCGAGTACCGAGATATAATCCATCGTCGCTTTGGTGTTTGCGGGAGTTGTAGAGAGAGACCGAAGCCGTCGCTTCGGCAATGACATGCTGATTGGCCTCGTCGATGATGGAAACAAAAGCGCGGTTACAGCCAAACTGCAGCACCCCCAGTCGAGCCAAACCAGTCAAGGCGGTATCTGAGGCGAGTCGTTTATTGTGATCCGGGCGCTCATCGCCCTGAAGAGTGCGAATGTCATTGTCGCTTGATGGACGATCGACGATACAATAGTATCTGCAGACAAAGAGATCAGCAAGATCCGAGCGTTTGGGGGAGTAATACCCACTTTGCAACCTCGCGCAGTCTTTCTCGCTCTGCTTCGCAGGGAGACGGTCTGTAACCGACGGTGGACATCCCGTCAGGCTGCTAGATGCATTTTCAGACACGGCTGGATGTAGGGAAAACGAAGGAAAGAGGAAGAGGCCGGGTCGATTAAAACTAAAAGTCGAAAGCGAAGCGAGACAAGGGCGTTTTCCCTGATTCCTGATTGCCGACCGTTGGGCCTTGGGGGGCGGCCCGGGCAGGAGCCAGAAGGCGTGCTGAGCGAGTAAAGAGTCTAGACTGGAGTTGGCAAATCAGAGGCTGCAATCAATCATGCTCAAATAATGGATGACAGCTGCACTGACAGTCTGACACTGACAGGCCAACGGCGGCCGACTGGGAGCCGAGACTGAGAGTCTTGCGAAGCGAGGGAAAAGTCTTCCTTGGACAAAACAGACACGTGCGGGTCGCTTCTCCCCACAACATCTCCAGCTCTCCTCCTCTCACCATTCCATCCATTCTTCGCGGTGGGCTCTCTTGCTGCCACAGGTGGCACAGATGGTCGAGAACCTCCCATCTTCATGATTCCTTTACTAAGGTGACTCTGGCAGAATCATGATTCCTGAAGAACAAGAGCTAATCCGAGCTGCAGCTGTCAAATCACTAGCGACCGTCCTCCTCCACCAACCGGATCCAATACCCAGGCCCTCCACCGACAGCCGTGAAGTACTCCGTACATTTGCCACAAGCGCACCAAAACACTCGCCTCATCCGCCACTCCAACCCGATAGAGCCGATAAAGCCAATTGGGAAACTCTCTTCGACTATATCGTTAACTTGACCGCCATGGCCAATATCCGTCTACTAGACTGACAGTTCTCGAGCCGCAGTGCATTCGCCATTGGCCCATCGCAGATTACATATAATTTCCCGACCTGTGCAGTTTTACGAGCGTCGTTCGCCTCGGATCGACATGAATAATGGTCCTATGGAGCGCCGATATATCTACGAAATACGGAAGGACACTCTGTCGGGGGGTATACAGTCTGACCACGCAGTCTCGGCCGAAGGAGGCGCCGATCCTCACTCTACAGGCTTGCGGAGCGGAAAGCTTGGGAAACAATGTGCACAACGAGCAAGCCTCAATTCTTCGCTACCACCGATATCTGTGTCATTTTCGAGCTTGACTCCTGGGCTATTCAAACCTTTCCTACTCCCGCATTTGCCACAACTCTTGCTGGCACATCTGCGACCCCGATATGGCCAATGAGTGACGATTTGTAACCGGCTGCCTGGCTGAGGACAGCGCTATCAGTACGTGACGTCCAGGTACCTGAGCCGCTCAGTCGATTCCATTCACAGATATACCCAAGCTGTGCGACGCAATTACCCGCCGACTCCACCGTTGGCACGTTATAGATCTGAGCTCCGCTGGTCAATGAGTCTGGCGTCAGTGGCGTGGTAACACTGTTGAAATAGTTGCCTTCCAACAAGGACCAGGTGTTGGTGTCAATGTCGAACGCATGGCCGCCAACGTTATGGAAATAGTTGTTCACTGCATGCAAGAAGATCCTTGAGTTTGTGTAGTCCGTACCAATGTGCGGAGCACGTCCTGACACGTCATGGATATAGTTGTTGGAGAAGGTATACCAATCTTCCAATCCTATTAAGAGGAGCGTCCAATAGTGCTTCCCATTGCAGCCGGAAGACCACGATGTACGGCCATCAAACTCGTTGTTCGAGATAGTGACACGTCCTGCTTTGCCCCATCCACTCACTATCATTTGGCGTCCGATCAAAGAAAACTATCTAGTCAGCGCCGTATCCCAGCAGGGCTGCCAGACACACCTTGTTATGGTCGATCCAAACATTATCGGCACCATCCAGGGAAATCGCGTCTCCGCCCCAGACGTACTGGGGGTTCAGGTTCTGTTCTCGTTAGTCATCAGTGTTCACCTTCTAGATACTGGACCTACCGTGATGTGGATGTTCTGGATGATGATGTTCTTGTTTCCGCCTCGGACACGGAGGCCCTTTCCCTTCAAAACACCAGCAGAGCCGACACCAACGATACTCTTATTACTCCCGACGTCCAGAGCGGTTCGGGCAGCGTTGTCATACGTGCAGGATACCCATGTTCCATCAGTACAGGTGTCCTGGATCGAAGCCTGTCCTGCGGATGTTCCTCCAGAACAGATTGTGGTGCGAGTACTGCAGCATCGTCCCGTAGTGGTTCCCTCTGAGCCTGCGAAATCCCAGGTGCGGTCAATCAAGATGACACGAGGAGTGCTATCAGTGATCCATTGCTTGAGTCTGCACTCATTTAGCAGGATTCTATCGCTCATTGCATCACAATACTCACTGGGCCAAGCTCGACGGGGTAGCAGGAGTGGCTGACCCTCCCCCAGTAGTACCGGTGGCGAAACCAAAGGCAGTACCTTTCACCTGGGCATTGGCTGCACGAAGACCAATGCTCAATAGGGTATAGAAAAGAGTTGCCTTCATGGTCAAGTCGGTGTCGGTGTGATTCTCTGGTCAGTCACTTCTACCATCTGTGAGTGTCCATCCGAGCTTTATATACCACCGCTCCATCAGCTGCCAGCTCTTCGGGTATTTTCTCTTCTACCTCAACCCCAGAAGCCCTGTCGCCGGTGTCTAAATCTCGCCGTCAATGCATTGTGAGGTGGTGCCACTGCAAGATAGCACAGGCCAAATATGCCCGACGGACATCCGTGGGACGGCACAAACGCCAGATAATATATGCTTATTCTACCACTGGTGGATCTCGACAACTTCGCATCCATGTTGCGACACCCCCTATGCCTTACAGTGTTCATTCCTCAAATCATACCATCAGAAGTACGAGCAGGGCTTCACGCAAATAGGGCAAAGCTCCGGGGACAGGCCTGGGGCGCAACGAGGTCCAGGCAGCGCAATATGTACCACGTTCTTGGCCCGTCCGAGCGCAGCCCTGTCAGGTCCTTACCCCGGAATCATGCTTATTCGAGCGTAGACTCGGCTAAAAGGAGGAAGGATGCTTAAACTTCTTCACCCCGCAAACCTACTCCGCGAACTCGGACCCAATACTTCTGCTGGAACCTGAAACCAGCCCCGGAAGGTATCACACAGATGCGTATCACGTCCAGACCGTAGCACGAACAATGCTTTTCCCATGATAGGTCATAATTTCCCGCTAGGTATAGTTCATTCGACTCTTCAGAAAATCCCCATGTGCCCCGCATGGCTGGTGCCGCGGCATCCTTCCATTGCCCTGTAGTCACGCTTCAGTATGTGCTTACTCCGTGTTAAGCATTCGGAACATGGGCTCCAATAAGTGCTGAATACAATGCAACAATGGATGGATTCTGTGCCAGTGTTTGATGACGTCAGCCGTACAACACGCGAGTGAAGAGCATCCGCGATTTTCCCTGCAAGCTCCTCCACATCCTCAATCCATCACGCTTCAGATATTCCGCTGCTCTGCCTTGAGTTTACCGAGATGGCAACAGACAAGAAAGTACTCGCGTTTGACCTGTATGGGACGCTGCTGTCCACCGAGTCCATCGCGCAACAGCTCGAATCGCATTTCCCCGCAAAGGCGTCCTCCATCTCGAACCTATGGCGTCGCTATCAGCTGGAATATACCTGGCGATTGAATAGCATGGGTATGCGCTCGCCGAATCCCCAAGGAATCTTGAACTCCCTCGACTTACATCAATAGGCATATATGAACCGTTTTCTGAGATCACCCGCAACTCGCTCCTCCACGCTCTCGCCGAACATGACGAGTCACTGGACGACCATGCGATGGCAAATCTCATGAATGCTTACGACAATCTCTCTACATTCCCAGATGCAAAGCCCACACTGACTCAGCTTGCGAGCATTCCGACCGTAGCTTCAGTTGTGTTCTCCAATGGCACCCAGACCATGGTGTCAAACTCAGTCCAAAACTCGCCGGACTTGTCCCCATACGCGTCCCTTTTCGCGGAAATCGTTTCAGTCGAAAGTGTCAAGCAGTATAAACCTGCTCCGGCAGTGTATTTCCACCTAGCGGAAAGACTAGGAAAATCGCATCCTCAACTCAACGAGATATGGCTTGTGAGCGGAAACCCATTTGATGTTGTTGGCGCGCGGAGTGTGGGTCTGAACGCGATCTGGGTTGATCGGAATGGTCGCGGCTGGGTCGACGCTGCGGTCCCTCATCTCCGGCCAACAGTCGTTGTCAAGAGCCTCGAAGAGATTGTGGCCGTCATTTCGGATGCGTAGAATAGATGCTCGAATTGAACAGATCCCTAACCTTTGAATATTCGTCCATGGATCTCAGCCGGCTCTGGTCCCTTTTGTTCCCTGAAACAGGACGCTGTGTTTACGCTGCCAAAAATATATATCGTCCCTCTACCCGTGCGAGAGAGAACGGCTCCTTGGTTAATCAAGACACCTTCCCATACTGTTGAATCCCAAACATGACTTCCGACTATTCCATTCTGGAGGGCCTTAGAACATCTCAAAACCTTTACGACCGCGCTGCTGAAGACCGCGATTGAGCGACTCTCCATGGTTGTCTTGACTCTCTTGAGCATAAGTCTTGGCCCCGTACAACGGGTCCGCTTATGCATTAGAAGTGATTAATACAAATTAAGGCGGCGCTGAGTGGCCAGTGATCAGCGACGAGCACCGCATGTGGACGCTATTTGGCGCTAGTCAAGCAGTGCGCTTGGCCGAGGAGCTTCGCTTTCACCCTCACCCTTGCAGATCTCACGACGACAGGCCGGCGTGCCTGACTCTCGCGGTATTGATTGGGGAACACGGCGGCCCTAGTGCTATCAACTGAAGTTGCATCCGAGGCATTTGGAGTTCCTGGAGTTATATAAAATGGCGCCGGTGCTGCTAGGCGGGGTGACCGGCCATGTTCAGGCGTGGGTAGCTCTCTTTGTTGAACTTGTCAGGTCGCCCATGATGAAATTCCTCAACCCCTTCAAAGCTGCGCCTGTCATTGCGGCATCTGCCGTTGTCGCGAAAGCGAATTATCCCGCTCTTCCAGACGACTTGACGACTCCATTCCAGCAACGTCTTGCGATCTATGGTCCCAACTGTAAGAGCCAGATGCTCACCCTCTTGGTCTCATATTGATCATTTCCTAGCCGTCTCAATTGGATGGAATACCTACACGAAGCTTGATGAATCCTGTGTGGAATATGGCACCTCAAGTGCCAGTCTCGACCAGCGATCTTGCGCATCGACCGGGCCAACTACCTACCCCAGCTCTCGGACATACGAAAACGTGGTTATCTTGACTGAGTTGGCTCCCGGGACCACATACTACTACCAGATCGTGTCAGGCAACTCCACCGTTGACCAGTTCTTGAGCCCCCGCAGCCCCGGTGACGAGACCCCTTTCGCCATCAACGCGGTTATAGACCTAGGTGTCTACGGTGAAGACGGCTACACGATCGCCAACGATCACGCCAAGCGAGACATAATCCCCACCATTCCGCCAGCCCTTAACCACACCACCATCGGTAGACTAGCCTCCACAGTTTCAGACTATGACTTTGTCATTCATCCCGGCGATTTCGCCTACGCCGACGACTGGTTTCTCAACATCGGCAACCTCTTCGACGGGCTCAACGCCTACCAGGCCATCCTAGAGAACTTCTACACTCAGCTCGCCCCCATCGCAGGCCGCAAGCCCTACATGGCCTCACCGGGAAACCACGAGGCAGCATGCCAAGAGATTCCCTTCTCGACTGGACTCTGTCCTGCGGGCCAAAAGAATTTCACAGACTTCATGCATCGATTCGGGAACACCATGCCCGATGCATTCCCCTCGGTATCGAGCAATTACTCGGCGCAGGTCCTAGCGAACAAAGCGCGGCAACTCGCCGAACCACCGTTCTGGTACTCCTTCGAGTACGGCATGGCACATATCGTGATGATCAATACAGAAACGGACTTTGAAGACGCACCGAGTGGACAGGGTGGGTCTGCAGGTCTAAACGGCGGTCCTTTTGGGACGCAAAACCAACAGCTTGAGTTCCTTGAAGCTGACCTTGCCTCTGTTGACCGAGACATCACGCCGTGGGTCATTGTCGCGGGCCACAGGCCGTGGTATACAGCCGGCTTGGCGTGTAAGCCCTGCCAAGAAGCTTTTGAGGATCTTTTCTTCAGGTATGGAGTTGACATTGGTGTGTTTGGACACGTGCATAACTCGCAGCGCTTCGTACCGATTTACAACAGTGCTGTGGATCCTAAGGGGATGGATGATCCTAAGGCGCCGATGTACATTGTCTCTGGTGCAGCGGGGAATATTGAAGGTCTCGTCAAAGCGAGTAGTAAGCCAGAGGGATTGGAGTGGGTGAATGATGAAGTTTATGCGTATGCCAATATTAGGTTCTTGGATCGCACTAGGGTGAGGGTGGACTTTATTGAATCCACCACTGGGGAGACTTTGGATTCGAGCACGTTGGTCAAGAGTCATAGTGAGAGGTTTGTGAGACAGGAGGCCTGAGATCTTTGGATTTAGCTCGCTAATGACGCGGAATTGGATATTTGTGAGGTTTTGGATGTATAGTATACGCTGATACATAGAAGAAATATGACGCAACTAGCTGACACGATCCTACATTGCATCATTCCTAGGTAGGCAGTCCGGCCTCAGGTGGACATGAATAATAGTCCCAGGTTGCCCCCGAGGGGACAGGAAAACACATACTTCTCGAATTTGCTACCCCAAGATAACACGTTCTGAAGCAGGGGGACACTGCTGACACAGATCAACCCAAGGCCACGAACGAGTCCTGTGCAGGCCATAGCTCCACCCCCATCCTCCCAGGAAAACGTCAATACTTCTTCCGCAAACCCCAACCCACCCCCCTCACCCTAGCAAAGAGAATAAACGTAGTCCCAACAACACAAAACACCCCGGAGAAAACCTTCAACCCGACCCACCCGCCCGGACTATCCACAATCGCCCCATTAATCGGATTCGTCGTCAACCCCCCCACAGCAGTCGCAAGCAGCAGGATTCCCGTGCGAAACCCCAGCTCCTCCATGGGCGAGATCTGCATTACCAGCGGCGTGATCAGACTCACATACGCACCGGAGAAGAACCCGAATGTTACCGCAAACACGATCAGAGCTGCTGTCGTCGACGACACAAGCCAGACCGCAAGGATTGTGAGCGCAGACGCGTAGCAGACGATGATAAAGATATTATACTTTCCAATCTTGTCGCTTGCAAATCCCGCGAAGAGACGACCGAATAATGATCCTGCGTTGAGGATAGGCAGGAGATACGGGACCAGTTCTTCTTGCATTCCGGCTTCGAGAGCCTCAAGGGGGAGGAATGTTATGGGTATGTAGAAGCCGTATGTAAAGAGGAACATCCCTGTTATTAGAAGGATGAATTTTGATTCTGTGAATGGCTTTGCGAGTTCTGCGCGGGTTATCTTTCGACGCGTTGGATGGTGGAATGGGCGGACTGTTAGGTTGGCAATGACGAGGAGGCCAAGGATAAGGAATGCGCAGGTGCGCATGGCCCAGGGGAAGCCGGTGGTTTCGATGAGGTGGGAGACGAGGATTGGGAGGACGATGCCGCCGATGCTGGATCCTGTGAAGAGGATGCCGAAGGCGAGGCCGCTTTTGGTGGTGAACCAGCCGGCGGCGGCGGTTAAGGCTGGAGGGCATATTAGAATTAGGATAGATGTAGTGGGAACGATGAGGCAATGTACAAGGTTGGAATATCATGGATACACCAAAGGAAGAACACACTCCTTGGGCAAGGAGGATCTGGTAGTACTCTGTACCGAGGCTGGCCATCATTATCCCGAGGACATGAAGGATGCTGCCAACGAGGAGAAGCCAGCGAGGGCCGTGGCGGTCGTAGAGCATGCCGACGACAGGGCCCTGAAGACCATCAGTATGTTGTCGGCTAACAGTGGTAGTGGCGTACCATGCCCATCATGAAGAATATTTCTAGGGATGGGATCCAGGAAATAGCGCTTGTAGAGTAACCTTGGAGCAGTTCATTTTGGTAGTACTCCTGGAATATTCCGACGCCTAAGATCGTTACTCAGAGTACTCATGTCAGGATGAATGGACTTACTATTTAACCAACCGAAACTACAGAATGAGGTACACCAACAACCAACGATCACAAGCCAAGCAGTTAAGCCTCCATCCGGTGCTTGCCTGATCAAGATATCTGGCGACGTCGGTATGCCCTTCTCAGTGTCATCGCTAGATGAGACTACAGGGCTTGAAACGCTGGATTTGCTGTCAGCCATTTTGGCCCCTGGCGAGGTACAGCCAGGTGCGATCTATGAGGCAGGCTAAGTGATTTTGTATTGATTGATAACCCGCCCTTAAGGTGATGGAAGATTCTGCTGGCATATAAAGATTGTTGATAGCCAGGCTCAACTCGGGAGTACGCACTCGAGTGTCTGTACTTCGTATAAGTTAGCAGTGGCTTACTGTGGAGTGGTTCGTATGCATTGTAAGCCACAGCCAAGTTATGGACCTGCTGCTTTGGGGCTAGAACTACTGCAATGCCACTCGTATTAGGAGGAGCGCTGCGCTTATATCAAACTTGGAGATCAATTCTCGCTATCCTCAGAGCTATCCAACCAATCGCTCGAGTTCCATCTAGGGGCAATATGCAAGATCTGTCATCGAGATCGCAGAGCCGGGAGATCGGAATACCTATGAATAATCTCCATGAGATCATATCAACTCAAGCCTCTTGCGACGAATCATACTAACTGCAGAGTTAACTAGAAGCTTCGGGGAAGATATTGGCTGAGCTTATCAGGGTCGAAGCTGGGTAGCAGGATGATTTCGGCGCAGTACAAGCAGTACAAGCGGAGTTATCGGCCAGTAATCACAGTAAACAGGACACGGGTCGAAGAATCCTCAACGTAGCGAAGTGCTGGATTAGTCTTGCTGTATGGAGTCCAAAGGCTCTTGAAGCTCAGCAATGGCGAGTAGACTAGCTATAGCACAAAAGAGTCGCGCATCCAAGACCTTCTCAGTGCCACATCCAAATGCGTATCTGCGAGGCTCGTTAAAGCCACGGTACTTGCAACCCATGGTGCTGAAACATTTGATCCAATATATTCTGTGCTTGGATTCTTTATGTTGCGGCCCTGGGCCCCTTGATGATAGTCATAGAAAAGGTCTAGGGTAGGGCTGGTCGTCTCGGAGAAGGGGGTATTATCACGAACCCCACGGAGCTCGGTACAGTTTTCACCAGACTGCTCGAGTTGGCAAGATTAGGCGATTTTCTTTGATCCGGTTTTGCTCCTATCCGAGTATGCACTCCGTAGGGGGAGCACAAAGAAAGACAACAGGTCTGCTTACCTCCTGCTTGCTCATGTCCATTTGCTTAGCCCCTGAGAGATTCCTGAACTCCGTCTTCTCTTGCGTTCAATCCAAATTCCTTCCTCAACTTTCCATCGCGACCAAAATGCCTTTGAGGGATTACTCAGGCGTGAAAACAATTCTCATAACCGGCTGCTCAGCCAAAAGCATCGGCAGCGCATTAGCCATGGCTCTTGCTCAACGCGGTCACCACATCTTTGCAACTGCTCGATCCCCAGAAAAGATCCCGAATACCCTTACCAGCCTCGATAATGTCACCCCGCTGCAGCTCGACGTGACCTCCCCTACCTCCGTGTCAGACGCTGTCAAGGCAGTACAGGAATCGAGCCGCGGGCTGGACATCTTGGTCAACAATGCAGGAATCGGTTACACAATGCCTCTACTGGATGCGAAGCTGGATGAGGCGAGAAACGTCTATGAGACCAACGTTTGGGGTGTCTTACGAGTAGTTCAGGGATTCTCGGACTTGCTGATTGCCGCCCGGGGTAAGATCGTTAATGTTAGTACTGTTGGGGCAGTGGTGAATACACCTTGGATCGGTATGTTCTCTTCAAACCGGACGGCAGACAGCCAAATACCTGCTCTTTCTAACCATAGCTCCAATAAGCAGGCATATATTCGTCTTCCAAATCAGCTCTGAACCAGTTGTCGGAAACATTGAGATTGGAATTATTCCCGTTTGGCGTCAGCGTCATCTGCCTCATGGTCGGCACCGTGCAGACCTCCTTCCACGCCAATGAACCTCCAGCCGTCATTACTACAGAGTCTCGTTACACGGTTATCAGGGAGACAATCTCGCGGTGGTCATGTGGCGAAGCAGGGCCGAGGGGGTGCTCGATCGAGCAAGCGGCGGAAAAGATTATAAGGGATGTGCTGGGGAGTAGGGGGGGTATTGTATGGAGGGGACCGAATAGTGCAGCAATAAGGTTTCTGGCTGCGTGGTGTCCTAGGTGGTTGTTGGTGAGTCCGTTTCCTTGCCTTCAGTGGTGCATCTCAAGCTGGGGTTGGGCTTCCTTAACCGGGGCTAATCGGTGTAATAACTGCAGGATAGGATTATGTCGAAGGAGCAAGGTTTGGATGAGTTGGAGAAGAGTCTGGCCGAGTGAATTACTAGGTGTTCAGATTATTGTTTTGTAGAGAGAGTGTGTGAGTGAGCTCAATAGTAGGTCGGGTTGTATAGGGCCCTGCCTATCTCTACTTCACTCTCGAATCTCGACCCCCTAGGCATACTCACCCGATCGAAAGCGCTTGAATCTACGTCTACGCGCATTTAGCCACGTAGTATAAGTATACGAATGGCTCGTAGCATTTCAACTTTCGTACGTCATCCCCAATACCATTAAAAACTGCACGAGCCGCATCCTCAACGCTAATCGGCATCATCGCAAGAACAGCCCGAAATCCGGATAAAATTAGGGTGAGTGCACAATATACAGGGTGAGATCCCTACTCCCTAAAAGAACGATAAGAAGCCCCATACTATTTCCTACCAGCACTAGATCTCCAACGCAGCAGGAACCAGGTCTGCGTCCAACGAGAACATTATAATCACGCCTCAGCCGGACCTCCAGCCACACACAAAGCATACTCAGGTCAAAGCGTCGAGCAATCAGATCCTATGCTCCGGTTCCAGGTGTGGATCGTAGCGGCGCCGGTGGGTCGATTGTTGGCTCCACAGACGGCAGTGGCTCTGTAGATGTGGTAGTAAATGTCAACGAAGTTAATGTGTATCCCCATGGGATTATGGTGTAACTGGTGTAGGTGGGGATGTCCCCCACAGACTGCACGCAATATGCCAAGTCAAGGAGGCGGTTGGTACAGTTTTCATTGATCCCCGGGTCCATGAAATAGAAGTCTGAGAGAACAAGACCCTCTCTGAGGGAGATTCAAACCTTGTGCCGTTAGATAGAAACTATCTCCGGGGGGCGCTTATAGTGATCTTGAAACCACTCGGTACCCCCCGTCCAGAAGTAAAATGCCGGGCACAGTGCTTCAACAGCCACCTTCATTCACCCCACATGTATCGTGACATGGCCATCAATAGGCTCCAGCTCCTCGCCGTCTGCAACTCCCTGAAACTCCTCGAGCTCGTCCTCCCCCGGTCCGGGTACATCCATCAGATAACCCCAATCAATATCCCCAGGTTTCGGCGGCCAATCCGCTACCACATAGTTCACATATCCAATGCCAGTGGGTAAAAGCTCACTCTCAAACAGCCCTCGCATACTGCGAATAGCATCGTCATCAACCTGGATGAAACACTGGAATCTCGGATGTTCGAGATAATGGTTCTTTTCACAAAGCTGGCCAAAAGTAACTGTAGAGGCGGATGATGGCGGTGGGAACAAGAGTGCAGGGGCAGCATCCCCGAGCACTTCCCGCCCCCGCCACTCTTGAAAATGCCTCCTCAACGTTTCTCGCGTTGCCCCCTCGAACATCCCTTGGTCCTCGAAAAACAACAAATCAAAGTACTCGATCAGCTGAGGTGTATCGGATTCGGCCACTGCCGTCTTGACGTTCCGAACCAGAAACTCCTTGAAGCGGTTCCAGGCTTTGTCGTCATCGTACGAGCATCGATACACCACCCAACCCCATTTTCCAATGGGCGACGTTAGGAGGTCATAGAGAATTCCACTCTCGACGGATGAGGAGCGCTGATAGGGCTCAATCGGGGTGTTCGAAGAGGTTGCTATTACGCGATTCAGTGGGGGCTGGAGGCGGTTCAGTCATTGCTGGAACTGGACCGGTCGAAGGGCCAGGGAACGGAAGCGGTAACCCGTTACAGCCCGGCTGATGCGAGAGGCCAACATGTAGGGCTTGGTAGAGGAGAGTTTGATGGAAGAGAAAGTCCATGGATTGGACGAAGTCCAGAGAGAAAAGAAGGACAACTGGACACCTGATGGAGAGGGGAAATCCCTGCCAATCCTGCGTTGCTGCCTTAGTCCGGAATGTAATCAAGCAGATTCTAGTAGTAATGAAGATCTATTTCGAATTTCACTATTCCCGGGCTTCAGTTCTGGTATACAGTCTAACCAGCATTGCTCCACCACCCCATGATCCCATTTGACAGGCTCGGTCGACTAAGATAGCATCTATACGCCGCTGACGTCCCAGTAGAATAAACAACCATGCAATCAACACCGCTGTACATGTCTAGTGCAACAGCCTAGAGAATAACAAGTTAGCATAATCCTCCCAGTCAAGAAACCAAACAGGGCAGAGAGAAACAAACCATCACACTCCTCCCCTTCAAACACTCATCAACATCCAAACCCTGATAATACCCCATAAGATTCCACGAGCCGCCCAGCGTCTTCCAGCCAGTGCTAGAGCGCGGGCCAAATGACATAACATACGAGCCCGCAATTCCTAGCGCTATAGCCTTCACGTCGTTACCGCCACTCTGTGCCCGCTCGATTGCGCTGTTGATTTCGCTGCTGCCGAAACACCGCCAGTAGCCGTCGGTCCAGCGGGCAAAATATGTACCTTGCGGGCCTAGACTGCATAGTTCGAGGTTGTTGATCCCTCGCTCTTGGATGTTGCTCCAGAGGGCTGAGTATGCGCTTGCGAGGCCGGACGCATCTGGTGACGCGTGTGGGTCAGCGCTTTCTTTTGGTTATTAGGGCAGCGACGGCTAGGACTGAGGGAAGGTGAAGGTGTGGGGATGATTGCTTACACCATGTTCCGTCTGAGTAGTTTGCGATCCAAGTGCCGTAGCGTCTGCTGTCGAGGTCGCCGAAGCTGGCAGCTTTGAGGGTTGCTGAGCCCCGTTTTGTGGCGGGGGCTGAAGCGTTGCTGTGTGATAGCCATAGGGTTAGCAAGTGAGCGAGGAGGGGATGCTATACAAGGCGTACCTTGAAACCATGTTGCGGTTACTGCATGCGTAGGTGCCGTTGGCAATTGTGACCGAGTACAGGGACGTGAACTTGGGCGTGGCCGGTGGTGGTGGTGGTGCTGCTGCTGCTGCGGCAGACTGCGCCTGTCTGCGCCGGGCTTGGGCCTGTGCTTCCTGCTCTTGCTGTCTCCTCTGAGCATCCTGCTCTTTTGCCTGTCGTTTCTCTTCTCGTCGTCGCTCCTGCCCTTTCCGCCGCTGCTGTTTCTCCAGCTCTGCCTTTTCTTTCTCTACCCTCCTCTGCCGCTCGTTAATCCTCTCCATTTCTTTCCTATGAGCAGCCTCCTGATCCCTCATGCGACGCTCCATCTCCGAGAACCGCTGATCCCGATCCGCAAGCAACTTGTTCATATCCGACTTCAGCACCCCGGAGTCACTCTCCACCTTTTGGATCATGCGGGTATACCTATCTCGCTCCTCACGCATAACCTTCTCCGTCTCGCGATCTCGCTGCTGAATTGCCATCTTCATCTGCTCTTCCATTTCCCTCTGCTGCTTAGCCCACTTCGCCCTCTCCTTCAGAATCTCGCTCTGCAACTCCTGCCCCGCAGACGTTTGATCCAGATACTTTTTCTCGTCTACCATTTGGATCTGCAAGTCCGTGACAATGGGTGCATTGTGGCCTGCCAACAGCCCTACAATACCCCTAGCTGAGTCCTGCGTGTTATTGTGCCGGTGCGCCGTGCTCACCTTGCTAATCATCCATCCCCAGAACTCCGGCGTGTCCACGAGTTGCTGCTCGCGCTGGCTCGCTTCATCACCTGGTAATTTATCCCACATTGTTGTGACGAGTATGACCTTCTTCAGGGCGTCTTGCCCGCAGAGCTGCTTGAACATGATGAGGTTTCGTTTTGCGGATCCTCCCATTCGGATATCTGTTATCCTATGGAGGTAGATTATACCGTTAAGTAGGATCTTCTGTTTGTAGAATGCAACCAGCCATGCCGCAATCTCTTTTAGAACCATCGTGTCGCTTCTGTTTGTGTCGTCGAACCCGGGTGTGTCAATGAGGTAGACGGTCTGATCTGGGGATCTCTCGTACGGGTATACATCTACGTCGATTGTGCCTAGTGCCGTCAGTTTCTGACCTACCATAGCCCGTGCCTTCTTCTGCTCAAGTCACCCCCGGGAAGTCTGACTTACACGCCTCAAGCTGATGTCCAACCTTGACAGGCTTCCCCGAGCATAGCGAGATAAATGAGCTCTTTTCCGACCCCGTCACGCCCATAATAGCAATGAAGACATCGTTTGGCCTGGGAATAATTAACATGTTAAACGTCTCTCACACGACTACTCACCTTGCGTCTCGACCGCCGCGAAGCCTCCTGGAATCTACAGGACCGGGTTCGGGCGGAGCAGCCGTGCTACGTCGGGACCAGCGACCTGCGGTGTTCGGTATCAGCCATCTCCCGCATAGATATAATAAACAGATGTAAGATCGAATGAGTCTCACTAAATAGTGACATTGCTTGATGAAACTAGCTGCAGAGTGTATCAGTAGGTTTGCAGCTTAGAAAAAGGCAGCGAACACTTCGTGCGCGAACAAAGATAGCAACAGATCAATCGAAGAAAGAAGTATCACCCTTAAAACCACACTTGAGCGCTCCGGCATATTTACATACCATCTCCAAGCGGCGGTGCAAGGCGATGCCTGGATCCAGGCAGTGCTCGGCCCACTGCATCGTATTCCCTCAAGCCACGCGGTAAGCCGCACTCCCTGTATGGTGCCCAGGAGGGAACCTCAAGCCAGCGAGACCACTCAACTCCAGGGGTTCGTTCGTGGAATCCATGCCAAGGGAAGCGAAAGGCTGAGGCTTTACGGCCTTGTTTCTGTGATATCCACGTGTGAGGGGTAGAATCAATGCATCTACGGAGGAAGGAAAGTTGAATTCATCCGCGTCAAGCACACTTCACACTTTGCTAGTTTGAGATCATACCTAGCCAGCCTCGTCTATCTTTTCTCCCTCGAGTTGCTCTCTAAGGCAGCTTTCGCACTGTGTTGTGCTCTCTTCTATCCTATCTACGTGTATAAACCCACCACTCGGTCTTTTCGCACATGCTTGCCATTGCGTAGTTACTAGCAGACTGGTCTTGTTCTTACCAGAAAGTCAACATTAGACAGGCCACTTCACGCGCATTTCTTTCCCCAGCCTACTGTGAAATCCCAGCGATGAACACTCTAACATCCACAGCGCTGCAATTCACCGATCAAGTCCAGCGTCTATCCACCGTCATCGGTCTACTCAAATCGAGCCCGCAAGACAGGCTGTTCCTCGTCATGGGCAAGACCGGCTCGGGGAAGAGCACGTTCATCGCGCGGTGTACTGGGGTAGATGTTACAGTAGGCCACGGGTTATACTCATGTACGTGCACGTCGCACTCCGTCCCTTTGCAATCTATTTTCCAGTCTTCGCCCCTCCGCTGGTTCAGATTGGTATCAAGCTCGCGGGCCATGCGGTTGGGCGATCCAGCTCCCCGAAACCCGAATCCCACAGAGCCTATCCATACTAATCCTACCTGCCGTTGTCCACACTAGGCACCGATTCAATAGACACATACAGCTACACCATTCCCAACCCGCACAATCACCTTTCTCCACGCCGGATCCACCTAATCGACACCCCAGGCTTCGACGACACAACGCGCCCCGACACCGAAACCCTCTCTATCCTCGCGAGCTACCTAGGCGCGTCATACGCAAACGGGCTCCATATCCACGGGATCATAATGCTGCACCCGATAACCGATAACCGGATGACCGGGTCCAGCATGCGCAACCTGCAGATCATGCGGAAGATGTGCGGGTTTGCGTCGTGGGATGGGTTGGCTATTGCGACGACGATGTGGAGGGATTCAGGTGGGTCTCTGAGAGAGAAGGGTAGAGCGGTGGAGTTGGGAGAGCGCGAGAGGGAGCTTTTTACTGATCCGCGGTTTTATGGGGACTTGGTTGGCGCGGGGGCGGCGGTGTTTCGGCATAACGAGGGTGGCAGGAGGGATGGTGCTGAGGAGGCGCGGTCTGCGCGGCGGATTGTGGGTCATCTTGTTGGTGAGTCGGATCGGCGGGTTGTTCCGTTGACGCTGCGGATTCAGTGGGAGATGATAGATGAGGGGAAGACGCTGGGCGAGACGACAGCTGGGATTGCGATTGCGGGGGATTTGTACAAGGAGCGGCGGGAACATGAGCTGCAGTTGCGAGAGATTGAGAGTGAGTTGAGGAGTCGGTTGGCGCGGACGGATAGCGAACATGCTGCGGAGTTGCAGAGTCTCAGGGCGGATTTGCAGAGGCAGGTGGGCAGGGCTGAGGACGAGAATCGGGCGTTGCAGAAACGGATTGGGGAGTTGCATGATGGGGAGGAGGAGGCTTGGTTGGAGAAGGTCAGGATTATGGATGAGGAGTTTCGAGAGCAGATTAAGGCTAAGGAGGAGGAGTTGGAGGAGTTGGAAGAGTCGATTAGGGAGATTCAGGAGGATGCTAGGAGCAGTGCTGGGAGGTCGCGGTGGTCTGGGTCTTTTCAGGATCAAGACTACTCGTCAGAGCATGTTGCGATTGTGAATACTGCCAGACGGGAAGTTGTCGAGGCGAAAGACTCTCATGATAGACTCCAGAGTCAAACAGGGAATATCATCAATGGGATAGCCAACGGGGTTTCTGCTGGGCTGACCACCAGTGTTGTTAGCGGAGGTATGTTGCCTTTCCAGATATCTTGTAATTGTGTCCTTGAAAGGTGCCAACTCTAACGATCTTTGCTGTAGCGCTCGCGGGCGGACTTCTGTGCATCGTTATGTGAGTGTACAGAGCATGGTGCGCTTGTATAGTACTAGGAAGAATCTATGTAGATATGATGACAAGGTAGCATGTTATTGGAGTTCTCCTAGATATAGATCAGGGAATGTAAACTCTAGGCTCACCGTTGTGTACCCAATCTATGCTGGCCATCTCCATGCCTCCTTCAGTCGGAGTCGATAACTCCCCACCGGCCACCCATGATGAAACTCCAGTTCATCTAATAGCCCTAATAACGCAACCTGCTCGGCTCGATCATCGAAATACTCCCCGCAGACCAGGATCCCGAGCAATGCAGTGGTCAACGAAGGAGGATTCTTCCGGTTATACACGGCGATCCCGCATAGTCTCAACACGGATGCTCGCAGCTCTAGCCCTAGAACCCTCATGCGCTCCTTATGTCCGAGTCCCAGCCTCGGGATCGTCGGATCATACACTGCAAGCAGGATCCGAGCGAGTTCGATATGTTGCACGCCTGCCACGTGGAGGTTCGTGAGGTAGCAGATTTCAGGGAACACCTCGCCACTGGCACGATCTGCTTCGCGAAAGTATATCGGTTCAAATGTTGGAGGGAGGAGATCGATCCATTTCTCAGAGAGGGTTCTCAGATTTGTCCATTTCTCTGTTGTGGACGCGGTATCTGTCTCGTGAGAGGGGGCGAGGGATGTACTCCCGTAGCAGAATTCGAGGACGTCCGCGCAGAAGACGACCAAGCGGGCGGTCCAGAGGGCGTCCTCGGCTGGCGCGAAAGAGCGGAAGACGTCGCAGCGGGAAAGGGACATGTTGAAGGGGCGCTGCTTGAGGAAGGCTGAGTACACTTCCTGTCTGAAGGCGACCCAGAAGGCCGCTTGGCGGAGGTTGGCCATGTACCATGGTGAGCCGAGGGGTGATCTGTTCTCGACGGTCGTGAGGGTAGAATTATAGGTCTCTGCCGGGGATGTTGTTGGTTCGAGCCCTCGAGTCGAGGTAATGTCTCCCGTGACGGGGATTCCGGAGGACAGAGGGCCCAATGGGACGATTGGAATCTGTGCTTCGATGAAAATATTGATGACACGGAGAAAGAGCTCGTTGTCCCTTTCTTCATCCTGAAGGGGATAATCGACTTCTTCGTAAAACCGAAGGATGATTGCTGCGGCGAGTAGGTCCTCGTTGCGGGTGTGCTCTGGATCCGCCCCTAGTGTCAGAAGATCATGAATGCACTTGTTGTGATAGTGCAGAGCGGTTTCGTCTGTCAACTCATGCAGAATCCGACCATCGTACCTTATCGCCCTGGTTTCTGTTCGATGCTTCGGTACGCGAGTGAGATGGCGCGCGGATGCTGCCAGAATGGCATTCATCAGAGGAGGACATTGTCTAGCTCGCTGAGGAACAACCAGTTGGAAGTGTCGCTGGGGATCGCAAAAGTCCAGCCACATACTGAGGTGGTCGATGTAATAGCCTAGGAGGAGGAATTCGAGCCTGTTGTACCTGAACGTCGCAGACTTTCTCCATGGAGTTTTGACAAGGCCGCGAAGAACGAAGCGATCGCTGACGCTGTCATGTACATTGTTCCCAGTTTGCGTATTAACGCTCGATAGCTCTGCAGATGGTTGGGATGAAGGAAGTGCTGCATCGTTCACTTCTGGTGTGATTACATCCTCGGCCAAGGTTGTCTCTCTGCGTATCGCTCCCTCATCTCCCATCCATGTAACACGAGGGGAGGCCGTGTCGTTGTCAATTTCTTCATTATATATCGCGTTGAGCTCGGCCGTCTCGTCGATATACACCAGTTTCTCTACACCGGTTAGCCAGTCAGTCACCGCAAGTGAACCACAAAACTTACTGGGTACCTTGGTCGTCCTCAACAATTGATCATCCACACTCCGCTTGCCGACTTTCCCTGACTCGTCGCTGAAGCGTATCGCTCGAGTTGACCTTGTACATCGCACCCCATCCTTCGCACACTGCTTACAGGGTGCAGAGTCCGATCTTCCTTCGACACCGGATCCAGCAAACACCTTCTCACACTTGACATGTCTTTTCGTGCACAAGTCAGCGGCAAACTCTCTCTCTTGTGGCAAGGTGGGACCTATCTGCAATGATCACAGGTGGTGTTTCTGCGCTTGCGGGTTACATTTGCGTTGGGGGCGGAGACTGGGAGGATTGCGCTGGACCCAGGTGGCGGTTCAGAGCGGGGTTCGAGATGGAGATCCATGACGTCGAGGCATTCTGATCTTCGTTTCTAGAATTCTGTCGAAGTCATTGACCGCTATTAACCGATTTCTGTAGGGAATATGTCGGTGAGCGAGGAGAAGCTCCCCTTGGTGATATATGGTAGGAAAAGCATGGGCCATGTGCGGGGAATATCTGTCCGGGCGGAGGCACAGCGGAACAGCCGGAGCGGACCTTCACCGAGAAAGAAATTCTGCGACCGGGGAATCGTGTCTTGGGAAAAGTTGAAATCGCTCAACAATCACGAATTTTGGTCTATCGTCATCTATCTCTATGGCTTGCGTTTTTCCAATAGAAATACATGGTAATAATGATAATAAAAACAATCAACAAGAATCGCTTGCAACACAGGAAACCAACCGGCCCAATCCCGGGCGACCGACCATACCCTAGCCATTCCGAAATAAAGAATTCAAAAGGTGATTAAATTTAGTCGACGTACTTGGGGAGCGTCTTGAGAATGCCATCTTGAGCAATCAGCTCCATGGCCTTGGAGACTTCCTTCAGGAAGCGCTCGTCCTTGCGGAGGTCGTCACCGAAGAGCTCCTTGATGCTCAGCAGCTCCGAAGGGTTGAGGCCGCCGGCCTTGGCCTTCGCCTGGAGGGTGTCGACCATGGGATCATCAACAGCGAATTTGTTCCCGCTGTCATCGATTCCGTTGACGTAGCGGAACCAAGCGGCAGCGACGAAGCAGAGACGGCGGAAGGGACCGGTGTTCCAGATCGCCTCGGCGATGGAGGGCATGATGAACTGAGGGATCTTGCCGGAGGCACCGAGACAGATACGGGGGAGCTGGTCCATGATTGTGGGGTTGGAGAAACGCTCAATCAGCGTCTTGCTGTACTCGTCGATGTCGACGCCCTTGATCTGAGGCAGCAGAGGCTTGACCTCCTCCTGCATCATCTGCCAGACGAACTTGTGGAAGACAGGGTTCTCCATCACCTCGTGGACGTACTTGAAACCAGCAAGTTGGCCCGGGTAGCCGATGGCGGAGTGGCTGCCGTTGAGGAGGCGGAGCTTGTGCTTCTCGAACTGCTCGACTTCGTGGGTATCCTTGACCATTTGAGCGCCAGCCTTCTCGAAGGGAGGGCGGCCGTCGGAGAAGTGGTCCTCGATGACCCATTGCATAAAGGGCTCTGTGACGACGGGCCAGGCGTCCTCGATGCCGAAATTCTCGGCGAGGGCGGTCTTGTCGGCCTCGGAGGTTTGGGGGGTGATCCGGTCGACCATGGCGTTGGGGAAGTGGGCTTCGTGGGCGATGTACTTGGCGATATCTTGGTCACCGCGGAGACGCGCGAAAGACTCAAGCATGTGTCGTGTGATGGCACCGTTCTTCTGCATGTTGTCGCAAGACATGACGGTGAAAGGGTTCAGCCCCGAGCGGTACCGGCGCGCGAGGGCATTGTATAGGAAGCCGAAAGTGGTGCGGGGCTTGTCGGAGTTGGCCGGATCCAAGTCGAACTGGATGTCTGGGTGCTGGGCCTGCAGCTGATGTGTGTTTTCATTGTAGTAGTAGCCGCTCTCGGTGATGGTGAGCGAGACAATGTGTGTGTCCGGGTGCGCCATTTTGGCGACCACCGCCTCGCGGTCATCCGGCGCATACAGGAACGAGTTGATGGCACCAACGACGTGCGCGAAGCTCCCCTTGGCCGATCGCTCGATGACTGTGTATAGGTGGTCTTGCGATTTCAGGATGTCGCGCATCTTGGAGTCCCAGGGCTGGAGACCGACACCGCAAATGGCGTAGTCGGTAACACCGTGCTTTTGCATCAATTGGTCGACGTAGACGGCCAAATGAGCTCTGTGGAAGCCGCCGACACCGACGTGCACGATGCCCTCCTTGACTGCGGCATTGCGCTTGTAGGTAGGGCCCTTGATGTTCTTGCCGGCGTTCAAGATCCGCGACAGGTTCGCGTTGTTGAGCTTGAGAGGAGGCATCTTGTCGTGTCTGTGTTCTCCGGAGGGTGTAAAGTCAGAAGAACAACGGCAAGAGGAGGGAAGAGAGGAGAGGGGAGAGATTGTACAGAAATAAGAGACAGGAAAAAAGACAGCTTGCCACAACCCCCCAGGGTGAGCAGCAGTTTTTGACTATGACGATCCTCCAAAAATCCCATTCAGGGATCAGAATTACATCATGTAATAGGCCATCCTTCCAATGAGAAAAGGGGGACAGCGGTGGAGCAGCTGCTCCCATAACAAAGCATCGCCTTGCGTCAGCCGCTCCACCCTGCCCACACTGCCCACTCGGCCCATAGCTCTGCTTTTTCGCATCCTCCAGACTTTTGCGCCCGCATAAATCTAGATCGCCTTCCGGGTTTCCCTCTCTAATCGCGGGTGTCGAAAAAAAACCCTTCACCGCGACTGCACCAGGCCAATAGCGGCTGCGAACGGGTCCATTGGGATGTGATGATAGGGCTAGCCCTCAGGGCCAGACGGCAGGATTGCAACGATTGCAACGCCAGCCTCTGTTTGCGATCAAATTCTTCGCACGCGTGACAGAGTCACGCGGTGGTTCAGGGCCGTGGGATATTTTTATATTGCCTGTTGCGGCAGTTCCGGCCTTCGGGTTTAAATGATTATTGAATATTGATTGCCAGAGGGCTGGAACTAGTCCCGGCGTACCTTGGTCAGGGGCTATTAATAGGGATAAGGTGCTACCACTACCCCGGTTCCCGGTGAGAGAGCTTCATTTCAATTAGAAACCAGATTACTATTTAACTACCAGTCACCTCCCTTATCATGGTCATGTGCAGCTGCAAGCTCTTCGGCTCTGTCAGCCGCGCCCCTGGCCGCTCATTGTTTCAATTCTGTTTGAAAGTTTGAGCCTTTGAGGGCTTCAGGGGGGGGTTTTACCAAGTTCTAGACTGATCGCCGAGTCAGCCTCCGCAGCCGGGGGGTCTCCTGAATCTCATCTCACCCCATTCCGAGATCCCTCCGGAGTATGGACGATCGCCAAAGGGGCACAACAAACATTCAGACCAGGGAACAGCATTCATTCGCTCGTTACACTACTGCTGCTACTGCTGCTACTGCTGCTCTAAGCTCTTCAGCTTCTCCTGCAACGCCGCAAAATTTCTCTTCATCGCCGCCGTGTTGAATTGCTCCCCCGTAACAAGGGGGTACTTCTTTTTCGGTCCCTGAATCGTCGCGTCCTTGCACGGTTGGTTGAAAAAAGCAATGCTGTACCGGTCGCCGAAGAAATCACCAGGATCAGACGGCGCCTTCACGCGATGAAAAGTCGATTTGAATCGATCATCTGACCAGCTCATCAGCAGGTCCCCGATATTGCACACAATCTCCCCCGTCTTGGCCTGCACTTTCGTCCAGGAGTCGCCGATGCCGAACTCCGTCACCACCTCGCGCCCGGGGCAGATTTCCAGTCCGCTCTGCCCTTCCTTTTGGAACAGCAGCGTGAGAAAGTCCCAGTCTGCGTGTGCGCCCGCGCGGTGGTATGCCTTTCCATCTGAGACCTCGGGCAGCGCAAAGTAGTGTAGCAGTCGCGTTGTGGTCTGCGCGTTTGGTCGCGAGACATCGTGCGCCCGAACGAAGAAATCGTCCGGGAACCCTAACCCACGCGCGAAGCAGCGCATCAGCATTTCAGACACCGCTTGCACTCGGTGCATAAACTGTAGACATGTCTTTTTGAAATCCGGAATGTGTGTGTCGTCGAGCCACAGTCCGTTCATGTTCTCGCCGAACTGCAGCTGGTAGGATTCCTTCGTATCGGGCTGGCCGGTCGACGGGCGCACTTGCGAGTTCGTCTCCCACCCGACGTTGTTCGGGTTCCATGGCACAGTGGACTTTGTGGATTCCGGGAGGGAGAAGAAGCTTTCCGCGGTCGCAAACATGCTGTCTATCTCGTCGATCGAAATGCCATGGTCGGTAATTGTGAAGAAGCCGACGTTTTCGGCGGCGTGGACCAGCTCGGCGGTGATCGCGTCGATGCGCTGGTCAAAGTCGCGCAGGGAGATTTGAGGGATCGGACGGTCGACGTAGGTAGTCATGTTGTTGTTGATTCTCGCCAGTATGATATCCAGTCACATAACCATTATATATGGCGACTTATCGAGGAAGACTCCAAAGAACAGACCCCGCTCGGCCGAGGTGATAAGCAGAGGTGGGGAGGGACTTGAGATGAGCCTGCTGTGCGACTCTCCAACTCTCACAACCTCGCCAACGACCAATCTCGGCCGATGAGTGCCACTCGCAAACGCCTGGCCTGTGCCGAGTGCACTCGCCGTAAGATTCGCTGCGACAAAGTCGTCCCATGTCGGAATTGCACGAGAAGGTAGTCATCCTTATCGCTGGTCAGGAATGTCGCTGATAGGGGCAGAGGAACACCTTGCACGCGAACAAAGGAAGACAATGACGATGTTGTCGAGAGACTACAGGCCCGAGTTCAGCAGCTGGAGGCGACTGTCCTGGAATTGACCCGGCAGCGAACGTCTACACCCTCGGCCGAGCCTGTAGAGCAACCAGACTCTGAGATAGGCGACGCCGCCACCATTTTGGAGTTCCTCGCCTGGGGCCGTCGTAAGAAGGCGGAGTACTGCGAAGATTTACTATCTGGCGACGTGACGGCCGAGCATGATAGTCAAGAGTCTCCTGGACTTGGGCCTGGTAGATCCTCGGCCGAGGCCTATCTCCAGCTTCTCCTGCCTCGACGCGCTCTATTGGAACAGCTGGTCGAGTTTCACTCCGACCGCGTGCTCTGGTACCACAACTCTTACGACGCGGATCGCTTCAAAGAAGAAGTGGGCGCTTTCTATCGCGTCGCCCATGGTTTACCGGGCCACCCCTCGGTTGACTTTCAATGGCTTGCTCTGCTCTTCGCTGTCCTCTGCGGCGCACTCGCCTGCGCTCCTCGACACACTGCGCAGAGCTGGGGCTTTTCACCATGGGAGCAGACATCTCTCGCTCAACGTTGGTTCAAGGCCGTTTCGACATGTCTTCACCACGCAGATTTTATGGCATGCCACTCCCACTACGCCGTTCAAGCTGTCGCAGCTCTCACCATGTCTGCTCACCTCCTCGGCTTTTCAAACAGCCTGTCTGTGCTCCTCGCATCCACCGCTCGCATCGGACAGTGCCTCGGTTTGCAAGAGACCCGCCGACCGAACGGTGCATGGCGCCAACTGTGCATTCAGGATTGGTTTTCGATCCCCTTCTTCGAAAGCTACCTCATTCCCCGCCCTAGCCGGGCAGATCTCGACGCCGACGACACGAAAGATGATTCCCCGAGCCCGGCTGCATACTCGCATTTCTTCTACAAGGTCGCAGCTGTCATGTCCTCTCTCCACGACGGAATGAAAAACACGCACACCCTGTACACGCGCTACGAACAGGTTCTCGAGCATGATCGGCGGTTGCGGACTCTTGCCACACAAGGCCTACCGGAATTCCTACAGAATGTACCAATACAACCCGACTGGCCGTATTATGTGCCATGGGCTCGGCGATGTCTAGCGATAAGTCTATCGCACAAGGTCATTATGATCCATCGGAAGTTCCTGGCATTGAGCTTCACAAACCCCGTCTTTGTGCGGACTCGAAGGACATGTGTTGCAGCAGCGCGCACGATCATCAAAGAGCAGAAGGAAGCACGACAGGACGGCGGTCCAGTCTTGTGGATCCAACAAGCATTCGGCGTTACAGCCAGTGTACGTCCCCATACCACTCTTTCCCTAACAAATTTATGCTAATACCTATAGATAATCCTTTGTCTCGACCTCTTCCACCGACCACGAGGCGATACTGAAGCAGCGCACCACCGCCAACTCATCAACGACGGGCTAGAAATGCTAGCTGACGGCCCATCAAATATGATCGCCAAGCGCGGCGTACATCTCCTTGAAGCTCTTCTCGCGCGAGAGCCGCGGCAGTCCACTGAGCCGGACTTGATGGGCATCATCCGGGGGGTGTGCGAGCAGACCTCTGCGTCCGCATCTGTGTCACCGGTTACGGCTACATCTACGGCTCCGAGGCGGGAGAGCGTCTCGTGGCCTCCACAATCAGGTACGATGGACAGAGATGATCCAGACATGGGATTTGAGATGGCGTATGGAGTTGAGAAGGAGACACTCGATGATATTCTCTCGCTTGCTGCGAATTATATTTAGGTCTTATGCACATGGTTTATGCTATATGTGATGATTAAATGAGAGTCATGATTTCGTGAATTGATGCCTGTTGCAGGATTGATCTTCTATTGCCATTGCAACAGCTCGTATCTTATACTGTCCTGATCGGCACTTGCCACTTTAATATCATCTCATCGTTGCCGCCTAGTGTCCTCCCACCTGCCAATGGAAAGCTTATGTTGTGCCATGTAGTTGTCGATCCATGCGTGGAACACGAGAGATCGCTTTCCGGCAAGGTTGTTCTATATAAAGATAGCGTCAAACAAGATATCTTGTCAATCGTTGGGGAACTCGTATACTGGGCGTTGGCGATCTTCGTATTTTTTCTAGAGTAGCACTTGCAACTCTGACTTTGGTTATTCTTAGCCAGGGTTTGATGGTGACGACAGTACCGTAGTCAATGGTGCTGGGGGTCGGGGTTTATGGATGCGCCTGTGAGATCTCCAGAGGCAGATATATAAACCCACCATCCACACCCCAATGTTGCACCTACAACAAAAACTCACAACATATCATAAACTACGAAGCTTTGGAAAGATGAAGCTTTCCCTCCTTACCCTAATGGGTGCACTGTCCCTAACAACCGCTCTTCCCCGCCATAGCACCCAGTGGCACCGCGCCTCAACCACCCAAGGCTTCGACATCTCCAACCACCAAGAGTTGGTCGACTTCAAAGCTGCGTTTTCCTCTGGTGCTCGGTTCGTTCTCATCAAAGTCTGTAACACTCATACCCGAATCCCTACTCTGAACCAATTCCCGTTACTAACGGGTTTCCAGTCCACAGAAGGATCATCTTCCGTCGACCCTCTATACGAGTCGCATCTAGCCGGCGCAAGATCCACACCCCTCATCACAGGAGCATCCCACCTCGCTCTCCCCGACGCCTCGTCAGCGTCAGAGCAAGTCTCCTTCTTCCTGCAGACATCAGGCGGCTGGAGACCAGATAACCAAACTCTCCCCGGAGTGCTTGATCTCGAGAAGAACCCCCACGGTAGCGATCCGTGCTATGATCTCCCCCCTGACCAGCTCATCTCTTGGATCAAGGAGTTTATCGTGGGGCATAGAGAAGTAACGGGCCGCGTCCCGCTGCTACATACCACTACGGAGTGGTGGACTCAATGCACAGGTAACGCAAGGGGGTTCGGGAGGGAAGTTCCACTTGTTCTTGCTGCGTCTGCGGGCTCTGGTGGTGGGAATGGGACTGGGATTGGGCCGAGTGTTCTGCCAGGTGACTGGGAGAAGTATACAATTCGGCAGAACTCGGGGAGCCATGGCTTTGGGGGTGGTTCGGATGTGTTTAACGGGGGTGTGAGGGAGTTGTTTCAGTTGGTGACAGGAGGGATTTGGTGGTTATAGGACAGTAGAAGTGTGCTGTGCTTGTAGCTTGATGGATTCGAGTGTTGGGTTGGTTATACAATGCTAGGCTTACACATTGGATTGTTCCGTTCACTACAAGGTTGCCGTCCGGTTGCCGCATCAGAGTTTAAATAGCAAAGCTGCTGTGGAGCGAGCGCTTCTACTTGTTGCGTTCACTACAAGCCGTGCCTTCCTGGATAGAAATTCCGGAGGTCCTCCAGTCATGCGTCTTGGACCTCGGGACGTGGTTGCTCTTGCCGTTTTCGATACATTTGGCATCGCTCCTGCCTGTCGACCAACGTTCCTGCTTTGTTTGAATCAAAGAAGACTGTCGTACAAAGAAGGTGCAGTGGACTATCGCTCCTTCCTCCTTCCTACCACGTGCAGCCGGCGGTGGTTCCTTCCTTTTCTCTGATTTATTAGCGGGAAGGTACGGTGGTGCAGGTCGCTCCTGCTGATTGTGGCTCGATTGCCCGGATGGACGGTTCTTTCCCAATCCGGAGGGGAATGTCTTGCATAGGGCAGGTGCGATGGACCACCACTCTGCCTACTCCTGCCTATTCCAACATGCTACTAGCCGTGCCTTTCCTACGGTTGGACGTGTGTGCTTCTAAGAAGGTGCCATGGGGTTATATTCATATTGAAGGGTCACATTCGGTACTACCTATGTATTTGGTGCATGTTGGAAAAAGCACACTTAGACCTCAGAAACGACCATCTTTGCTATATCCTGCCTGTATCTAGATCTTCGACCCCTCAATCCTCCTCCCCGTCTCATCAAACCGAATCTGCCTCCCGCTAACCAGCGACTCCTGCAACCAAGCCCCAATCTGCACCGCCTTGACCGCATTGCTCAGCTTCATCGGCAACGCCGTATCATCCAGACAAGAATCCACAAACTCGTTCGTCTCCTTCACGAACGCCTGCTCGAACCGCCCCCAGTAGTGCGGCGGGACTTCGCGCGTGATACCGCCGGCGTGGTAGTAGTTCACCAGATCAGACTGCGGGTTCAAGTTGACGGAGAGCTTGCCCTCCGTGCCGATGATCTCGGTGACGTCTTCCTGCCCGTGCGCCATCATGCGCGAGCAGTAGTAGTATGCGATCTTGCCGTTGTGGAATTCGACGATGCCGACGGCGTTGTCGTAGTCGTTGTACTTCTTCAGGTCTGGTGTGACTGCGGTGATTCCATACGCGGAGATGGACTTGGGTACGATGTCTGAGCCGAAGAACCAGAGGGTTAGGTCGATATCGTGCACTGCCATGTCGACAAAGACACCGCCGGACCAGCTGGCGTATTCGACGTAGAAGCCGGATGGGTCGTGCTTGTCGCATGTCTGGCTACGCAGGATGGAGGGGCGTCCGATGAGGCCGTTTTCGACTTTCTTGTAGGCGTTGCGGTAGGATTCGTCGAAGCGGCGAGAGAAGCCACACATTACTTTTAGGTGAGGGCGTTTCTTTGCGGCGGTGACGACGTCGTTGCACTGCGCTGGTTAGTATATCCGTGTGCTGGTGTGGATTGACATCGGCGTGGTGAAGGTAAGCACGTACAATATCTACACTGATACTCAACGGCTTCTCGCAGAGAACATGGAGGTCCTTTTCCATTGCCTTGATTGCTTCCTCTGCGTGTACAGATGTCGCAGTACCAATAACAACGGCTTGTAGACCAGGGTGCTGGATCATATCCTCGTACTTCGTATACAGTGTGACGCCGTATGGCTCCAGGTGTTGCTTTGCCCACTGAATCTCTTCCTGGTCCGGAGAGAATGCAGCGACAAGTTGAGCTCGGGGAGCGCGGTTGAGGAAGTTCAAGGCATGGCGCTTGCCCATGCGGCCGAGGCCAGCAGCGCCGACTTGGAGTTTCCTAGGAGGCATAATGTGCGTAAGATGATCAAGTTTGGGATTGAAAAGATTGATCTGGGGGAATAGAATGGAGGATAAGGGGTGCTTTATAGCATTTGGATGCCATACTACCGCAGGTTCTTCCCCGCATGATCGAGGGGGTGATATGCATTCCCTGTGCATCGATGGGTTGATTTCTCTAAAAGCATTGGAAGCAGTAAATCACTCCCGCTATGTATTGACAGACGCGGTGAAATATAGACCTATTGGTCACGTATGGTATAAAGTACCCATGATCAACAAGAAAGGCTGACGATCAGTCGGAGCATGTCCGACGCTAACCTTCACAGCCAAAACGGGAGTGTTATCCCCGTTGCCCAGCCTTGCCAACAAGACGAGTGATCTTATCCTCCAGAACAGGTGTCGGTCGGGCTATCCTGTCTGGAAAGGCAATCCCTGATTGGAATTGTGAGCCTTGGTACTTACTGATGTGTTAAAGTGTGGCTACTGTTCCTCCGCCACCATCCAAGTAGAGACACATCACCCTATAGACATCGACTCACGCATTTCAAGATACATATGGCATATCATTCACTGGCCTCTCAGCAATTGAGTGCTCGCCAACGTGGTCCCGCGGGGGAAGAGCGTGATGAACTCAGATAGAGAGCACCTCGGCCGCATACTCCCTAAACTTAGCCAGAGACGCACTTGCTAGCCGCCCATGGGCAGTATGTTAACTCTAAGCTGAACAGTGTATATTTTGCCAAAGTTAATCCTCGCTATAAGGCCTTGAGTAACTCCGAGTGCACCTTGTAGTCTAATATATCATAATTGCATTCTTGAATATAGAAAATTCGTGAGATATAACAACCACATACGACCACAGGGGGTGGAGAACAGGGCTTCCCGTCCGCTCAGCCGTACTTAAGCCACTATTATTAACATAGCTAGAAGTAAAACAAGCCCTAAGTATATTACTACTTTTAGAGGTGATAAATATTAAGACTTAGGTAAGTGCGGGTAAGATAGGTGTTAAGAACCTAGCAAGGCGGGGTCGCAAGGCAGAAACAGGGACAGCTGTTCTGGTTAGGACAGCTAGGAGAGAAAGACAGCAGGTTAGTTAGGACTACAGTTACGGGAGGACGGTAGTTTAGAAAGGACAAAAACCCTGGGAAGATAGTAGTCTGCGAAGGACCGCTGCTAGGGGAGGATAGCAGTCTATGAAGGACCACTATTAGGAAAGGACTACTATTAGGGAAGGATAGTAGTCACGGGATAACAGCTGTTACCCCAGGATAATAGTCTGGCGTACCTTAGTAGAAAGCTACCAGGCGGGTAGAAGGGAGCCAAGGTAAGCTACAGGTTATATAAGACTACTATAAAAACTACTATAGGGCATAGTAATCAGGAAGGTAGTCGCTAAGAAACTATTATAAGGATTACCACAGGGGTTAGTAGTCAGGATAATAGGTAAGATAAAGAATATTTAAGGATACTTATTACTACTATATCTAGTCTTACTTACTCTTCGTAATTAATATTAATTATTATCTTAGAGTTATCTTTAGAATAATAATATACTTGTATAAACTACTCTATAAGTATTTTATATATAAGATACTTAGCCTTGCCTACTTTAACTAAGCTTAACCTTAACTATGACTAGTCTTTATACTAGTTAGACATAAAATTATTTAAAAAAAGGATTAAATAAGTTAAGTTAAGTATTACAAGCTTATAAGAGGTTACCAGGGTTAGGAAGAAGCCATAGGTTAAGTTCTTCCGTAACAATAGGTAATAATAGGGTAAGGATATCACCTACTTTAGTAAGGAAAGGTAAGGAAAAGTAAGAAGGGTAGAAACTAAAATTTAAGCTACTACTTTAATTCTTTTAAGCCTAATATAAATAGCAAGGGCTTTTCTTACTTTTATCTAATACTTTTTAGCTATATATAAGATATCTTTATCTTTACTTTATTTATAGTTTCCTCTTATCTATCACTTACGTGACTAAATAGCCCTATCTAAAAAAGAATTAAAATATAACAAGCTTGAACTACTCTAAAAGTTAGCAGAACTATATAGATTTTTAAAAAAATACTAAGAGGACTATATTAATAAAGAGAATATTATTAGTTATAAGAAAAGGTCTCTAGTTACTAATAAGAGGTATAAATATACTATTAATAATTAGAGAATATAAGTTTAGTCAACCCTAAAGTCGAGAATATTAGAAAGTTAATCACTATAATAAAATAAATAGATATTATTAAGAAACTAGCCTAAGGATTAGTACTTTAAGGTAGATAATCCTTATTTTTTTTATCTAAGTTCTTAAACTATTTGCAGAGAGCTATATTATATTTTATAAGGGCTCTCCTACTAAGTTAGTATACTATCCCGCAAAATCTCCTCCTATTTTATAAGTAAATAGGAAAGGGTAAGGTTAACTATATTACTAAATGCTTTTAAAGATAATTATTACGGAAGGGCAGACCTCTCTGCGTCTTCCTAACCCTGGTAACCTCTTGTAAGCTTATAATACTTAACTTAACTTACTTAATCCTTTTTCTAAATAGCTTCTTATCTAACTAGTACAAAGACTAGTTATAATTAAAATTAAGCTTAGTTAAAGTAGGCAAGGCTAAGTATCTTATATATAAAATACTTATAAAGTAGTTTATACGAGTATATTACTATTCTAAAAATAACTTTAAGATAATAATTTATATTAATTATAAAAAATAAGTAAGACTAGATATAGTAGTAACAAGCGTTCTTAAATATCCTTTACTAGTATACTACTCTAGTATACTATTCTTATAGTCCCTAACTAGGTACCTAGGTACTACTTTAATATACTATTCTCTTAGTCCTTTGCTATAATATATACACGTGACCTTTTTTTATAAGTATCTTACTAGGTAACCTTTATTATATAATAATTAGTATCTATTCGTGCCTGTTAGTATTACTAGGCCCGTCTTAATACTAAAGGTATTTAATATATTAAGAGCCCGAATACTATAATAGCATAATCCTCTATAGCTGATAATATTCCTTCCTTAGTAATAGTACTAGGATACTATTATCTTATCGTAATGTTACTGGCCCGTATTATTCTGCCGTGTAGACCGCTTTGGCTGGGTTCTTAACAATTACTACTTCTCACAGGCACTACAATATCATGCGCCTACTCTTAGAAGCACACGCCACTCCCTCTACCATTAACATTTACAGTCACACTCCACTTAATCTCGCCTGAAAGTATGGTTACTATAATATTGCACAAATCTTGCAACATCAGCTCTCTTCCACTGAGACCTCTGAGGCCATGATTAAGCCACACCATAAATCTTCTTGCTCAACACTAAGATATGAAAACAAGATACCTAGCATCAAGCCATTAGCAGCAAAGTGGGATATAAAGCGCCATCCCATCTTCAGACCTGATAGGAGCCTAGCCAGATTTACACTTTATGATAACTCTCTCCTACTTGATTAATAAATTATTACTCTCTCGTGAAGCTTTTCATTTTGCTCGCGTAGGACATTCTGGTCATGATTAACTTCCTCTAGCTTGGATTTAGTGGATTCAATAAGCATGGTTTAGTAGTTGATAATGTCTTTAAGCTCATGAACAAGCTTCCACATCTCTCTGGTGGTAAAACAGCCGGTACTCTCTGCAGCAGGGTGAGGTTTGCCATTTCATGTTCATCTTCCAATGATTTAGGTTGTATTAATTGCTGTTCAGGCCTGAGAGTCTTCGAATTAGTCGCTTGCGTGGGTTTCTTGGGTATTTGTGGGATAGGGTTCGGGCCCTCCCAAGGAAGAATGGGACCCACTAGGCATGTACTCTGTCACGCGGCTCAGTATATCGCACGTGGGGTTCTGCCTTTAAGGTTTGGTAAGTGCCCGTATATAGGTAGTGAATGAGAGTATGCCCAACATCATCATCCACCTCAGGGAGCATAACCAGAGTATTCAGTCCATCCTGTTGCTGCTGAAGAGATAGAGCTCTTCCAATCAAATTGATTAGTACGGCATTTTGCTCCTTCCTTGCCCCAATAAGCCATGTTAAATCCTATTTCAGCAATAGTGGCTGTTATACTCCTTATTTTCCTAAAGGCAAATCCTGCTGTTGTGTTCCCAACACCTAAAGGGATGATTATTTTCACTTTTATTAATAATACCTTGGGGTAGGTGTACATGCTTACAAAACGGTGGTAGCCTTTGGACCAGGCTATTAAAATGCTATTACTATTCTTCTAGGGTACAGTGTGCTGATGCAGCCGTCCCTATAATTACGGAACATATGTAATTCACTTATTTTTAAGACAAGGGCGGACGAGACTACTATTCCTCACACTAATCCAAAGCCAAAACTGCAAGCTGTCAGTTCAAGCATCCATCCACAGTAGCTAAATCTAATTTCTTGAAAAATAAGGTCACTGCCGGCCTCGCGTAATCCTTCCAAAATTGCGTTAATACTTAATATAGATAGAGCCAAGCAATTGGTTCTTATCCTCTAGGATTTCCAACAATGACTGGTTGGTTGACTTTGCGACACCAAGAGCTGTCGCAGGTATTCTAGGACGTGTCCATTCATATTATCCCATTTGTCGATTTGCAGATACCCTGAAGATAATTGTTATGATTTTTCCTGCGAGAGCATTGACTTCCTACCCAGGTTGTTGGGCGGGACTGCTATAGCCCCATTCTCCAGCGCGAAGCTAGCTTCCTTATCAGCGGAGAACTATGCATTGCTGGTATTATTCCATGATTGTTCTGGAATAGTGAGTCTTAACAGGTGGAATTCACAAGCACGATCTGCGCGCAATGTCTCTTATAAAGTGTGTTACTAGGTATTCTACTTGCTCAAAATATGGTTTATATACCCTTTCCCACTCCGTGACTATATTAATCAGGAAAGTTACCGCTCTCTGCAGATAAGTTTTATAGTAATTATCGCATTCTTAGATACTATAAAAGAGGAATTTACTAATGCCTGCTTATTATATATCAAATAGTCTTTTCTATAACTAGTATTACTAGCGCTGAGTTTCTAGACTTAGTCTATATTTAAGATCTTCTATTAGTCTCTTGGTAGCAGCCTTCTCAGCAGGGGTGAATCCATCGTCAGGCCCTTTCGACCTTGGCAATATAGTCGGTTCAATACGTTTTGCAAGACCCTCTGTGTAAGAGCGACCATTGCACAAAGTCCTGTGCAGACTCCCAATTCTTCTCAATTCTACCTGCAGCATTCTTTATTTGAGCTAATAAAGTAATCACGAAATGGTTTTTATTCAGAAATGGTGTCAGGTCATTTTTATTTCGTCCTCCATGTCCCCTCATTATTTCCAACAGCAGATTACCCCACTTATCTATGCCGAGTTGCCCAACGCTGATAAGTTCAATATCAAGCCGCAGATATGGAAAGTGGTACACCCGGGCCAAATCCTGTGGAAAGAGATACCGCATCGCCCTCGAGAGCAATGTTATAAACTCATACTTGCGGCCTGCGAGGACTAAGGCTGAGAGCAAGTCTAATCCTATATTGGAAGTTTGTCACCAACATATACTAAAATGGACGATTCAAATAAAGACGGATCTGAGTCGCTGTCTGCCAAATTGGCCATTGATCAACGTGGGGAAGCCGACGTGGGCATTGCACGGTCGGAATTCTATATTGATCCCGTCACGCAGAAGCAGATTTATCGTAAATTCGATCAATATGCCATGCCTCAGCTATTCCTTATCGCTTGCCTTGCCTATCTAGATCGCAGCAATCTTGGTAAGCGAGGTGCCCCCTCTTTCTCCCCTCAGCGCTGATGACTATTGCGTAGGCAATGCCAAAGTCTTTGGTCTGGTGGAGGATCTTGATCTTAAGGGCTTGGAGTTCAACAATCTGAGTACCTTGTTCGGAGCGACCTACATCATCTTTGAGATCCCCTGGACAATGGCGATCAAGAAGTGGGGAGCGAATCGGATGATAGCCTTAGCAATGGTTGCGTGGAGTATTGTGACTCTCTGCTCTGGCTTCATCCAAAACTACGCCCAAGCAGTGGTTGTGCGCCTTCTACTCGGTGCCTTTGAAGCCGGTCTTACCCCGGGTCTGGCATTCATCTTTTCGACAATCTACGAGCGACAAGGCACATCAAAACGGGTGGCTCTTATTTATCTGGCGAACGTGACCTCCGGTGCGTTTGGTGGCCTGATTGCCTACGGAATCCAACTTATGGGCATGCGAAGAGGGCTAGAGCCCTGGCGATGGCTCTTCATTATTGAGGGATCCATTTCTGTTGTTCTCGGGGGATGTTGTTGGTTAACATTTCCTCGCAATCCCGAGACTGCGTGGTTTCTTGCGGCAGAGGAGAAGGCTATCATGCAGGTTCGCAAACAGAGGGATATCGTCTACAAGGGCAGCGACGAGTTCGATTCCAAATGGGTCAAGGAGGCTCTTCGGGACCCGTTCGTCTATATGTCCGCTGTCTGCTTTTTCTCCTCGTCTATTGCCATTTTTGGGTTTGGCATATTCCTGCCCACAATCATCAATGGCCTCGGGTACGTGTGTCATCTATACCTTGAAATAGCGCTGCCTATTAACTTCTTTTTCTCTGTGTCCGAACAGGTTCTCCAGCCTACAAGCAAACTATCTCACCATCCCCGTGTACGGAACAGGCGCTTTAGTCCTAATCATCATCACCTTTCTCTCCGACCGACTCAACAAGCGCGCGCAATTCCTCATCGTCACCCCCGTCCCCGTTGTCGTGGGATATCTTATCAGCGTCGTGACCCCAAACCCGGGAGCCGGTTACTTCGCCATGTTCCTATGCTGTTCCGGCATTTACTCGTACAACGCCCTGATTCTGACCTGGGTAACGACCAACCTTGCCCCGGACTACAAGCGATCAGTGGGCGTTGCGCTCTTCACATCGCTCTCCGGCATTTCGTCCCTTATCGCTCCCCAGCTGTATCCGTCCTCCGATGGCCCGAGATATCAGATTGGGAACGGGGTGTCACTGGCTTTCGAGGTTTTGGCGGGTCTGAATGTCATCTTTGTGTTTTTCCTCCTTAAGAGGCGGAATTCCGAGAAGGAGCGGCTGCGGGGGGAGGGGAAGGTCTCGAATGGATTGGAGGGAGATAGGGAATTGGGGTTTATGTATGTGTTGTAGGTGAGTGGATTTGACGTCGTATGGAATACATCAGGCTAGGACCGTCGGAAGTTTAAATGTATCTGTTCCATAGACTACCTGCTATGACGAGCGCTGATCTTGCACGCTATACACAATATTTTTCTATGCGTCTACCTCGGTATTAAATAACGTAGAGTTGCGTCCGGATTTCCGGTTGAAGAATAATAATCTCTAATTTCTGTCCCTTTTAGCTAATTTGAGTGTAAGAAGATAATCTAAGTACTCTTCAGGTATAAATATATGATTATACACCCTAGCTCACCGTCTGATATATAACCAGGCCTAGAAGGACCATCATCTTCAGGTTAAATCCTTATCCATCCAGTCTAGTAAGTTCCAAGGCTCATGTACAATATGTTCAGTTGGATATGCCGATAAACTAGTTTATCACTGTTAAGAATAAGGGTCACTAGGCTATATGCACATGTTAAGACACAGAGTATACTGCTAGCATAGGACAATTAGGCTGCGGCAACAATCGCCACCTCCGGCTCAACGGGCTTTCCAGCTGCGGGCTCTTCTTCTTTCTTCGCATTGTGTCTAAGATTTTGAGGGCAGTCGTGTCAGCCTTGCCGAACTGGGTCCAGAACTAGGGGAAAAATAAGACATACCCAAATTGGATCTTGGTGTGGTGAAGAAAATACTCGTTGCAAGTAATCGCGGGGCTTAAAAAGAAAAGCACGCGTCAGCTTAGTCCAGTGGGGTAGTAGTCCTCAAGCATCAGATATCAGGGAATGGAATTCGGTGACTCGGGCGCATCCAGCGCAGTTCTTCTTCTCACTCACTATTTCTTCAGCGGTCCCTGCATGACAACATTTTTCCGACCGGTATTGAAATACGCAATGGAGTACCGATCCGGCGAGTAGCCCACGTCTTTCGCGCGCACGCGGTGGAAATTTGCTTTCAGTCGGTCGTCGGACCAGGCCACTGTAGGGGAAAGGCAATATATTAGCGAGACAAAACATTCCTCGGCGCGTGAGTGCAGAGGGGACAATAAAAGTAGTCGGCATACTCAGCATATCTCCGATATTAACGACAATTGGCCCGGTTTCAGCAGGAAGCGGGAAAAACGAGCTGTCGTCGGTAGCAGAGGCGGAGCTCGCGTGGCTTTCCCTCCCGGGGCAAATTTCTAGGCCGTCCTCGCCATCACGCTGAAACAGCAGCGTCAGACAGCCGATGTCGGTGTGGACGCCGGCGCGCCAGGAACCCGAGGCGGCGGTGGCGCCGTGCGAGGCAGGGTAGTGCAGGAGACGGAGCTGGGTGAGGTTGTCCGGCTGCGTGGTGTCCATGGCTTTGCAGAAGTAGTCTTCGGGGAAGCCGAGGGCGATGGAGAAACAAGTCACTGTTAGGTAGATTGGGGAGTGAGCTGTGGATTTCTTTTTTCTCGCAGGCGTGGTTAGCGGGGCGGCACATACAGACTTTGTTTGAGATGTCTTCACATTTGGCGATGAAGTTTCGAGTTCCGCTGTTGAACCCGGGAACATCGTCATCGCTGGGCCATTCGGAGTTGCGCTGGAGCCAGAACGATTCTTTCTGGTCGGGGACGCCGGTGCTGGGCCGGATTTGAGACTACGACAGCCATCATCATTAGGGTACTCATTGTACGTCTCACCGACAAGAAGACAAGGGAGGTGCTCACGTAGTATTCCCACCCATTGTTGGTGGTGAGACTATGCGGAATCTTTGCTTTGACATCGATTGGTAGGTCAAAGAAAGCTTTGCTAAGAGCGAACTGCGCGTTGATCTCGTCAACCGTGATGCCGTGGTTGGTTAGAGTCAGGAAGCCCGCTGTCTCCGCGGCTTCAACGAGCTGCTTTGTGAGTTCTTCGCGTCGGCTCTCATAGTCTGTTTGCTTGCTGTCAGCGTCTCGAGTGCCTCAGATCGCTAGTCTCGTTGAATACCTTTTAGAGAGATTGCGGGAATGGTGCGGCTAGACATATCTTCAGTGGGCGGAACAATGAATCTCGTTAGAATACGTTTAATTATGTATGTGCAAGGCCTGGCGAGGTAAAATGGCGCTTGGCGAGGTGCTCGATAACGTTTATAGCTTGCCCCGGTCAAGTTTTTAAGCTAAGGCCACGACGAGTGAACCTGCCTTGCGGCATCCATTGTGGTGTCAACCTTCCCTCTTGGCAAAGAAAAGTGGTACATGTGCATGTACCTTGACCTGCCTATGTAGCGCGGTGGGTGGGACAATCTCGACCACTCCGATCGACTCCGCGCCGAGGACTCCAGCAATGCTGCGCTCGGCCAAATGGAGAGTTCATCCAGGCGTGAGATGGCTGTTCACGAGTCATCAGGGGCTGGGCTCGAAGAGGGGTCTTTGCTGTGTATACCTGGGCAGATGATCCCTTTCTTCTGCCTGAAGTCATAAATCACTCTCAGCTCACCCTAGGGACTGTTGGAAGTCTTGCCTTCGTTATCACGGTTGACGTCTTCTGGTTTCGACGCAATGGTTTACGCTTTAGTAGTGATGGCAGGCTATGGTCCCAAGCGGCTTTTCTCAGACAAATTGGATTATTAGGCCACATTCCGAATGCACAATCAAATGAGTGAACTCTACATCTATTGGCCGATCATACTAGTATGCCTGCATATGTTCAATCCAAGTGATGCCCCAAGTTCTAAGCCTTATTCCGGACCTTCCTAGAGATGAGAGCGCGTATTGCAGATGGGTTGGTCGTCCGCCACCAACGTAGCGGACCGACCGGACGCTACACGAAAGGGAATTAGAGTCATAAGTCTCATTGACAGACATTGGCGGTGCTTGAGGGTTGACAGCTCATACCTCTCAGGTCAATTGCTTCAGCACAGCGGGCGACGAAGTCAAGAATCATCGCCGCCTGCGCCGTATCCTCGGTTCCGATGGACAGGATGTTGCTTCAAGATGGAGACATGCGTGTTAGCTCTCTGCCCTGTATTGAGTAAAGTGGACATTGAAGCCAGCTGGGTACTCGTCTGGGCTGGGGCACGCGATGAACTAGACTTTACCTTAGATGATTGTGTCTGTCGAGGACATGGAAGATTGGCAGCGTGTCCTTTGGTCGGCTCCTTGCGCGGTATTCGTTGAAGAAAGCAATCGCTGCGTCTGTGGCTTCTTTTCTGTTGTTTATTCTAGTCAACACGGTCAAGACACTACAGAAAAAAAAAAAACATACACTTCCCACTCGACTGTTCCAATATAAACCGGTAGCAGACCAGCATCACTATACGAAGTTTTCTGGTTAGCAAGGCGGGCTCTCAATTCACGACAATTGACCCGATTTGTACTGACAGGACGGGCGAGGTATCAGGAAGACCTCTGAAAAGGCCAAGCGGGGAAACAGGCTATAAGAGTATCTTGAGATTAGCCCACCAAATGTCGTCAGAACGGAAATGTAAGAGGGGTATTGGAATAAAGAAAAAGACGCACCCCCCAGGTCTCCTCGTCGTGCGACCCAAAATACTGCTCCAGCGTCCTCCGTCGGATCGGGCGCGTGTTATCGAACCAGAATGGTGGGCTGAAGTACATCACTCCGCCAACCGGTGGCGAGAGGGGATCTCTTGCTGGCTGTTTAGAGGGGTCGCCTGCGTTGGTAAGTAGGTATTAGCTGCTACTAGCCATTTACCAGCGCAACCTCCCATCAAGATAGAAAGACAAAGTAGAGAGCAAGCTGGAGCTTACCGGCAGCGTAGAGATTGGAAGCAATATGGGCAGCCCCTGACGAGTGCCCGCACAGGATAACTTTGTCGACGGAGCCGCCGCCGTACGTGTCCAGGGCGATGTTCCGATGAATCCATTCGCGGGCTAATTGCATGTCCTCGGCGCCGCCGGGATACTGCACGTCAGGCACGAGCCGGTGGTTGGGAATCACAACAACAATCCCGTGGCGCGCGAAGAAGTTTCCGATATTCGCCCAGCACTTCTCTCGTTAAATCAGCCACCAGTATTGTCAAGCACGACAAGCTCGCCGTTGTTGATAGTATGTGCAGTGCGTGCCATGATAGGAAAACCGGTTGGGGAGACAACACGCATACCTTCTCACTCCATGCTTTATCACCGGAGAAGAACCCTCCGCCGTGGACGAACACCAGCACCGGTTTGCCAGGTGTTTTGTTGTTGATGGGAACGTACACGTCCAGCCGATTCCGTTCTGCAGGACCGTACCTTTCATCGTGGATTCTGTGCACGTTTGGCGAGGGGCCTTCGTAGAAGGGTTCGTACAGCTTGCGCCACTCCTAGCAACATCACAGTTTCTATTAGGACATTTCTCAATTTGCAATACGAAAGCCAGCGATGATTACCTCTTCGTCACCCAATTCAAATTTGGTGGTATTGGCAGCAATTTTAGCAAATACTTGGTCCATAGTGTTAGGGGGTGCGATGTGCTGTGCAGTGAGTGTGCAGGGCGTCTATAATTTCTGGGTTCTGTGTTTTTTGTTATTTCGCAAGAATAAGGTCGGTGCATCTTCTGCCTATCCCCGTCGTAAGTCTTTGGTTGGGGGCGGGGCTCGCTGTACCACTTTCCCCACCTATGCGGTTGGGTGGTGCACACAACGGCAACTGAAAGATTGCGTATATACTTGCATTCTTAGCCGTCTGATCATGAGAACGCATCCGTGTAACGAGCACCATTTTCAGAGGTCCATCGTCCCTACTAAGAATCATAATGTTGACAAAGTAAGTACCGCGCAGATGCGGCATCTCTGTCCCTTGCTCTCCCAGTACTTACACCCCCCAAAAATGGACATGGAAGCGATATTTATGTCCGGTAAGAAAGCGAGCTAATGCAATTATTCTATAAAGATCCAAAATCGGCGAAACAGCTCGCGAAGAGAACAAATGCTTGGTCATCCTGCATGGCACGGCGTACGATCTGACGACGTTTCTTGAAAGGCATCCTGGTGGATCAGCTGTGATCTTGAAATACGCCGGGAGGGACGCGACACGGGCCTTTGAGAGCGTTCACTCCAGTGACATTGTCATTGAGAATCATATTGCACCACAGTATGTCACCATTTTCTTTCTTTTGTTTTAGCAGGAATCTCCAAGCTGAAATGTGCTCGGCTGACTACGGGGTTCCATCTCCGACAGGTATGTTCTCGGGTGTGTCTCAAGCGAGGCTGATGAGCAGAAGGAGCACAGCTCGGCCAGCTCTCCTGAAGAAGCAACAGCAGCCCTGGACTCAGTCGTAAGCATCGACGATTTCGAGTCCGCTGCCCGCCACCACCTGACACCCGAGGCGTTTGCGTGTGAGTTTGTGAAAATCGGATGCGCCTCGAAGAAATCGATTGTGAAGTTCATCTAGGATACTAACGTACGCATGCAGTCTTCAAAGCCGGTGCAGACGACGAGCACACCACGAACTGGAACCGTAAGTCATGGCGAACTGTTCGCTTCCGACCGCGCGCCCTCCGTCCCCTGCCACTTCCCCCTGCGAATGTCGCTGCCACTCCCACAAGCATAAGCGGCATCGACCCCTCAACATCAATCCTGGGCTCCCGCTTCGCCTTACCATTCTTCATTGCGCCAGCCGGAGGCGGAAAGCTGGCACACACCAAGGGCGAGACGCTCATGACCAAGGCGGCGGCCACGCATGGTGCCCTGCACTGGGTGTGCAACATGGCCGGGTGCACGAAGCGGGAGATCGCACAGGCACGCGGGCCAGACCAGGCGCTGTTCTGGCAGCTGTATGCCAAGGCGGACCTTGGTGTCAGCGAGGCGGAGGTCAGGGAGGCGGTTGCCCTCGGGTACCGTGGGATTGCGCTGACGGTTGATGCGATCTGGCCGGGGAAGAGGGAGCGCGATATTCGGATGAGTATTGCAGATTCTCCAGGGAGACGCAGTTCTGCAGGGATTAGTGCGCAGCGCGGGTGAGTATTTGAATTTCAATTTGTCTGGAGCATTGAATTTGAAAGGGAACCAACTGCTAATTCTCACCCCAATCGATCTAGAGCATGCTGGACCTCCTTCGACTGGATATCAGCACTCAACTGGCTGCGAGGCCTGACTGACCTCCCGATCGCGATCAAAGGGATCCAAAGCTGGGAGGATGCGGCGCTCTGCGCAGAGTACAATGTGCATCCATGGCTCTCGAACCACGGCGGCCGGCAACTCGACGGTGCGCCGTCAGCAATCGAGACTCTGCTTGAGATCCGCCGCCACTGTCCGTACGTGTTCAAAAAATGCGATGTGATTGTCGACGGAGGCGTGACCCGAGGGACGGATGTTGTCAAGGCTCTCTCGCTGGGTGCACGGGCAGTTGGGATTGGGCGGCCGTTCTTGTACGCGCTGGCGCTTGGAGAGGAGGGTGTGAATAGGGCAATTCACATTTTGAGACAGGAGGTTGAGACGGCGATGGCGCTCCTTGGTGTCACGCAGGTTGGCCAGTTGGGGCCGGAGTACGTGGCTGTGCGGGAAGGGGTTTGTAGATTGTAAGAAGCATAAGCTGCATGTATTACAGCTAGATCTATGGTTATTCATACTATTCAGTCATCAAAAGTAAGGAAAGAAGTCCGATGCCGCGGGATATGATCCAATTCGGGAAGCGCTTAATGACCTGAAGACGCCCGCAAAACTAGAAGTTGAGTGTGGAGTCCTGTAGTGCATTATCCCTCTGCACCTCTACCGGGCCTAGACAGCCCTTCCAGCACTTTCATGGCCTCATACGCCGCCGTCCACCGTATGCTCCGAAGATACTTTGTCATTTCAATAGTCAGGCCATGCGTGCAGCATTGCCCCATTAGCGTGTTCATATAAGCAGGAGTCATCGAGGCCATTGTGGCAATAAGATGGTGCATCGAAGGCCGCGAGCGCCTTCTCATGGTCTCCGTCTGCGCGGGACACGTTTTCGAGTCGCAGATTTTGCGGTTACTAGTGGTAGCGGTAGTAGAAGAAGGGGTAGAAGAAGTAGCAGGGATTCGTGCAGCCTCCATCTCAGCCCCAAACCGGTGATACGCCCAGCAGGTAAGTGTGGCGATGTACAGACACCAGGGGTAATGGAAGATGCGGTTCCCATCCCAGATCTTCGCACTGAGCATGCCCTCGCGAAACAGCTGCGCGGCATGCCACGCTGCACGGCTCGCCGAGTCTCCCGAGTCGCGCAGCCACCGGCGCACCCATTCACAACTCTCCGCATAGTCCGCGTGCGTGACGGTGTGGCCGAAGAGCGCCTTCGCCCCCGCGGCGATCTGTAGGTGCCGGATTTCGCAGTTCAGCACGATGTGTGCGGTGTGGTAGAGTGCATATAGCCCCGAGTTGTCGCACTGGAATTGGCTGGTAGAACGATTGTTATCGTGGTCTTCGTCGTTTCCTGGCGTTGAGGCCGAGGCACCGGATGGGGAGGGAAGTGTTTTCGTCGTCACCTCCCGCATCGCATCCATGGTGTAAGCTTCATATTTGGCCTTCCATGAGGAAAGCGCATACGCCATCTGCTCGCGGCCGCTGGACCAGATGCTTTGCTGCGTGCGGAGCATGGTGAAGTCCTGCGATCGTCGGTCGAAGCGGATGAGGTCGTTGCAGATGGAGACTAACCCGTGCAGAGCGAGCGAAAAATCAAGCATTTCGTAAGATCGCGGGAGCTCGCGGTATGTCGAGTCGAGAAATACCTCGACCAGGCCGAGGAACGTGCAGGAATTCTCGTCTCCTCTTCCTTCTCCGTGGATGGCTGTCGCTGCTGCTTCTTTCCACTCGTCCTCCCTCTTTGCTTCCCATTCCTGTCTGGAGCATGGGAGCCCAAGTTGCAGGGATTGAGTGGAGATGTTGGGCATGATCGAGTAACAGGCTGCGTTTTGCGTGTCCCACATGAAGAAGAACATGATCAACCTTGGTTCACTCGCTATCAGCCCTGTTTCTATGTCTATCTGGTCATGATCTGGTACAGTGAAATGGCCCGACTTACCGCTTGTATTGCTCTGCGTAGGCAAACTCCAGCCAGTCCTTCTCTGCATAGGCTAAGCGGCTGGGTAGAGTGATGCATGCGCGAACGTGGTATCGCGAGACTCTGATAATAGACTGGCAGGGCGAGGATATAGTATAAGTCCAATAGATCCTCCACAACTGACAGGGCTAGAGATACAATGGATAAAAAGCTTACATTCAACAATAGCGAGTGAATAAGCATCGCATTCTCACGCTGCTGGGGACCGGCCCTATACATGCCATAGCACTCGAGTACCATAAACGCCTGCAGGATTGCCAGGTCCGGCACGCTGCTGCTCAGCAGGCCACTGAAGATATACGGGATGATTGCGTCGTACATGCACACCGAGAGCTGATGCGCTTCCTTGCCGCTGTATGTGGCGCCCATAATTATGAAAGAGAGGAGTACGATGGGATCGAGGTTGCAGATGTCTAGGGACGGGAGATGGACGAGCGGATACGAGGTGTTGAAGTTTTCGATAAACAGAAAGAGATAGATCTGCATGTTGTCTGGCGTCAAGCCGCCTGGGAGGTTAGGCTCGATGACACGACCGTCTGGGAGGACAGGGCGGATCTCCGCGACGAGATCGACGACTTCGCTTTGCTTCTGCTGCGGGATTCGAAATGCTCGTGTTGGCGTATGTATATTTGGAGAAGGCGGGATAGTTGAATGAGTGGTGGCGATCGACGAGACACTTGAGGATAATGATCTGGCTGGGGTTGCTGGGGATGTCGGGGATGGATCTTGGGACTCCCGGATGGGCCTATCAAACAGGTTGTCGCCTGAGGGTGGATGGCTTGTAGTGCAATGAGCAAATGCTGGGCGGTTTCCATCCAACACCGTGGTGTGTAAAGGCCCCGCACAGTGAGAGGAACCTCGTGGGCGATGCGAGCCAGTGGAACCTGCTGGTAATGAGCCTTCACGATACCAAGCAATATCTTTGGGAAGTTCAGTACCCTGGGGCACGTGTGCCGGGTACACATTGATATCTCTGGACGACGGTCTATTAGACTCATCGCATGGATTAGTTTGCGTCGCGTTAGGCGTGAAATCGGCCGCTACAAGTTCATTCATGGATGAACGGCTCCCTGTATGCGAGCCATCCTCAGACAGCATCGTGTCTTCTTGTAGCACCAGTGCCTGTCTCCTAATTTGCTCCGAAAGGTCCTGCGAACTGTCCGCACGATCTTCGTGGGCACGACGACCGTTGACAGGAGCCTCCTCGCTAAAGCGCAATCCTGACGGCTGCTCCTGAGCCATACTCCGATTAAGGTACTTGTTCTTGGTCGCCAGGAGTCCCCTTCCGTCTCCTCCAGCTCCCTTGTCCTTCGCGGCATGGCGTGCCTGATGACGTTCTATAGTTCATTATCACCGTGTTCTGTTATAGGTACCCACAGTATCACCTTGAAATCGGAAACCGTCGTCGAAATACGTACCTAGGAGATCCTCGCGATTGAAACTAGCAGTGCAGCGACTGCATGCCCATAGCGCCGTTGAGTGGTTCAGCGCATGGCGTTGTAAATGGGACGGTCGCGAGAACGACTTGCCACACCCTGAAACAGTGCAGTAATGTCTCTTCATAATCCGTACTGTGTGCTCGGGAGAAGGATGGGACACTAAGAGATCAGGAAATGGGGAGGAAAGCGTGGGCTAAATGGTCCATTACCCATGCGCCCCCACTTTTTGTAGGAGATAAGGATGGCTCACTTGATCAAACGCTCGGGCAATAACATTTTTTTTGATATAAGCACTAGTATTCTGCTAGCAGTAAACTTAACTACCTAACTTACTTAGTTTTACTATATAATTACTTATCTTAAATATTATATAAAGGTGCAAGTTAATACTTAGGTATTATATATAACCTATATAACTAGATAAAATAAAATACCTAAATATTTAATACTTAAATACTAAATACCAAAATTACCTGCCTAGAGTATAAGATACTAAATATAAATAAAGATTAATTTAAGTTAATTAAGTTTTTCTTATTTTTTTTTAAGTTTAAATCAATTAGATTTCTAATTATTGTTACAGAAGAACAGACCTTCTACTTCTTCCTAACCCTGGTAACCTCTTATAAGCTTATATTATTTTAACTTAACTTACTTAATCCTTTTTCTAAATAGCTGTCTTATCTAACTAGTTGTTACGGAAGAACAGACCTCTCTGCGTCTTCCTAACCCTGGTAACCTCTCGTAAGCTCGTAACGCTTGACTTAACTTACTTAATCCTTTCTCTAAATAGCTTTACGTCTAACTAGTATAAAGACTAGTCACGGTCAGGGTTAAGCTTAGTTAAAGTAGGCAAGGCTAAGTATCCTACGTGTAGAATACCTATAAAGTAGTTTATATAAGTATATCGCTGTTCTAAAGGTAACTCTAAAATAATAATTTGTATTAATCACGAAGAATAAATAAGACTAGATATAGTAGTAATAAGCGTTCTTAAATATCCTTTATCTTAATTACTATCCTGACTACTAACCCCTGTTAGTAGTCCCTATAGTAGTTCTTGGCGACTATCTTCTCGACTATTATACCCTATAGTAGTCCCTATAGTAGTCTTATATAACCTGTAGCTTACCTTAGCTCCCTCCTACCTACTTAATAGCTTACCACTAAAGTATACCAGACTATTATCCTAGGGCGATAGTTATTACCCTGTAACTGCCGTCCCTTTCTAATAGTAGTCCTTTTCTTAATAGTGGTTTTTTACAGGCTACTATCCTCCCCTGGTAGCGGTCCTTTATAGACTACTATCTTCCTAGGATTCTTATCCTTTCTAGACTGCCGTCCTCTTATAACTGTAGTCCTAACTAACCTACTATCTTTTCTTTCTAGTTATCCTAACTAGAATAGCTATCCCTGTTTCTACCTTGTAACCCCGCCTTGCTGGGTTCTTAATATTATTCCCTCTCTTTTTGCTTTTCGTCCCGAGAAGCATAAGTAGCATAGGTTCCCGTCCTTTAGTATTAGTAAGTCTCCCTCCTTTTCCTACCTTCGCGATAGTTCACGATGTCCCGAGTTGCTAAGACCTCGAAAGCCAAACATCCCTGTTATAACAAATTTACGCTCCAGGCTAACTTTATTAAGGAAGAAGGTGCCCCTATTAATAATCCTTGCGAACGTTGCGCTCTTACCAGTTCTTCTTGTATTATAAGTTCGTCAGGCAAGAACTGCGTGTAGTACACCCGCCTTAATCGCAAGTGCGAAAAACATTTCTATAGCAAGCGTGATTAGAACAAAATAAAACAGAATAATAACAAGTATTCTACTGAGCTAGATACTGCGGAAGAGGAGTTAGAGCGAGTAATAGCAAAGATTAAGCGCCTGCGCTGCATAAAGAAGTATAATAAGGAGCGTGGTGCTAAGATATTAGTCCACGACGGCGCTCTCCTTAAGTAACTTAAAGAAGAGGATCTATTAACTACCAAGGATTACCGGGAGCTAGAGCGCCTTGCTAATAAGCACGAGGCCGCCTAGCTCGCCGCGACTTTAGACTCGACTAGTCTAAATTAGATAATTAGGTCCCTAATATTCTAGTAGAATATAGATTTTTTTGCTTTTAAGATCCCTAGTAGTACTCCTAAACCTTTTTCTAGCAACCTGTTAGGTTCTTAATAGGTTCCCAGGTATTTTTAGAGGTATTATATCCTTTCTACTTTACTAGGTATCTTGTTTTGCCGCTAACTTGCTTGTGGTTTAGAATTTTTTTAATTTTATATTCTGCTTTATTTATTTCTTTAACCTTTATATATTTAGTAAGTTTAGTGTTAATAGGTGCTAGTTCTAATAATAAGATATAGAAAACTAGATATATATATTTTATTAAAGCTAGTAGCTTTAGTCGATAATTAACTAGTCCTAGTTACTTTTTAACTTTAAATAGTCCCAAGCGGACGTGGTCTAGCTTTACGCTTGGTTATTTTATTTTAATATTTTATTATAAGAGGAAGACCTTCTCCCTCTCCTCTAGATCTAGTCCCTTAGATTTTTTCTTATTATAGTAAGTTGCTATTTATATATTAACAAATTCTAAGTCTCTTAATAATTAGGCTTGGATTATTTTTAATTTATTTATAAAGAGGTTAGCTTTCTTAGTTATTAGTTTTTTTTACAGTAGTTCCTTATATATACTTAGGTAATACCTATAATTAGCTTTAAATAGTATTATACTAGTTATATTATAAATTAAATTATTATATGCGAACTAGGCTATTAGTAGGTTATTCTCCTAGTTATCTTATATATAGTTTATATAATATCGCAGATATTACTTGATAGTTTGGTTCACTCTTTTTATTTATTTATTAGATTGCGGTTAGTATATAGTAATTATCTATAGCTTGATCCCTATTTAGTCCGTAACTAATTTCTAGAATCTCGTAGTAAATAGTTTATCTCTATCTGATATAATATATTTTGGCGTGCTATAGTTTATAACAATAGTGTTGACAAATAGGCGACCTATATTCCTTGCGGTTATAGTTATTATTATTAGTACTAGGTAGATATATTTCGTGAGTCTATCTATAATAACTACGAGATAGTCCTTTCCTAATATTATAGTTAGTAAAGGACCCACGAAGTTAACTATAATCTATTCTTATAGTTTTATTAGTACTTCTAGGTTCTGTAGTTTCCTATATAAAGCATGCCTTGCAGGCTTATTCCTAATATAGCTTTCGTATTTGCTAATATATTTTTTAACCTTTTTTCTTATATTTTAATATAGTAGTTTCTTGTGATCTTTTTATATATTTTATTAATTCTAAAGTGTCCTTCTGTTAGATTGTTATAATATAATAAAATAATCTTGTTAATTAGTGTTAGTAGGATATAAATTAATCCCTTAATTCAAATTATGCTGTCTTAGTATTTAATCCTGTCGTTTAATGCTTCTAGGATTTATTATATAAGCTTATTATTTTTTAAGGTTTCTTTAACCTTGTCCAGGATTTCTAGTCTACTAACTTTTATTATCACGGCTAAGATTATTAGGTTATTTCTAAGTATTTTATCTTTGTTAACTTGCAAGATTACTAGTTTCAGACTTTTTTCTTTATCTTTATAGTCTAGTCTTTAACTAAGAGCGTCTACTTACGCGTTCTTAGTCCTTTTATAATATACTATCTTATAGTTAAATTATAATAGTAGTTCGGCCTATCTAGCTTGTCTTCTTATTAACGCTTTAATTATTATAAAGTAAGTTAGATTCTTGTGATTAGACCTAACTATAACTTAGTATTTTATACCTTCTAAGTAAATTTTCTAATACTTAAATACTACTATAATAGCTAGTAGTTTTTTATTATAAATATTATAATTTACTTCTAGTAGCATGAACTTTCTTAAGTAGAAAACTACTAATCTTTTCTTGCTATTAGTCCTAGTTTAGGTTATTATAACTCCTAAAGCATAGTCTAATATATTTGTTTCTACTACTATAAGTAAAGCAGGATTATGCTATTTCCGAACTAGTAGATTAGTCAGCTTTTCTTTAGCTTTCTTAAAAGCCCTTTATTACTTATTTATTTATTTATAAGGGATATTTTTCCTTAATAGCCTGAACAGGGGTTCTATATTATAGGCGTACCCCTTAATATAGTATTAATAATAGTTTAATAGACTAATAAATTGCTATAGCTCCTTAAGGTTCTTAGGTATAGGCTATTCCTAAATTACCTTAACCTTTAACGCTTCTGCCTAAATACTATTCTTAGTAATCTAGTATCTTAAGAACTCTGTTTCTTTAATATAAAACTTGTATTTCTTAAGCTTGTATTTAAGATTTACTTTTTATAGCTCCGCTAGTATTTCTTGCATATCTAGTATATATTATTCGAAGGTCTCCGAATAAATAATAATATTATTAATATACACGCATGTATATCTGGGTAAAACCTTCTATAGTACTTTTTTAATATATTATTAGAATAATACTAGTGTATTAGTTAGCCCGAACAGCATAACCTAGTATTTATAAAGACTTTATTTTATTCTAAATATAATTTTTTATTCCTCTCCTTCCTTGATCCTAATATAGTAATACGCGTTGGTTACGTCAAGCTTCATAAACTATTTCGCTCCGCGTAGCCTATCTTGGATATTATTAATTAAGGGTAAAGGGTACTAATCTTTAATTATTATATTATTAAGTAGCCGGTAATTAATACAAAGTTACTCCTCTCCTCCCTTTTTTAGAACAAATAAAACCCCGTGTCTTATTAGAGACTTTGACTTTCTAATAATCCTAATAGGTTTCTTGGCGTTAATATATTCTTTTAGTAACCTATTATATTTGTTATTTAATAGGATTATTTATTAGTAGTCTAATATTTTTCCTTCCTAAATAAGTATAATATAGTCGTGGGGCCCGTGTGGTAGTAGCGCCAGGTTCTTAGGTTTCCTAAAAATATCTTAAAATTAACTATACTCTTCCAGGACTTTCTAGAGTAGCTTGGTATTACTCGTAACTACTACTAGCTACTAAATATCCTCCCTATTTTTTTCTTTATTTTTTATAATTTTATAATATTATCTTGTTTTACTAGTAGCCTAACTAGGGATATTTATTAACTATACTCTCTCTAATAATTACTTTGTTACTATAATAACAGAAATAACTAGACTTCTTTCTTTTAGGGTTATATAATTACTTTTAGGTATTAACCTCTTTACAAGTTATTTAACTGCTTGCTTAACCTTATCTTAAGAATATTACTAGCCGCTAGCCCTAACTAGTGCCTTTCTTCTTATTTATAAGTATTTCTTTTTTTATTAAAGTGTTTTTTTGCTCTAATTAATATCCGGGTTGTGATCCTCAAGCCACGGGATCCCTAATATTATATTGTACTTGCCTAAAGGGGTCACGTCGAAACTTAGTTTATAGTATTTCCCATATACTATTATAGGTAGTAGTACTGATTTGATTATTAGTTTAAGAGTTCCTAGGTTCTCGCTATTTAATCTATTAATTAATGTAGGTATTTTCTTCCTTATACTTGGTAATTTATAAAAGTTTATAAATTTAAGGTTTATAAAATTACTAGTTACTCCTGAGTTAATTATAGCGTTTGCCAGCTATTTATTAACCTAGATTAATAGTTTAAGGTGTTATCCTTGCTATATTACTACTAAGAATTCTAGTAAAGCTAGTTTATTACTTTCTAGAGATTCTAGCTCCTAGTCGGGCGCCTTACTATATTATAATAGTATTAGTACTAGTCCTACCTCCTTCTTCCTTATATTATAGTAGAGATATGGCATCTTATAATAATAAAGCTATGTTTCGAACGCGTGGTCCGGGTATCTCTTATATCCTTTACACGTGTAATTTATCTAATAGCACGGGTATTTTATATTATTTTTAATATATCTAGGCGCGACTAGGTTATACTCCGCTAGATTTTTTAAGGTGTCGTACTATAGTACTAGATACTTATACTTATAGCAAGTAACTTATAGTTACTAGTTATACTTAGGGTATTTAATATAGTACTTGCAGTTACACTATTAGTAGTAGTAGTATTTATAGTTAAGTAGGTTTTTTTATTTCCTGCTAGTCTTCCTTAAGTTATTATAATAGTTTCGGTTGTCTCGCCCGCAGGCTTTGTAGAATCGTGGATATTTATTATAGAACTATTTGTGTACTACCTAATCCTTATTAGTCCTATCCTAGTATATTAGCCGGATATAGTAGTATTAAGACGCGATTTATTACTAGAGCTGTTATTATTCTTGCTTAATTTTAGTTCTCTTATATTCTTAGTAATTCTATTTTATTGCGTCAGGCCTGCTTCTATTACCTAGTAGTCTAAAAAGATCCTTAAATCCTTCTTAAGTAGGGTTTTTAATTAGGGTTTTAGGCACTTTAATAGGTTCCTCTCTACTAGGATTAGGGCCTTTTATTTAAGTACTAAATTATTTATTAAGCAGGTTAAAATCCCATGTAATAGCTAGGAATTTGCTGTACTCCCCTTCTTAAACTAGTTTAGTAACAGGTTTATCTCTATAAGTCCTATCTAACCTCTTAACTTAGTTACTTTACAAAATCTATTAGAGTTAATATTCTTTTATATAGCGCTCACGCATGAGCTTATAAGCCTTATTATTATAACTAGTATTATATTTTCTAGCCTAGATATATATATAAGCTTCTAGCTTTATATTAGTTATATTATTAAAGGCCTGTTTATTTTATTTACTCTAATCTAGAAGCAAGTTACTCAGGCGTTCCCTTGTTCTTAGCTCCCTAGCTTAGTATAATATATACCTAACTAGTTCTTTTATTTCCTGGGTAATTCTTACAGCTTTTTTATAGGTTAGAGGTATATTTATACTTTCCGCATGCTTTACTTTTTCTAGGGATATAGTAAAAGGGTCTTCTTTCCTAGTTATATTAAGTATTATTAGCTCTACGGTGGCGTTTAGCTGCTTCCTTTATCTAGAACCTTTATAGTTTTTCTAGCCCTGCTTCTTTCTCTAAGAGTAGTCTGCTACTTTATAGCCTAATTTACCGCAGGTAAAGTATAGATTCTCTTTTTAATACTATTCTTTTTCCTTCTCGGAAAGTATTATATTAAGGTTTATTAGTTAAGGTCTATAAGGATTATTATATCCCTAGTTTCTTAGCTAAAATTATTATCTAGTATTAGCGTGGTTCCCTCTAGTCCTACCAGATTAATAAAAATATAATGCTTAGTATTTATTATGCTGGTGCTAATAATAACCTCCTTTCCTTGCCCGCAGGTCTCGGAGTTAGTTATTAATTTGTACTGCTTGCTTAATTATTTCTTTAATAGTCTTAGGTCTATTTATAACAGCTATCTTTTTAAGGATCTCTTATTTAAGTCCTTCCTTAAATTGCCTAATAAAGGCCTTGTTATCCTAAGATATGCGCGATTATAACTACGCGAACTTAGATATATAGTAAGATATATCACCCGTCTACCTTAGTTATCTTATCTCGTATTTAGTATTTTAAGTAGTATTAATATCGCCAAAGGTATCTTTTAAGTATCTCTTAAAGACACTATAGTCTGCGAAGATTTCCTTAATATTATTAGTTATATTATCCGTGTTAGTAGTCTAGTATTCTCTTATAAAGGGTTTAAACTATTTGTAAGCCGCCCTGGTAAGGTAAGTAGAAGTAAAGAGAACTTTATCTCCTTATCTTGCGAACTTATCCTTATTAATATTAAGATAGGTATTTATCTAGGTCTGCTAGTACCTAAGCTTGGATTAAGTATTATTAAAGGGTTTAGAGATTTTAAGTTTTATAGTCTTCGTGGTAAGCCTATTATTAAGTTTAAGGACCTGCTCCTAGAGCTGTTTGATTATTCCTTGTATATTACTAGTAGGAGTAGCGTTACGTTAATTAAGATTATTAGTTAAGTTATTAATAGTTATAGCTTAATTATTAAGCTGCTCTTGTATGGTACAAATAATAGATTAGAGTTACTTTATATTAGTAGAGGGTTGGTTAGCTTGCTGATTTCCTTTAGAAGCTATGGCAATAGTTATTTTAAGTTAAGATAAGATACTCGTGTTGACTAGTAATTAATATATTATAGAAGAACAGACCTCTCTGCGTCTTCCTAACCTTAGTAACCTCTTATAAGCTTGTAATACTTAACTTAACTTACTTAATCCTTTCTCTAAATAGCTTCACGTCTAACTAGTATAAAGACTAGTTATAATTAGGGTTAAGCTTAGTTAAAGTAAGCAAGGCTAAGTATCTTATATATAAAATACCTGTAAAGTAGTTCGTACAAGTATATTACTATTCTAAAGGTAACTTTAAAATAATAATTTATATTAATCACGAAGAATAAGTAAGACTAGATATAGTAGTAATAAGTATTCTTAAATATCCTTTATCTTAACTACTATCCTAATTACTAACCCCTGTTAGTAGTCCCTATAGTAGTTCTTAGTAACTACCTTCTTAACTATTATACCCTATAGTAGTCTTTATAGTAGTCTTACGTAACCTGCGACTTACTTTAGCTCCCTCCTACCTGCCTGGTAACTTACTACTAAGGTATACTAGACTATTATCCTGGGGCGATAGTTATTACCCCGTGACTACCATCCCTTCCTAATAGTGGTCCTTTTCTTGATAATAATCTTTTATAGGCTACTATCCTTCCCTGGTAGCGGTCCTTTATAGACTACTATCTTCCTAGGGTTCTTATCTTTTCTAGACTGCTGTCCTCCCGTGACTGTAGTCCTGACTAACCTGCCGTTTCTTCTTTCTAGCTGTCCTAACTAGAACAGCTGTCCCTGTTTCTGCCTTGCGACCCCGCCTTGCTGGGTTCTTAACACTAGTATAAAGACTAGTTATAGTTAAGGTTAAGCTTAGTTATAGTAAGCAAGGCTCAGTATCTTATATATAAGATGTCTATAAAATAATTTATATAAGTATATTACTATTTCTAATAGTAACTCTAAATAATAATAGATTATTAATTATAAAGAATAAGTAAGACTAGTTATAGTAGTAATAAGCATCCTTAAATATCCTCTGTAATATATTATTTAGTATATAAGTAGTAGATAGTTTAGTGTAAGGACGCACGTCAGGCACGTGGTGCGGTCACGTGGTCGCTTACATAGCCCGTTTGCGCTACTTAGTTGAAGTCTGGGGTGCTCGCATGTAGCCTGCGAGCAATATAGTCTTTTGGTCAAGCGTCGCCCTCCACGCTAACCTATTTGGGATTTGTATCACGTGAACCCCCAGATTCACGCGTCTTACATTTAGTATACTATCTACTCTTAGCCCTATTATCTATATACTACCTTATATACTAAATATCTTGGTAATATGATAAATATGAGAAAGGGGTTTCTTATAGAATTGGTTAAATTAGTATATTCAAGACTCAGGAACCTAATAAGGAAATAAGGGCTATTTTCAAGGATTATATAAATAATATAGATTAATATTAAGGTTTAGAATCTTGCTTTACAAGGATTCTAAAGTTAATATATATTTAATTAGCCTATGGCTAAATTAGTACTAGTAAGATATTTATATATCTTTATAATTACTTTTCTTTTTTATAGGCCTTAGTTCCTAAGGCCAGGAATTCTTATTATTTAAAATAGATATATACTTAGCAAGTACTAGTAAAAACCTTATATAACTAGTAAAACCTCTTTAGAGGGAAAAGCTATTATAAAAAAAGAAAAGGCCTTTTTATAAATAACTAACTATTATATAGTAATATATAAACTCTTATCCTTTATAGATAATAAGATTATATTAGTATTTTTTATAAGTAGCCTTTATAACTAGTATAGCTTTATAAAATATTTATAAACTAAGGTAAGTAAAATCTATATAAGATTAATAGCTCCTAACTAGTAAAACTTTATCTTAAGTAAAAGTCTTGTAAAGTATTTAATAATACTAAAGTAAAGTATAAAATAAGTACTTAAGTAAAGTATTACTTTATAAGATATTTATAGAGATAACACCTTTTTTAAATAATAATTATATAAATAAAGTTTAAATTTACCTTACTTTTAGAAGAAACAATACTTATATAAGACTTTTTTTCTCTTAACTTTATTTTTTCTTCTGTTTTTCTTTTCTCTATCCTTATATATTATATTAATAGTAGGTACATAGTTCTATAATTTATTAATCTATTATTAATTCCTTATTTTATATTACTGTTACGGAAGAACCAACCTCCGGCTTCTTCCTAACCCTGGTAACTTGTTATAAGCTCGTAACGCTTGACTTAACTTACTTTATCCTTTTTTTAAATAACCTTATATTTAACTAGTATAAAGACTAGTCATAGTCAGGGTTAAGCTTAGTTAAAGTAGGCAAGGCCAAGTATCTTATATATAGAATACTTGTAAAGTAGTTTGTACGAGTATATTACTATTCTAAAGGTAACTCTAAGATAATAATTAATATTAATCACGAAGAATAAGTAAGACTAGATATAGTAATAATAAGTATTCTTAAATATTCTTTATCCTAACTATTATCCTGACTACTAACCCCTGTAATAATCCTTATAATAATTCTTAGCGACTACCTTCTTAATTACTATGCCCTATAATAGTCTCTATAGTAGTCTTACATAACCCGCGGCTTATTTTAACTTTTTTTTACCTGCCTAGTAGCTTTCTGCTAAGGTATAACAGACTATTATCCTAGGGTGATAGCTATTATCCCGTGACTGCTATCCTTGTTTAATAGTAGTCCTTTCTTTAATAGTAGTCTTTTACTAGCTACTATCTTCCCCTAATAGTAGTTTTTTATAAACTACTATTTTTCTAGAGTTCCTATCTTTCCTAGACTACTATATTTTTATAACTATAGTCCTAACTAACCTGCTATCCTTTCCTCCTAGCTGTCCTAGCCAGAACAGCTATCCCTGTTTCTACCTTGCGACCCCGCCTTGCTGGGTTCTTAACAATTACTTATTTCCTTTTACAGGTATTATTTTATTTCTTATAAGCAATATATTTCTTTTATAGTTACCTTACCTATTTCTTAGTAATTACCTTACTTATTTCCTAGTAATTACCTTATTTATTTCTTACTTTATAATAGTATTAGCTAACCTTAAGTAATTTATAAACCTTATAATAATTATTACTAATCTTATCTTCCCTGCCTTTACTATCCTGCTTATTATCTAATAAGAGCTAAATCTTTTAAATAGCTTATTAAACCTTAAGCATAGTTATTTAGTAATATAGCTATAAGCTAATACTAATAACTACTTTTTTTCCTAGATTATAACACGTGGGGTATTTATAATTATTATAATTAATATTTATTACTAGCCTGTAGCTCTAGTAAGTACTTTATTAAGCTTTATAAGGCTTTATATAGAAACTCTTAATAAATAAAGCTAATTTCTAATTAACTACTTATTAATTTTCTTATTATAACTTTCTCTAGCCCTGCAGGCTTATTCTTAAAAGTTATCTAGAATATACTATCTCTAGTAGCTATATTTAGTAATAACTAGGCTATAGCTTAGCTTATTAATTATCTTAGTATATAAGATAATTAGTTATAGGTTATACTACCTAGTTTAATACCTGCTATTATAATTATACTACTAGGTCTAGCTTCTTAAATAGGACTTAAGCCCTTATCTTTCTAGGAACTTATATAAATCTTTACCCTAGTTATTTACTTTTATAGTAAATTATTTACTAACTAGCTTATACTAGCTATAAACTATTACCTAGAAATAAATATATAAAGTATATTTTATTATTTATAGATATTATAAGGTATAAGCCTATATTCATAGAATATATTTCTAGTAGGATTAAGTAAAAGTATAATAATTACTTTTACTATAATATTCCCTGCTTACTTATATAGTAAGAACTAGGTATTAGTCTAGCTTTGCCCGGGTATTATATAAACTTATTAGTATATTTTTAATTAGGAGTAATTTAATAAGAAGAGCCTTACTTTTATAAATAAAGCTTTATTATTAGATTTAGGTACCTTATATACTATACCTCTTATTAAAATATATAACAGGCTTATAATATTTTTTAAGCTTATAATAATACTAGCTGCTAACCTGCTAGTATAATTATATATAATAATAATATCTTATCTTATTTATGCTTTTTATTTTTAAGTATTTATCTATAGAGTTTATTTTAGGCCAGGTATATATATATTCTTAATAACCTAGTTTTTATTTTTTTATAATATTATTATTATAAAATTTAAAGGTTTTTCTATTACTTTAACTTTTTTTATAAATTTCTTAAATATTTATAGATATCTTAAGTAGTTTGTAAGCTCTTATATAATATTATTCTTACCTAGCTTATATTTTTTTTATTTAACTTAGTATAGTTATTTATTTATTCTTAGTTCTTTCCCTTATAAGAATAGTTTTAGGTATATAATAACTACTATTTACTTTTATAAGGTATATAAGAAACTACTCCATAAACTTAACTCTTTCTATTTCCTAATACTTGCGAAGTATTAAAATATAAAAGATATTATAAATATCTAGCCTTATAAGTAAGTCTAAATAATATATATTTTATTTAATATATTTAATAATTTACTAAGCTCTATAAAATAATATATCTAGCTTATAAGATAATTATATTAAAAACTAGTTCTTTATACTAACATATATATACTTACTAACCTTAAAGGTCTTAGTAATATACTTTTTATTATAATACTTTTTTTAATACTTATAAGCCTTTTCTAAAGCCTTAATAATATTATTATAGATCTCTTATAGCTAAGCTATATAATTTATAGTACTTTTTTTTATAATATCCTAGATATTTAGTTAGGTATCTAGTATAAGTATATAAAAATACTTATTTATTTTTATATAAAATAAAATAGTACTTATTAATACCTGCTTTAAGTTATTATATATAAACTTTATAAATAATAAGAAATTAACTTAGTTATCCTAGTTAAAGTTAATATAACTTTATAAGTATTATTCTAAGATATTATTTAAGTATTTTATTTAGTTATCTATTTATAGATTATGTATAGTATTTAATAATTACTTAATCTTAAGATAATATATTAAGTTAGACTAGA